>NC_066624.1:59178492-59492128 GCF_025201925.1 Gopherus flavomarginatus
TTAGATCACAGCGGTAAAAATGCCTGAACTCTGTCTATACTAGCACTTTCACCACTGCTGGAAAATTGATCAAAAATTTTCTAGTGTAGATACATGCAATCAGAGACCAAAATATAGGATGCAGCAGATTTCCTCTGAATTTTTCCTCAAGTCTGGGTAGACCAGGAAAGAGAGAGTGTATTATTTTCTGTCCTGTACCTTTAAAAACTAATGTATTATATAAAAATGAATTACTAACAGCTGTCTTGATTAGACCATCTAAACTTCCAGTACACCTTATTTTGGTTCACAAGTTATAAGAAAGCGCAAATACTTACATTCCTATATTAATGGAAAGCTAAGGCATGGTTAATACATTTAATGTTTGAAAATCTGGACTATCTAGTCCTGTTACATGCACTAATCTAGCACATAGGGCAGGAAATTCATCTCAATTTGTCACATTCTTATGTTAAGGGAGTGGGATTTGCCTTTCTGAGAAAAGTAGGAGCTTCATCCGATAGAACCAGGGGATTCCCTTGTGCCTCTACACTGATTGAGATGATTTAGTTGGGGTTGGTCCTGCTTTGAGATGGGGGTTGGACTAGATGACCTCCTGAGGTCCCTTCCAACCCAAATCTTTCTATGATTCTATGATTGCTGACTACTTTTCCTCCTTCCAGCCTGTGGCTGGACTGATAGGGGCTACTCTGTTGATGGCTGGCTCTACAGCTCCCACTGCCAACGGTGTGATGGGGAAAGGATGAGTAAGTGAACAGTAGCAGAGGCAGCATTATCTAACCTGGAAAAGTTCCACATGGGTCGGGTATATTTATGGGGAAGGAAATGATGTCAACTCTGGATATTTCCTCCCTGACCCACTTCCTCCTCATTTACATTTAAATTTGTGTTGTTGGAAAAAGGAAGGAAAGATGCCACTGAGGTAGCACTGCCCTCTTCCGAGTCTCTCAGGCAGGGAGGGATCTACTGAGTCGCTTGACCCTGCAAAGCGGTATACCTAGCCTTTTCACATGAGTCGGTAAAGCAGATGTGGCTAAGCCACTGACCAGCACACACCTGAATGCTGCTGTGGTCCTTGAAGCTTGGTTTTGCTTTCTACTAAGACCTAAATCTGACTTCCTTCTGATTTCCTTGTGGAACTCTTGCTGCTTCTATATGGGAAGACTTGAAGGGTTAAAGAGTGAATCTAGTCTGAGATGTGACTGTAAAAATGGCATTGTGGGGCTCTGTCAGTCTCTGTGATCCCCGATCAAGTTTGCTCTGATATGGATATGACTGGTTCAGTCAGAGACCCACTTGGGACTGTCACCTGATGTGCTGAAATTACTTATGAGCCCATTTTCCCTGCCAGCTTGGCCTCCAGAACCTTGTCTTGTTGAGCCATAGGCGCTACTCTGCTACAACACAGACCAAAGGTCTGAGCCATGCCCCCAAAGCTGCAGCCTTTAACTGGAAATAGCTCAGCAGGTTTCCTATCTCCAGCACCCAGACACTCAGCTCCCACTGGGATCCAACTCCCAAATTAAATTTGTTTTACTTTGTATAAAGCTTATACATGGTAAATCTATAAATTGTCCGCCCTCTATAAATGATAGAGAGATATGCACAGTTGTTTGCTCCCCCAGGTATTTATCACTACTAAAAACTAGCTATGGGAATAAAGGGAAACAAGAAGACTTTTTATCAATACATTAGAAGCAAGAGGAAGACCAAGGACAGGGTAGGCCCACTGCTTAGTGAGGAGGGAGAAACAGTAACAGGAAACTTGGAAATGGCAGAGATGCTTAATGACTTCTTTGTTTCGGTCTTCACTGAGAAGTCTGAAGGAATGTCTAACAAAGTGAATGCTTATGGGAAGGGGGTAGGTTTAGAAGATAAAATAAAAAAAGAGCAAGTTAAAAATCACTTAGAAAAGTTAGATGCCTGCAAGTCACCAGGGCCTGATGAAATGCATCCTAGAATACTCAAGGAGTTAATAGAGGAGGTATCTGAGCCTCTAGCTATTATCTTTGGAAAGTCATGGGAGATGGGAGAGATTCCAGAAGACTGGAAAAGGGCAAATATAGTGCCCATCTATAAAAAGGGAAATAAAAACAACCCAGGAAACTACAGACCAGTTAGTTTAACTTCTGTGCCAGGGAAGATAATGGAGCAAGAAATTAAAGATATCATCTGCAAACACTTGGAACTTGGTAAGGTGATAGGAAATAGCCAGCATGGATTTGTAAAGAACAAATCATGTCAAACCAGTCTGATAGCTTTCTTTGATAGGATAACGAGCCTTGTGGATAAGGGAGAAGTGGTGGATTTGGTATACCTAGACTTTAGTAAGGCATTTGATACGGTCTCGCATGATATCCTTATCGATAAACTAAGCAAATACAATTTAGATGGGGCTACTATAAGGTGGGTGCATAACTGGCTGGATAACCATAGTCAGAGAGTAGTTATTAATGGCTCCCAATCCTGCTGGAAAGGTATAACAAGTGGGGTTCCGCAGGGATCTGTTTTGGGACCAGGTCTGTTCAATATCTTCATCAACCACTTAGATGTTGGCACAGAAAGTACGCTTATTAAGTTTGCAGATGATACCAAACTGGGAGGGATTGCAACTGCTTTGGAGGACAGGGTCAAAATTCAAAATGATCTGGACAAATTGGAGAAATGGTCTGAGGTAAACCGGATGAAGTTCAATAAAGACAAATGCAAAGTGTTCCACTTAGGAAGGAACAATCAGTTTCACACATACAGAATGGGAAGAGACTGTCTAGGAAGAAGTATGGCAGAAAGAGATCTAGGGGTCATAGTGGACCACAAGCTAAATATGAGTCAACAGTGTAATACTGTTGCAAAAAAAGCAAATGTGATTCTGGGATGCATTAACAGGTGTGTTGTAAACAAGACATGAGAAGTCATTCTTCTGCTCTACTCTGCGCTGGTTAGGCCTCAACTGGAGTATTGTGTCCAGTTCTGGGCACCGCATTTCAAGAAAGATGTGGAGGAATTGGAGAGGGTCCAGAGAAGAGCAACAAGAATGATGAAAGGTCTTGAGAACATGACCTATGAAGGAAGGCTGAAAGAATTGGGTTTATTTGGTTTGGAAAAGAGAAGACTGAGAGGGGACATGATAGCAGTTTTCAGGTATCTAAAAGGGTGTCATCTGGAGGAGGGAGAAAACTTGTTCACCTTAGCCTCTAATGATAGAACAAGAAGCAATGGGCTTAAACTGCAGCAAGGGAGATTTAGGTTGGACATTAGGAAAAAGTTCCTAACTGTCAGGGTAGTTAAACACTGGAATAAATTGCCTAGGGAGGTTGTGGAATCTCCATCTCTGGAGATATTTAAGAGTAGGTTAGATAAATGTCTATCAGGGATGGTCTAGACAGTATTTGGTCCTTCCATGAGGGCAGGGGACTGGACTCGATGACCTCTCGAGGTCCCTTCCAGTCCTAGAGTCTATGAATCTATGAAACACTTACTCTGGGTTTATTAATAAACAAAAGTGATTTTATTAAGTATAAAAGTAGGATTTAAATGGTTTCAAGTAATAACAGACGGAACAAAGTAAGTCACCAAGCAAAATAAAACAAAACACGCAAGTCTAAGCCTAATACATTAAGAAACTGATTACAGGTAAATCTCACCCTCAGAGATGTTCCAATAAGCTTCTTTCACAGACTAGACTCTTTCCTAGTCTAGACCCAATCCTTTCCCTGGTACAGTTCTTGTTAGTTCCAGCGGACATCTCAGGTGGTAAGCAGGGGTTTTCTCATGACTCCTTCCCTTTGTCCTGCTCCACCCCTTTTATAGCTTGGTCACAAGGCATGAGTCTTTTGTCTCTCTGGATCCCCCTCTGATGTTGCACTCTATATGATTTTATAAATATATGCTAATGAGTGAATATAATGTAACTGGAATATGCTTCATGCAAAAGGTTTCTTGTAAGGTATCATTACAAAGCTTATAATATACTGAGTGTGGTCATCCTATTTGTATAAATGTATCAATCTTGTATCTGAAACTAGAAATATGAAATATAACTCAGAGGGCCTATTGTAATTATGCAAAGTGTGAGCCATTAATGGTGGTTTGGAATCTTGATGGCTCCCATCCACCAGCACAATTGACTGGGGATGTCTGTTTTCAGGCAGGCCTTGCTGTGAGTCAGACTGGGAGGAATGAAGGCTTGAAGTCTTACAGTGACATGTGATCATGTCACCTGGACTGGAATCCATTTTTAACCTAGTGTCTTTCCATTAAGAAGGAGGGGGGAGAATCCAGAGAGGGACAAAGGATTCCTGCCTTATGCAAAAGATATATAAATGGGTGTGTAGCGAGGCAGTGGGATCCCCCACAGCCCTGCTGAGGGACAAACTTCCCCCAACCCCGCTGTGGGCGGAGCCGCCGGGTCCTGCGCCCGCCCCTCAGAGGTCTCGGCGCAGACCCGGAAGTATAAAAGCTGACCTGCAGAGCTCAGTAGGAGCCTAGCCACCGCTGGGACCAGACGTCTGCGGCCGCTGCCGGCTAGAGCTCACACCCGGCCAGCCGAGCCTGCCCCATGCTCGCTACCCCGAGGAGGACTGGCCGAGCCTGCCTCGCGCCCGCTACCCCAAGGACTACTGGCCAAGCCTGCCTCATGTCCGCTACCCTGAGGAGGACTGGCTGAGCCTGGCCCGCACCAGCTACCCCGAGGAAGGGCCGAGCCTGCCTCTGGCCCGCTACCCCGAGGAGCCGCTGAGCCCACCCTCGCACACTTACCCAGAGGAGCCGATGGTGGTTGAGACTGCTGGTGAGACTACGAGGACTCAGGTACACGATGAGGGGGAGAGTGGAAGTAGCCCGAGGGCAGCCGACCCCAGTCTGGCTGCAGCACTGCCAGAGCCAATGTCAGCGTGTTGCGGCCAGGATCTCCACTGACAGCAGCAAGTTTCTGCCGCTGCTAGGGCCCCAGGCTGGGATGCAGTGGAGTGGGAGGGCCTGCGTCCCCCCCTGCCGCCCCTCCAGGGGTAGCAGACTCCCCCTTTCCCTGGCCTGAGGAGTCCGAAACCTACTCTTGCTGCTCAGTCCTGCCTGAGGGCCTGAGCGTACTAACTCTGTGTTTGCTGCCTCACCATGACCTAGGGCTGGGGATAAGACTATTGCTGCTCAGCCCTGCCTGAGGGCCTGAGCCTACTGACTCTGTGTCTGTTGCCCCTCCCTGACCAAGGGCTGGGCAGGAGACTATTGGTAGCGAGGCGGTGGGGTCCCCCACAGCCCCGCTGAGGGACAAAGTGCGGCCGGGCCGCACTACAGGGTGGAACAGAACAAAGGGAGAGCCATCATGAGGAATCCCTTAGCTACCACCTGAGCTGAAACAAGAGCTGTACCAGAGGAAAGAATTGTGACCTGGCCTGGATGGTGTCCAGTCTGATGAAAAAACTTACTGAAGCATCTCTGAGAGTATGTCTACATTACGAGATTATTCCGATTTTACAGAAACCGTTTTTTAAAACACATTGTATTAAGTCAAGTGCACGCGGCCACACTAAGCACATTAATTTGGCGGTCTGCTTCCATGTACCAAGGCTAGTGTCAATTTCCAGAGCATTGCACTGTGGGTAGCTATACCATAGCTATCCCATAGTTCCCGCAGTCTCCCCTGCCCATTTGAATTCTGGGTTGAGATCCCAGTGTCTGATGGGGCAAAAAAATTGTTGCAGGTGGTTCTGGGTACAGCCTCACCCCCTCCCTCTGTGCAAGTAGCAGACAACCGTTACGTACCTTTTTTCCTGGGTAAACTGTGCAGACGCCATAGCACGGTAAGCATGGGCCCTGCTCAGCTCAGGACAGCAATCATGGATGTTGTAAACACCTCACGCATTCTCGTGCAGTCTATGCTGAACCAGGACCTGCAAAACTAGGCGAGGAGGAGGCGGCTACGGCAGCACGGCGAGGAGAGTGATGAGGACATGGACACAGAATTCTCTCAAACAGCGGGCCCCTGCACTTTGGACATCATGCTGGTAATGGGGCAGGTTCTACCCATTGAACGCCAATTTTGGGCCCGGGAAACAAGCGTAGACTGGTGGGACCGCATAGTGTTGCAGGTGTGGGACGATTCCCAGTGGCTGCAAAACTTTCATATGCGTAAGGGCACTTTCATGGAACTTTGTGACTTGCTTTCCCTTGCCCTGAAATGCCAGAATACCAAGATGAGAGCAGCCCTGTCATAAACAGATAAGAAAAGTTAATAGCACAGAAGTACTTTATGTCTCTTTGACTGTAAAGAGTTAACAAGTTCAGTAAGCCTGGCTGTCACCTGACCAGAGGACCAATCAGAGGACAGGATACTTTCAAATCTTGAGGGAGGGAAGTTTTTGTGCTGTGCTGTTAGTTTTGGTTGTTGTTCACTCTGGGGGCTCAGAGGGATCAGATGTGCAACCAGGAATCTCTCCAATCTCCCTGATACAGGTTCTTATAGATTCAGAATAGTGAGTACTAGATAGATGAAGCGAGTTAGGCTTATGTTTGTTTTCTTTATTTGCAAATGTGTATTTGGTTGGAAGGAGTTCAAATGTGTATTTGGCTGAAAGGAGTTCAAATTGGTATTTTGCTGAAAAGATTCTAATTTGTACTTGTATACTTAAACCGGGAGGGTATTCCCAGTGTCTATAGCTGAAAGACCCTGTACCTATTCCATTTTAAATTTACAAAGCTAATTTTTACTGTTTTTTCTTTCTTTAATTAAAAGCTTTTCCTGTTTAAGAACCTAATTGTTTTTTTTATTCTAGTGAGACCCCAGGGGACTGGGTCTGGATTCATCAGGGAATTGGTGGAGAGAAAGGAGGGAAGAGGGAGAGAGAGGCTGATTTCTCTCTGTGCCAGGATTACTTTCTCTCAGAAAGAGTCTGGGAGGGGGAAAGAGAAGGAGGGAGGAAGGTGAATTGTCCTCTCTGTTTTGTGATTCAAGGAGTTTGAATCACACAGTGATCTTCCAGGGTAACCCAGAGAGGGGAAGTCTGGGAGAGGCAACAGTGGGGGAAAGGGTTTACTTTCCTTGTGTTAAGATCCAGAGGGACTGGGTCTTGGGGGTCCCCGGGCAAGGTTTTGGGGGGACCAGAGTGTACCAGGCACTGGAATTCCTGGTTGGTGGCAGCGCTACGGGTACTAAGCTGGTAATTGAGCTTAGAGGAATTCATGCTGTTACCTCATCTTTTGGACGCTAAGGTTCAAAGTGGGGAATTATACCATGACAAGCCCTCACAGTTGAGAAGCGAGTGGCAATAGCCCTGTGGAAGCTTGCAATGCCAGACAGCTACCGGTCAGTCGGGAATCAATTTGGAGTGGGCAAATCTACTGTGGGGGCTGCTGTGATGCAAGTAGCCAAAGCAATCATTAAGCTGTCGCTACGAAAGGTTGTAACTCTGGGAAATGTGCAGGTCATAGTGGATGGCTTTGCTGCAATGGGATTCCCTAACTGTGGTGGGGACATAGATGGAACCCATGTCCCTATCTTGGCACCGGAGCACCAGGGCACCCAGTACATAAACCGCAAGGCGTACTTTTCCATGGTGCTGCAAGCACTGGTGGATCACAAGGGATGTTTCACCAACATCCATGTGGGATGGCTGGGAAGGGTTCATGACGCTCGCGTCTTCAGAAACACTACTCTGTTTAAATGGCTGCAGCAAGCGAATTACTTCCCAGACCAGAAAATAACAGTTGGGGATGTTGAAATGCCTGTAGTTATCCTGGGTGACCCAGCCTACCCCTTAATGCCATGGCTCATGAAGCCACACACAGGGAGCCTGGACAGTATTCAGGAGTTGTTCAACTATAGGCTGAGCAAGTGCAGAATGGTGGTAGAATGTGCATTTGGCCATTTAAAGGTGCGCTGGCGCACATTACTGACTCGCTCAGACCTCAGCCAAACCAGTGTCCCCTTTGTTATTGCTGCTTGCTGTGTATTCCACAATCTCTGTGAGAGTAAGGGGGAGACGTTTATGGCGGGGTGGAAGGCTGAGGCAAATCACCTGGCCGCTGATTATGCGCAGCCGGACACCAGGGTGATTAGAAGAGCACACCAGGAAGCGGTGCGCATCAGAGAAGCTTTGAAAACCAGTTTCATCATGGGCCAGGGTACAGTGTGACTGTTGTGTTTGTTTCTCCTTGATGAAACACCCCCCCGATTGACTCATTCCCTGTAAGCCACCCACCCTCCCCCTTCGATTACCGCTTGTTTCCTAAGGATATAAAGTCACTCTCGTTTAAAAATCATGTATTCTTTATTAATTTTTTATAAAAAGAGAGAGAGAACTGACAAGGTAGCCCAGGTGGGGTTTGGGAGGAGGATAGGAGGGAAGGAAAAGACCACTAAAAAAATTTCTAACTAATGACAGCCTTTTGGTTGGGCTGTCCACTGGGGTGGAATGGGTGGGTGCACGGAGCCTCCCTCCCATGCGTTCTTAGTCGTCTGGTGGGTGAGGAAGCTAAGGAACATGGTGAGGGGGGAGGGCTGTTATACATGGGCTGCAGCGGCACTCTGTGATTCTGCTTCTGTTCCTGAAACTCCACCAGATGCCAGAGCATGTCAGTTTGATCACACAGCAGCCCCAGAGTTGCATCCCGTCACCACTGATCTTCCTGCTGTCACTTCTGATCTTCCTGCTGCCACCTCTCATCTCGAGCTTCCCTCCTGTCCTCACGTTCATCCCTCCTGTCCTCACAGTCACTGGCATCTTTCCTGTACTTTGATACCACGTCCTTCCACTCATTCAGATGAGCTCTTTCACTGTGGGTCACTTCCATGATTTCCGAGAACATTTCGTCTCGCGTCTTTTTTTTCCGCCGCTTTATCTGAGATAGCCTTTGGGATGGAGGAGGGAGACTTGAAAAATTTGCAGCTGCAGGAGGGAGGGGAAAAAAGGGAGAGAAGTATTTAGAAAGATACCTTTTACAGAACAATGCTTATACTCTTTCATGGTGAACAACACTATTCACCTTACATAGCACATGTGATCTCACTACAAGGTTGCATTTTGTATCTTAATATTAAGTTCCTGCGGCTTTGGTGTTAAAGATCACAGACGCAGGTCCGGGCATCAGAATTCGGCTTGCATGCGACCATGGTAAGCCGTTGTCTTTCGGCTTCTGCAGCCTTCATATATCCAGCACCCTCCTTTCCCAAATAGCAAGCAAAGCCCGTTGAGTGTTGCTTCTTTCCTGTTAACATGCAGCACCAGAACCGCCCCCATCCAATTATCTGGGATGATCGCTTTACCCCTCCCCCTACCTTGTGGCTGGTATCATGGAAGATCGCTGCTAGCCACCCTCGCCCACACTGCGTGGCTGGTAGCAGGGAAGATCTCAGCTAGCCAAACGCGAAAAAGCTCAGTGCCAGTCACCCGCCACTCCTCTCCCTGCTTGGCTAAATGCAGGGAAGGATTTCTTTTAAGGAACAGGCAAACAGACCAACCATCTCTGTCCCCTTAATTAAATTCCTGTATTTCAACCAGGTTACCATGAACGATATCACTCTCCTGAGGATAACACAATGAGATAAAGAACGGATGTTGCTTGAATGCCAGCAAACACCGGGACCATACGCAGCTAGGTTTTGTCATGCAGTGATACCAGATTACTTGCTACATGCATGGCGTGGTCAAGTGTCCTACCACAGAGGACAGAATAAGGCTGCCCTGTCCAGAAACCTCCTGGAAAGGTTAACCTCCACTTAATATGTTTACATTGCTGTTAACAAGTTTATATCTTATTCTCCTAACTCCAGATATAGAAATAATACATGCAAACAAATAGGATGAATACATTTAGTAGATAACAAGCTTTCTAATGACACTATACAAGGGGGTTTTAGTGTAAAGCATATTTCCATAAAGTATATGGAGTGCAATGTCACAATGGAGTCCAACCATATATTTTCCCAACTGCAAACTTGTCTTGGATTTTTTGCTGCTTGTACATGGTCAATCAATTAACAAAACAGTTCTGTGGTTAAAATTATACCATCAGTGATGGCTCATGCGTTCCCATTGTCTTCAGCAGCTGTGCCAAGGTGTCAATGTAGAAAGGAAGTAAACAGCTATAATGATGCACAGGAAAGGATAGAACCTATTTCCTGCTCTCAGTTGTGCTGGTTTTGCAGGGCTGGTGGGAATGAAAAGCAGTATGTTATTATTAAATGATTGACAGCTTACAGTTCATTTGGTTAGGGGCTAGACAAACATGGGAAGATGCAATCCCTGCTGCAAAGTAATCTTAAAAAAAGGACAAAAGTCAGATAAAGAGTGAAGGACATTTATTTTTCCTTTTTTACTCAAGCCAGCAGGTGTGGCTGAATATACATGGAGCAGCAATAAGCACTTTTCAGAGTAGAAATGTACTTTAAATCGGAAGGTGAAGAATTAATGACTTCTTTAAACCTTGACCTTCATACCTTGGACTGTAGTTTTTCCCAATGGCAAACCCCTCAGAAGAAAGAACTATTGATCCATGAGTTGTTGGAAGCTTCGGAAGCAAACCTGAACACACATAGCATTTTTTCCTCTGCAAACATTGAGATTTGTTGTATTAATGGGGGAAAAAACATGGACAATAAAATAGGTGTAACAGGGTCAATCTAGCTGCATGTGAACAGAGATGCAATCACAGGACAAGATGGCCACTGTGGTCCCTGTTCAGGCTGCATTGGTGAAGCAAGTGCTTAAAACTGATCATAGACTAAAATCACTGGAGCAGTTAGCCCAGATTTAGAACAGTCTGAATTTGGGGATCCCTGAAAGCTTTGAAACTGGAGACATTTGTAGCACAAAGTTCCACTCTGGATAGGCATAGAAGTATTAGCGCATGTTCAGCAAAGAGGCTTGGAGCAAGGAAAAAGCACTATTGGATAGATGAATAAAGAGAATTCTGGCTGCAGCCAGGGAGAAAAAGACACTCTGAAGTTGCTGGCATTGCTAGAGCTCAGTTTAGACAATTAAATAAGTTTTCCTTGGAAAGGGAATTAAGGTACCATATCCCTGTTCCCTATAAAGCTCCAGATAAAGTGAAAAGTGACTTGCAAAGACTTACACACTTGCTTAACTTTACACATGAAAGTCTTTGCCAGATCAGGGACTTAACTGTTTAATTTTGGGGACTTGGACTCCCATTTAGTAAACGGACAAGATAAAAAAGAATAAGGTGGTAAATAAGGATTCTGAGACAGTCAGCCAGGAGGAAGAACAGTACCAGAACTCTAACTTAAAATCAAGCCATTAGGTCTAGTTTTAACTGTTTTATCTTAGCTAATGAACAACTTCTTGTTAAATTTGTTTGTATGGGAATATGGCTTAGAGAAAGTATATTTAAACCCATAATTCATTTAAAAATACATCTGGCACCTGTGATTAGAAATGTTTCCAGCTTTGGAAAAAAGGTGGAATTTTGGTTTTTTTTAAAGATATATCTCTTAATAGTCTTACTTAAAATGATTTTATGGAGTCATATCATGAATAGAAGTATTTTATAAATAATCTCCTTTCCTTAGTGCTCAATACTATGGTGATGGGCAGCAATATAGATAGGCTTATTGTTGGAATGTAAAGTGATGAGTTTTACCATGCATTGTAATAAGTTATGCTATTTTTCCTCTGAAAGATAGCTCAAAGTGAAAACGTTAAATACAAAGGTTAATTATAGAAATATGAATTTGCTTACATCAGTCACTAATAAATAAAAATGTGATGTAGGTAAGTTGAAGACCGACTTTGATTTTTTGTTTTCATTTGGATGTTTCAAAACATGCAAATGATGGTGAATATATTTAATATAGTTTTTGACAGAAAAAGCCTTTTCCCCCCTTTATAGTAATTCAAAATTACTGAGTTTTGGTCAAATTTACTTTGAATCAGAATTAAGATGGGGAAAAAATAGGTGATGGTAGTTTCCCAAACTCTGCCTGCGTCACAAACTTGGCCTCCTTATTATGCCAAGATAAGATAATACAGTAGATGTGCAGATCTTCATAATGACTGTTCCTCTTTCTTGCAGGCTTGGATCTAAGTAGTAAAATGGTTACCAATGCTGACATTAAAATGATCGGTGTTTGGTTTCTGAGTGAGAATCCTATTGAGGTATGAGAGATTTCAGGTTTTCAGAAAAATTGTTCTAGGCTGTCTGCAGACTCTGACAGATATCACTGCCTCAAGTAACATTTAGATCACGTTTTTTGAAGGTTTTCTTTACAACCGTAAGGGCTAGAAAACATCATGTTTTTAAATGAAAGCTAAGATTCTAGACCACAAGATAAGGGCCTCAATGCAAAATATTGAGTGGCCAACCAGATCCAGCATGACATCTGTCTTTGAGCTGGAATCAAACATGAAAGCAGAGGCCTACAACGGGTACTGTTGGAACTACACAGCATTTCCAGTAACTAAAAACAGTTTCTCTCAAGTCTAATGAGATGCAGCTTTAAAATCCTTTTTCTTTGTCTCTGAAATGTCCCAGGATCTTCAGTATCATAGAAGATTAGGGTTGGAAGAGACCTCAAGAGGTCATGGAGCTGTCAGTTCTCTTATTCCTTCAGCTTTGTTTTTCCAACGGACTCTATCCACAGCCAGTTGATAGCTGGCAAAATACCAGTTGCCAGCTAGAACCTTGAGACATGCCCATAATGTTTTGGATCACTCTGAAGGCTCTTGTGCTGTTCTGTTGGACTTCTCATGGATTACACTGTTCTCAGTACTGAAGTCAATTTGTGAGTAGATGTGGCTTGTCGATAAACATTTCTATGCATCTAGCTCTTACTTACATGGGGAGATGCTGATCTGCTTTTTTTGCAGCAGCTACTTGAACTATGGGTGACCCTTACTATCAGAGGTTCCACTTTAGAAGAAATCATGTTCCATACAGGAAAGAAAATAACACATTGAGGCCTGCTAATCAGCAAACAAGGGGCTGCTTCTCATCCAGCCACTTTCTGTTGCAGTTTTACCACCCTATCTACCTCCTACTCAGCGGTCGTGGTGGGTACCTCACCACAGTGTGATCACTGGGATGTATGCCAGGAAATTCAAACTCCACTATCTATTGGGGATGTGGTTTCCTGATCTGTTTAAAGCTAGAATTCTGGTAGCTCAAAAGATGTGAAAGCCTCAAAGAACTTGAGTGTGGAGCACATCAAAAGCAGACTATGACTAGTTTTCAACCCTGTTCAGCCCTTGTGTGACTCAGAGCAGCCCATGGTCTTTGCCGAACACAGGCCTCTATCACAACCTCTGGTACTTTAAACAACAGAAGTGTGTCTCCTTTCCTTCTTGATTTCTGTTTTTAAAACTTCCTTGAAAATGAAGGAAATGAAACCACAGAACACTGTGTTAAAGTGACAGAAGGGACCTGACTTATACCAAAAAGAAACAAAATTCAGGGTAGAGGCAATAAAACAAACAATGCCCCCCCAACTTAGACACAAGCTCTGGCTTAAGCCCATTGGCAGGAGTTTTGACAGACCCAGGGTACAATCCAGCCCAGTGAGCAGCTGTTTCACCCCTGCCCTGCAATCTTGGATGCCTTACAGTGCTCCCACCTGGGCCGCTCATAAACAGCTTGCCAGCATGCAAGTGTAACACCAACAGACCCTAGTCATCGGCATGCAGCATCAAACCTGGGACCTATGGAGTTAAATGCATGAGCCTCTACTGCATGAGGTAAAAGCCAGAGGCCTAGTAGCTAAGGCTGTAGAGCAGACTCGTTAAGCTCTCTCTCTAAGTGGTCTCGGTGCCACTAGATGAGACAGACCACCACACCCAGGAGGTCTGTGAGTTACATACTTCCCCTAGCTGAGGAAGCATGTCCCGAGCTTCAGCGACTTCCCAGTTAAAATCCTGGACGAGCCTCCACTTGTAACACCTACGGACCCCGGTTGTCGGGATTGAATCTGGGATCTTTGAAGCTAAATGCATGAACCTCTACTGCACGAGCTAAAAGCCATATGCCTATTAGCTAAGGTTGTAGAGCAGACTCGTTAATCTCTCTCTAAGTGGTCTCATTGCCACTAGATGGGATAGAACACCACAGCCAAGAGGTATGTGGGTTACACAAGCTACACTCTGAATATCTCTGTATAACTGCAGCCTGCCAGCTGCACCCTGGCTCTCATCAGCCATGGTTACACTGCGGGGTGACCCCAACACACCTTAAGTCTTAGATTTGCCCCCAGAGATGTATGTCCTGTACTGCTCAGTCTTCTCCTGGACTATATATATATATATATATAAAAACTGATATATATAAAAAAAACCTATATATAGGTTATATTAGATCTGTTATTTCTTTAAAAGGAATCATAGAAGATTAGGGTTGGAAGAGACCTCAGGAGGTCATCTAGTCCAATCCCCTGTTCAAAGCAGGACCAACACCAACTACATCATCCCAGCCAGGGCTTTGTCAAGCTGGACCTTAAAAACCTCCAAGGATGGAGATTCCACCACCTCCGTAGGTAACCCATTCCAGTGCTTCACCACCCTCTTAGTGAAATAGTGTTTCCTAATCCAGTCTAGACCTCCCCCACTGCAATTTGAGACCAGTTCTTCTTGTTCTGTCATCTGCCACCACTGATAACAGCTGAGCTCCATCCTCTTTGGAACCCCTCTTCAGATAGTTGAAGGCTGCTATCAAATCCCTCCCTCACTCTTCTCTTCTGCAGACTAAATAACCCCAGTTCCCTCAGCCTCTCCTCGTAAGTCATGTGCTCCAGCCCCCTAATCATTTTTGTTTCCCTCCGCTGGACTCTCTCCAATTTGTCCACATCCCTTCTGTAGTGGGGGGCCAAAAACTGGATGCAATACTCCAGATGTGGCCTCACCAGTGCCAAACAGAGGGGAATAATCGCTTCCCTCAATCTACTGGCAATGCTTCTACTAATGCAGCCCACATGCCGTTAGTCTTCTTGGCAACAAGGGCACACTGCTGACTCATCTCCAGCTTCTCGTCCACTGTAATCTCCAGGTCCTTTTCTGCAGAATTGCTGCTTAGCCAGTCAGTCCCTAGTCTGTAGCAGTGCATGGGATTCTTTTGTCCCAAGTGCAGGACTCTGCACTAGTCCTTGTTGAACCTCATCAGATTTCTTTTGGCCCAATTCTCTAATTTGTCTAGGTCCCTCTGTATTCTATCCTTACCCTCCAGCGTATCTACCTCTCCTCCCAGTTTCTTGTCATCTGCAAACTTGCTGAGTGAGGGTGCAGTCCAGACCATCCTTTAGATCATTAATGAAGATATTGAACAAAACTGGCCCCAGGACCAACCCCTGGGGCACTACGCTTGATACCGGTTGCCAACTAGACATCGAGCCATTAATCACTACCTGTTGAGTCCGACAATCTAGCCAGCTTTCTATCCACCTTATAGTCCCTTCATCCAATCCGTACTTTTTAAATTTGCTGACAAGAATACTGTGGAAGACGGTATCAAAAGTTTTGCTAAAGTCAAGATATATCACATCAACTGCTTTCCCCATATCCACAGAGCCAGTTATCTTATCATAGAAGGCAATCAGCTTGGTCAGGCAAGACCTGCCCTTTGTGAATCGATGTTGACTGTTCCTGATCACCTTCCTGTCCTCCAAGTGCTTCAAAATGGTTTCCGTGAAAACCTGCTTTATGCTCTCCGGCATAGAGCAGTTACACTGCAGACCTTACAGCAGCGCAGCTGCAGCCGTACAGCTGTGCCATTGTAAGGTCTGTAGCGTAGACATAGCCTTAGTCATGATTTCAGCTTGCGTTTATAACTTCATACATAATGCTGCTACATGCATTGTGCCACAATACTAGTTATCAGCAAGTTATGAATTTTTAAATGATACCTCATAAAACATGACTTGTGCAAAAATTATTACAGTGTGTAGAGGGTGTGAACACAGCAGTATATTCCGTCACAGGATTTATTTATGGAAAAGGAGAGCAAGTGGGAAAGGGAGCAGTAAAGCTCATTTTCTTTCTCTGCTTTCTTTTGTCCCAAAGTGCTAGAGATTTGCTTTGTGCCTCCTTGCAGTGTAGAACTACTTGATTGATTAAAAATGGCAGAGAGTGTAGTTAATAAGTCTTCCGTTTGTGCTATGTGAGCAATGAACTGAAGATAGCCTTCACCACCACTACATTGCAGATATTTATAACAAGGGCCCCTGTATTCCATGACAACATATATTACATCCCTTGCCGCAGAATTCTGCTCCAGAATCTCCTTTTTTATTTTTAAAAAATTGTTGTTAACTGTAATTGTTGCAGAGAGCCTTAAAAATATGAGCTGGCTGTAGCCACTGCAGTGCTGTTTTCCTGATTCTGCAGCCAGTTTGAAGCTATCTTTGAGAGTGTTGCAAACTTTCTCATTACCGCACTGAAGTGTTAGCTCTGAAACCTAATGATGCCAACATAATGTAAGCACTGTTAATTTTTTCTGTACTGATTGTTTTTGCAGAAAGCACACTGTTAATGTGCTTATCTCACAATCCCAAACTGCCTCCTCTGCCAAAAGCTCCAATTTTCTTTATGCTGCAGCCCAATCTCCCATCATGGCAGAAGTTAATACAAAGCTCTGCAGAACACTGAAAATTTAAAATGTGAGGATGGCTTAAAATAAATATAATTTAATATCAAAGAAAGTAACACAGGGAATGCTGCACTGATGGTATTAGCATTTTCATACCGAATTCCATAAAAAACTCCATTTTTAATATTTAAATGAAGCTGCCACCGAATTTCCAGCTGTCATGCTCAATGCTATAGAAACCTTGGTCTTTGGGGGCAGAATTTGGGTACATGGAATTGTCTTTATAACAGAATTCTTAGGACTTGCTTTTAGAACTCTTTAAATGAGGCTCTGAGCTGGCCGACTGGCCTGGTGTGACACGACCATGCCGGAGGTGCAGATTTGATTCCAGGTCCTGGTCTTTTGCTCCCAAGCTCAAGGGCTAGGACTGTTAGAGGCTGGGTTCATATCCTGTTGGAATGAATGGACTCCCTTTGACTTCAGTGGGAGCTGGATTGGGTCCCTCGTGAAGGGACTGCTCCCCATAGTTTGATAGTGATCCTTGAGTTAGCCTGCCCAAGGAGCGGTATTGATTGGCTCTGCGGAGAATATTCCTCAGCCAGAAAGATGGTCATCATAACATTAAAAAGAAGGTTACATTGGAATCAGGGAGAGGGGGTAACCTCTGAGCACAGCAGAATATGGGAATGTTGTGTGTCATTCTGTATATAGCCTGCAGGTTCTTGTAGTGGGAGAGTTTTAAAATGGGTTCCAGTTTGTCTGATCAGACTGAAACTGTGATGTCTTTGCTCCCTTGTCCAAACAGGGAAGCCCTGATACAAATGTCATAGCAGACCACTCATACAGTCTGTCCCCAGAAGGGGTCCCAGAGCAATTAACACGAGTTCAGCTAATGGTTTCATAGCCTGGACCTGGGTTAGTTCCTCCCCTCACCCCCGGTTCCTTCGTGTTTTTAATTGACTTGCATGTGCATGACCCTTGAGTAAGTGCTGATATCAGTAAGGAGAGTGGCTTGCTGCTAACTCTGCAATCCATGTGACTGCAGTTTCCGTTAGTTCGTTCCGCAAGATCTGAAATTAACCTGATGCTAAGTGAGAGGAAGAAGAAGAAGAAAAAAAAAAAGGCTGCAGCTAACGTTGCCTTTTGTGAAGCAGCTGAGCGAGAGCAGGAGGGCGGCTGTGTGCAGCATGAGTGCCCGCGATCTGTGCACGCTGCCCCGAGCGGTGAGTAACCCCCCAAACTGGGCTCTGCGCTTCGCCCTGTGCAAGAGAAAGTTCAGGGATGGGTGCAGGGGAGGGCAACGGTCGGCAAGAAACTCCCAGGTGGGTCGGTCGTTACGACAGCCATTGCAGCCGGGGTTTACTGTGTGCGCGTCTGAGCCCGGGGAGCGTTTCCAAGCGCTGTGTGCGGCGAGGTCCTGCGGGCAGGCAGCAAACTCCTCCAGTGCAGGGGCTCGGCGGTGATCGGGGCTGTGCCAGCGTCGGGAAGGCAACGCCCTCAGGTTCGCTCGCTCTCGTGGTCTCCCTTCGGAATCGGAGTCCTCAGCACCACCCGCGCCGGGGGTGGAGGGTGCTGCAAAAGCCACCCTTTGGCCCCCATCCCAGGCCGGGAGACAGACGGAGCGGGGAGGGCTGTCGCTGGAGGGAAGAGGGTTAATGCGGGGCAGTCAGAGCTCGGAGGGAGCAAACACGGCGGCTGCGGGAGAAAGCCTGAGGCAGAAAAGAGAGAACCTCTTATAAGGGAAAGAGTTGGAGGGTAAAATGCATCGAACTGTTGAATAAAGGTGAAATGCGGTAGAAAAATCTGTGTGAAGGAAACAAGGCCGCTGGAAAAGGCTGAACTAAAGATGCATCGAGGTTGGTCTGTTTTAGGTTTCAATACCGCATCTGTTCCGGTGGTATCTCGGCACCGCTCGAGGCATGGAGGGCCAGATCCCCAACTGCTGCAAATGGCTTCAGTGGAGCTACACTGACCTCCGCCAGCTGAGGATCTGTCCGAGAGGAAATATAGAAAGAAGAGTGGGGAACCCCCAGGGAGGCGCAGTACGCGATCTCTTTGATAAGGCGTTGGCTTCATACTGTTTGAATCTGTGATTTCGTGGTGGTTTGCCTGGTGGTAAAAACAAAAATAAAAAAATCTGCAAATTGCCCCAGGTGTGTCCAAGACTCTAGATCTAGCCACTTCAGCTGCCAGAGAGACTCCTCCATTTCTTTAGTTCACAGGTCTGAAAACACTGCTCATAGAGTGTGAATTGTGAGTAGTGTAATCCAGGTCTCCTGGCATGGTTGCCGTTGGTTTATCATTCTCCTGCGTGCAGATGTTATAAACTCTGATGCCATGAATTGCCATTATTATCTGATTTCACTTGATCGAAAAGCAGCAAGTTCCATTGGTCTCCATCACTGGAACCTTAATTTAGGACTGAATTTTCAACAGAAACTAAGCCCTGAACTCCCCTGGAGTTGTGGGTGCTCAGCATGGCTAAAAGTCAAAGCCCTTGTTTGCTGGTAAGATGTATAAAGAGAACATTTGATGCATGGGATTTTGCAACTGATAATATAGAGGGAAACTTCTTTATGAAATGTGTCAGTTAATCGATGTGGGAAAAGAGCTATTCAATTAGATCCCAGCATCAAAATGTAGCATATTTCTACACACATTGTCTACTCCTCTATTAAACTCTTTATGGATTTGTGTTCTGAATATTACACCAATGCCAACAGCCCCCGCTGAGCTCAGGGTCCCATTGTGCTTGGTGCTGCACAGAACACACACTGAAAAACTGTCCCTGCTCCAAAGAGTTCAGCCTCAGATCCTCAAAGGCATTTAGGCTCCTTACTTCAGTTGATTTCGGTGGGAGTTAGGTGCCTAAATACTGTTGATTATCATGTTAATAGATTGATAGACAATGGGTGGGAAAGGAAACAGAGTCACAGAGAGGTAAAATGACTTGCCCCAGGTCATAGGCCCTGAGTCCCAGTAGAGTGCCCTAGCCACTGGACCACACTGTCTCAGTGGAAATAGGTGTGAGGTTACGTCTCTATTAGCATTAGAGAGCCTCCTGAGTGGCTTAGACATTGGACTACAGAACCACAGAATTAACCTGCCCTATTCTTACACCAGGGGCTGGACTGTGCAACAGAGACCATCTTGTTGTAATAAACCTCAGAGTAATTAATAAAGTTGGGGCCAGAAGATGCCTCCAGTGCAGGTTTTCCTGTATAGGACTCAAACTCCAAAGGACCAGTTCCCCAGTGCATTGGAATGGCACTGGACACACTGGGAAAGGGAAGACGCATGTGGTTTTACGCCCTACCTGGAGCCTGGGGCAGAGTTTGCCTCCCAGAGCCATGTTATGCTGTCTTGTAATAGTCCTCTAGGAACTGTTAAGTCAACTGAGAGCCGCTGAAGTCCAATGTGCTCCATCCACATCTCCAGTGTCTTCCTTATGCCATAGTGCAAAGGGTGCTCCATGGGGCATTAGTCCCACACTGTATAGCTACGTCTGGTAAGGGCAGTGGATCCAACACCACAGTGTGAGGAAAGTGCTGCCGAGAAAATGTTTAGAGCCCAATTCTGATCTTGAGCTGACAGAGGATCTAAAATCCTGGGTCCATGTAAGAAGGTTTGGGAGGCAGAGACTGTCTCGTCTTATGTTTCCTGGGAAATCCTTTGGTGTGCCAAAAAATAATCATGAATGAAGGGGAAAAAGCAAAGCAGATCTTTCAAATGTGTCTTATCTTTGGTTTCTCTCTTTGCAGGACTGTTGCTGTTGAGATGGAGTCAGTGTTTCTCAGTCTCTCGCTGAGTCTAGTCTTCATAGTAGCAGGATGGGGAAACAAGACTGGAATGGTCCTGGCAACATATCACAGGACCTGCAAACTAGTGAGTACTCTTATGCAAACCTGTGAACTTGTAAATTGTTCACTTCTTGCTGCACACTGCCTTGAGAAAAGCAGAGGTATACTCTGAGTATGTACTCTAGAGGCACTGGCAGTGACTGCTCAGTGTAGGCCCTATTCCATTGTTTTCATTCTAGCCTATGACTTTCACCATCAGGCTGCATTTTCCAGACTTGATCTCAGCCCAAAGTTGTTGCATTTTTTTAAATGTGAGCAAAACCTGGTTTGTCATTTTTGAATATGATACAAGAGGCTTATATGGTGCACAGTGAATGAAGCAGGACATCTTGTGGAGCTGATTGATCAAGTGGAATAGGTGTCAAGATAAATATTGCCATAGGAACAGCATTTATTCACTTTGTCTTTGAAATTAATAAAAATATGGAAATGAGGTGGGGACGGGTGTGATGCCAAATGAAGAAGTTGGCTAGGCTAGAGATCGTGATTCACAAATAGGAGGGGCGGGGGGTGATGTTTGGAAATACTGTGTGTACTCTCAAAAGTGGCCACTGATTTCTAGGTGCCTCCGTTTTTGGGTAACTTCTGGTATGTTGGGCCTGATTTTCAAAGGCGCTGAGCAGCTGCAGCTCCTTGTCTGGAAATGATGCTTATTTGCTGATCGGTAAAGTGTACTTGAGGATATACGGCAAGCAGAGGAAGATACCCCAGGAGCTTTTATGCTAAGGGATAGATTTTCAAGTGCTCAACATCAACAGTTGAGGCCAGATTTGTAAAAGAGCTCAGCTGCACCCAACGTGCTGACCAATGTACAGAGCTCTGCAGAAAATCTTACCACTTACTTAGGTAAATAGAACTGAGCTTGAAAATCTGGCTCCTATTGTGGGTGCTGAGCCCTTCGGAGGATCTGGCCTGGCATGTGGTACCAAACCAAATGCAATGCTTCCCCTGCATTATTTTCACCATTTCTTAGCCTTCGTCTTTTAAGCAGGGCTAGGTGATTTCAGTACATCTGTGCTGCTTCCTGCTGACAGAACTGGTTCTGCTCCAGGCAGCCAGCTTCTGTCTGATAAGAGGTGCTGATTAGAACAGGGTGGATGTTCTCCAGTTTCTCTTTTGTTCTTTTCTCTTCTTGTCCTGTTTTCTTCTTTTTTTTGTTTGTATTACATTAGTGCCTATAGCTCCCAGGTGAGACCAGGACATCATTGTGCTAGATCCTGTGCATATGCAAAGTAAGAGACAGCCCGTTCCCCAAGTTTTACTGCTGTTCTGTTTTACAGATGAAGGATTGAGGAAGGCATAGAGAGATTGTGTCTTAGCCAAGGTCTCACAGGGACTCTGGGGCAGAACTTGGAGATGAATCCAGAATTTGAACCCCAATCCAGTGTCTTAACCACAAGATCAACCTTTATCTCCTCTGTGCTTTGTACTCTTAATTTCTCCTCCTCTTCCTGCATCCTCAAACCCTCTTCTCTACATCATTCCAAATCCCCCTTTCTTCTTGATTGGCTCTTTCCCCTTCCTTGGTGAGGAGTCTCCTTTCTTTCTTCCTGGTCCCTCATTTGCTCTGTACTCTGTGATCCTCTTTCTCATCTGCTCAACGATACTGACCCCCACATCCAATCTCTTGATCCACATCCAATCAGTGGGAGCTCTAATGGCAGGTCTGCTCTACCAGTGCTCTGCTATATGCTGCTGCTGCCCGTGGAGCCACGAAGGGTGCAAGTCAGAGACTCAGCCTCCAGGCTCAGGCTGGCTGGTGCTATTCCAACAGGGTAGGCAGGCGGGGAGAATGTTGGAGCAGGATCATGTCCTGTCTTGGTTTACTCCTGTAGGCAGGCTCTGCTTTCCAGTGCATCCCAACAGGGAGACCTGCAGGGAGATAGGGAACATAGTCGGTCAGCTGGAAAGCAGACCCTGGCTGTAACTTGAGAGCAGGCCAAACTGATCTCGTATGTCTTTTGAGAGGCAGTTATCATCTGTCCCCAGCTGCCCACAGACTTCACCATATCAGTGATTCAGGCAAAAATTACTGCTGCTGCCATCTGATGTTTGTCATCTGGGAGAGATGGAGAGGTCAGGGTGATGGCAGAAAATAAAGAATCAGATGTTGTACACCCTCTCCCATCTGAACTCTAAGCCTTTGCCCCCAGTTTCACTATTTCCAGTGTTGTTTATGTATGGATCTAGATATGTTTACATTTTTTGTTTCAGGTGCACAGAGCTGTGGATTGCAATCGGAGATGGCAAGGCACAGTCCCGGAAGACCTCCCAGCTGACATAGAGGTGCTTTTCCTGGATCACAACACTATACGGACCCTAAAGAATACCTCTCTGCGGCAATACCAAAATCTGGAGACACTGAGCCTGCGTGAGAACAGACTGGAACTTATTGAACCTGGGGCCTTCCTTGGCAGCAGAGACCTCAAAAATCTCTTCTTGGCAGACAACACCCTCTTTACAAACTACTCTGTGACGGCTGCTGCTCTTCGCTCCTTACAAACCTTGAGGAAACTGGACCTGTCTGGGAATCATCTCACTGAGGACATGGTGACTACCATGCTCTGCAACCTGTCCTCCTTGGAGTCCTTGTCACTGGCCAGGAACATCATAATGCGCTTGGACTCCTCTGTCTTTGAAAGCCTGAGCCAGTTGCAGGAGCTGAACCTGGAGAAGAACTACATCTATGAGATCGAGGGGGGCACCTTTGAAGGCCTGCAGGGTCTGAAGATGCTTAATCTGGCCTATAACTACATTCCCTGCATTGTGGAGTTTGGTCTGACCCAGCTCAAGATGCTTAATGCCAGCAACAACATCATCGAGTGGTTCCTGGCTGTAGAAGTTGATGCTGTCTTTGAGCTGGAGACGCTGGATCTCTCCCACAACCGGCTCCTGTTCTTCCCGCTACTACCAAGACAGAGCAAACTGCGCTCCCTGCTGCTGAGGGACAATGAGATGAGCTTTTATCGCAAACTTCCCAATGCTACGTCCCTCATGGATGTCACAGTGCAGTTCCTTCTTATAGAGGGCAATACCACTAATGTCACTACCCTCAGTCTCTGGGAAGAGGTCAGCCTGAGCAATCTCTCTTCCTTGAACTTTCTGGATATGAGCCAGAACCAGATCCGGTACCTCCCTGATGGCTTCCTGGGAAGGATGACTTCCCTGTCTCATCTGAAGCTTAACCAGAACTGCTTAGAGACCCTTCACATCCAGGAGAGAGAACCCCTGGGCATGCTCACGGACCTTGATCTCAGCCAGAATCAGCTTTCAGAACTGCACGTGGATCTAGGTTCTGAAGGCACCCTTCCAAACCTTAGATTGTTTAATCTGAGTGCCAATAGGTTGCAGAGGGTGCCGCCTAACATTTTCACCCACACAGAGATCACTACAGTTGACCTCAGTCACAACCACATAGACCTGTGTCCCCAGCAAGCTAATGCAAATGGGGCTGAATATCCCATCTGCATAGACTTAAGGAATGTAACATCCCTCAGGAAACTTTACTTGGCTGGGTGTGGCCTGGAAATGGTGGCCAGCAATACTTTCAGTGGGACATCACTAACACACTTAGATCTGTCTAACAATCAGAGAGCACTGGCTAGGGGCCTACAACCTCTAAAAGATATTGCACTAATGCTGCAGGTTTTATCTCTCAGGAACACTGGCCTCTCTTCCACCATGGAAGACATTGACTTCTCTGGCTTTCAGAACTTGGTAAGTTTGGACCTCTCTGAAAACTCCCTGACTAGCTTCCCAGAGTCCTTGAGTGGTCTGAAACTGCATACCCTGGACCTCCGGAGAAACCGTCTTCCCTCTCTTCCACAGCACTCAATGCAGAAGCAACTTGGGAGGAGTCTGAGTGTGCTGTACCTCAGCCAGAATCCATTTGACTGCTGCAAGCTGGAGTGGTGGGACTTCCTTCACAGTCTCAGGACAGTGCGTGTTGTGGACAGGGGCCAGGTCACCTGCAACTACTCCTCTAACATTATTAATACAGTGGGGCTGCCTGAGTCTGTGCTCCAGAGCTGCAGGTGGATGACAGTGAATATGGCTTTGTTGTACCTGGTGCTTACTCTCCCTGCCTGCCTGACCCTGCTAGTTGCCTTTGCTGTCATCTTCCTTACTTTCAAGCACAAGCTGCTTCAAATGGTGAAAAACCAGTACAGAGTGTCCAGCCCATACTGATCTCTGTGGGCAAAGGAGTAGGCTGTTGGCACACAGAATGCAGACAGAGCAGTAACTCTGTGATTGATGTGAGGGGCCGAGAGGAGAGTGAGCAGGGGTACTTTGGAGGGAGCAGCCAGGATACTGGCTCTCTGATGTTCTCATTGCTGCATTTTGAGTGCGTCGCTTCCTGTTGCATGTTCTCCCGTTGCCCTGCGCAGGGGTAGGGCCTTCTGCCGGGAAGCACAGTGGAGGCACTTGGAGTTTAAGTCAGAGAGCACAGGGTTCAACATGGAGTCAGAAGGCAAGAGAATGGATAATTAGTGATTGGAGTAAAGAAAATGGATTTTAAGACACTGAAGATGAGTAAATGAGAGAGAAATTCAGAAGGGAAAGGTGAGGATCATGATGAGGAAGAGCTGAACATAAGATTAGAAAGGGAAAATATTAAGAAAAATCAATGAGACAGCTGCAAAGTGGACTCATTGGATGCCAGGGAGTGAGAGGCAGGCAAGATCATCACCCTTTCCTAGAGACTTCACTGGTGACTAAGGAAGGGAGTTCAGGGTATATAAGTCCTGTGAAATACACCTCTACACCGATATAACGCTGTCGTCAGGAGCCAAAAAATCTTACTGCATTATATATCAAACTTGCTTTGATCCGCCAGAGTGCGCAGCCCTACCCGCCTGGAGTGCTGCTTTACCGCCTTATATCCAAATTTGTGTTATATCGGGTCGCATTATATCGGGGTAGAGGTGTATAAAGCAAATATGCATCTGTATACACTATAAACATAAACCAATGAAGCTGCAGTTCTGAGTTAAGACCTACAGGGATCTATTTTTTCCTAATTGGAAACATAAATTCCCATTCATGACAATTTACTTGAATTTATGTTGAAATTGAACAGACTTGGTCAAATCAGAGTGCGAGGATGTACAGTTGCTTTTCCCTCCCCACTGTCACCCTCAGACATTATACATTTATTCATCACCATAGTATCCAGGAGATGTATGGTTTTGTGTTATACAAAAACTGTTTTACATTTATGTAGTCTCTTGAATGCTGATTAACAAAATGGGGGTTGGTTTGCATAAGGACTAATTAATTCTCAGTTGAGTAAATGAGAATATTGTATATGTATTACGTGCAAAATAGAATATGCAGGTGGAGTGTGAGAGTGAAAATCCTCATTCTATTTATTGCAATGTAGTCATTGCTCAACCAGTATTTCAGAGTTAAATATCTAGCCCATTTAAAATCATTTGGTCATCTTTGTAAATTAATGACCAAGATTAAACTGCATAGATAACCCCTTGCTAAACTTTACTTTTTAATCAACTCATTTTGAGCTGTATAATGTAAAAAAAAGGTCCCTATCACCTCAATGATTAAACTTTGAAGAACACACTTTAGTTAATGTTTTTTGAGGGTGAGGCTTTATTAAAAGAAACAAACCAGGAAATGTTTTTCCCTTGGATATCACTTAATATGGCAAATTTCAATCTGTGATTGTTTCAAATTTTCACCCCTTAAAAAAAAAAGGTCAAAAGAGATTGGAAACTGGAACCACAGCAACAATAACAGCAGTGAGAGAACATATCTCATATTTACATTTTGGTCTCTGTAGAAACAAGCACATGACAATGGAATTGGCAGCTGTTCTTGACTTACAAACACATACAAGTGATGATTAGATTTGTTTGATAAGATGTGTAGAACAATGCAGTTGAACATTTCTAGGCTATCCACTCTGGTGTCATCAATTAGGTTTAAGAAGCTATCCCAATTAAAGAAGAGGCCATTTAAAAAAAACAGTTTGGGAATAATGTAAAATTGAATGCAAGATACAAAAATAAATTATATTCACTTTATTTTTATTAACATTTTTCTTCTGTAAATTTTCATTTGGCAACTTCTATATTAAAACACAAGATAAAAATTGTAAGTGGAGTCACAACCCCGCTCCCTTACCAAGTTTATGTGGAGTTGTGGGAAAGCCATGCTGATGCTGGCACCGAGTATGGTAGATAGTAGAGTGCTATCTGCAAGCTACTGTACTACAAGCCAGTGCCTGCATCTGGTCTGCCGTGGGATTCCCAGAGTAGTTATATAATTCAAGGAAGTATTTGGCTTAATCTTCATTTTTTCAAAGAGTTTGTGTGGGTGTGTGACGGGAACGCGGGGGTGCAACCTGGAACTAGGGTACCGCTGTGTCCCCTTAACTCTCCAGCTTGGGCTGTCTTTCACAATGCTATGTTAGTGACCTGGAGCAAACCCCTCCAGGTGCTGTTATCACTCAGCACAACAGCATGTGGATCCCCACACTCAGCTAGGTTGCATGAATGGTCCTAAAGCCACTCATGAATCACACAGAGAAAGGCACCAGCCAATTACTTCCAGCTCCCCAGCTTTGCACCCCAGAGCTATACCATCTTGTCCCGGTCAGAAGCCTGACTAGTGTAAGTTTATTACCCAGTCTGCCCCTTCCCCAATGTCAAGAGGACATATACAAGCTTTTGTAAACTGAGTTGAGATTTCCCAAGCACTTCAACCGAAACACAGTTTTAGGTAAAATATAAAACAGATGTATTAACTACAGAGAGAGAGATTTTAAGTGATTATAACTGGTAAGCATAAAAGAGCAGAGCACAGTCTAAATCTTAAATTTTGTTACACTAGATAGTATTTAGATCAAGCAGTTTTGTCACCTCACAAAGCCTGGGACCAATCTCCTCAGTTGAAATCTTTGACTTCCGGTGTTCTTGTTGCTTCCTGTGTAGGTGGGGGAGGAGAAAGGCAGAAGCATGATGCTACTGTCCCCTGTTTTATATCCTCAGTCCATGTGCCTGGAAGACCCTAGTCCAGGCATACCTGGTGGGCCTTGCTGAGTCACAGGGTTGAGCAACTCTGGTGTGGTCTTGTGCAACTGAGTCACAGAGCTGAGTAGTCCCCACTGTGTGGTACTTGCTCAACTGTCTTTGAATTGTAAAACCCTTGTTTATTATTCCCTTGGTGATCAATGGCTGGTGATGATTGTTCAACACCCGCCCGGATGTTGGTCACTTCCTTTGTCATTGTCACTGGAGAACTAGCATTAGAGCCTCTCAGACTTATAACATATTTCAGTAATAGCCATCCAGCAAAATCTCATAACTTTATACACACCAATGATATACATATTTGGACAGAACAATGGATTTCAGCAGATCATGACTTTTCATATGATATCTTTCATGGCATGGTTTGTAGGAAATATATCATAACTATATGACAGGGTGGCTCTAGTTTTTTTGCTACCCCAAGCAGCGAAGCGAAAAAAAAAAATAAAATAAAAAATAAAGCCGCGATTGGCGGCACTTTGGCAGCAGCTCTACCATGCTGCTTCATTCTTCGGCAGCAATTCAGCGGCGGGTCCTCTGCTCCGAGAGGGAGTGAGGGACCCGCCGCCGAAGACCCAGACGTGCCTCCCCTTTCCACTGGCTGTTCCAAGCACCTGCTTCCTTCGCTGGTGCCTGGAGCTGGCCCTGACAGGTGAATATGGGGGTTCCAGGGTGCTGTTTTGAGGTACAGAGTGCCACAGGGTGGAAATTATCATGTTTATCTGGGCATTTATTGTAATTCACACTAGCTATTAAGTGCTCCTTACCATAGTATCTGAGCACCTACCTGTTTCCCTCAGGCCACATTTCCTGGTCAGGGAGCTGTGTGAAGAGTGGCATGGTACCCATCCCCTACACTAGGATGTTCTCAGCTCACTAAGTTGGTTCTGAAGCCACTTAGCTGTGCTGTTGCCATACAGGAACCATAGTGAGAGTCAGGATCTTGCCTAAAGCATTCTCAGACAAGAGATTTGCCTGTGAAGTGAACTTCCTGAGATTAGACTAATCCAAGGCCTCATAACATTCATGCTCATTGCAAGACTCTTCTCTTCGATAAATCTTTCCCTCTGTAACCAGTAGGGTGACTGGGGGTGGGAAAGAGAGTAGGGAAAGGGCTGGGAAGATAATTCCCTTCTACCAGAATATTCCTTGCAAATCTAACTTGCGTCGGAAGTACTTAGATGGGCACTCTAATAAAACCATTAGATGGGTAAGACAGGGAGGTAGGTAGACTGGTGACTAGATCTCGTGCAAATCTGCAGAATAAGAAGAATCTATAAGGGTGCTTCTGACCGTAAATCTTCATTGCCAGAGAGATTGAAATAGGCACTTTTGAGGTCAAAACTGACCCTGTTGGGAGAGCAGCAGAGTCCTGTGGCATCTTATAGACTAACAGACGTATTGGAGCATGAGCTTTCGTGGGATGCATCCATCCGACAAAGTGGGTATTCACCCACGAAAGCTCATGCTCCAATACGTCTGTTAGTCTATGAGGTGCCACAGGACTCTTTGCTGCTTTTACAGATCCAGACTAACATGGCTACCCCTCTGATACCTGTTGGGAGAAGCATCCATGAACTATGAAAACTGATGCTGCTCTGGGTTTTGTGGTTGAGAAATCTCTTACGACCCTAGCACATTTTCTCTTTCTTTAGATTTTATTTCTCTAACGCTGCTCGGATTTCTCTGGTTGAATGTTGGTCTAAGGTTTACTGACATTCCAAAATAATTGGCTCTTAGCATGGCCTCAGTCGAATATCTGCCAGGTCAACACCAAGGAAGCTGTTGCAACTGGCACAATTTAGAGCAGCCCCGAGACTGTTCTATGTGGTTCTGGAGGCTAGAAAAGAACCCATTTGGCCCTAGTGTTGGGGACCTATAAAGATGGCTTAAAGCCACCTTTGTTCCCTGCCCTCCCACCTCGGCTGTGATGAGAGGAGATCACCCACAGCTGAGGACTGAGCACTTTATTTCTAGCTCTCATGTTCTTAGTCCTTGATTTTGTAAGTTGGATTGTACCACAATATGGTGAATAGAGATGCAGTCACTGATGTAGCTGGGCCATGCCCACTAATGGTTTTGAATATTAGATAGGACCATGTCCTAGTAATGGGACCAAGTAGAGGGACTAGGACAGATGGCAGGTGTGGTCATAGTGGCTGCCCTATGAGGAGGTAGGCAGTCATGCTCTGCAAAAGCTGAAGCCTGTGCACTGAGAAGCCGCTGTGAACGAGACTAGCCACTGAGATGAAGAAAGATTATTTGGCACCTCCTATTCAAACCACTGACCTTGGAATGAAAGAGGGCAAGGGGAAAGAAATGGGGCCCAGGGCATTTGCTCTTTATTGTAAAAGTGGGTGGAATAAACACCTTGATGTGAGGGGGGTTGGTTCGTTCCTAAGGAGGCATGGAGCTGATCCAGCAAAGCACTTAAGTTTGTGACCAGTTTTATTGAGGTCAATGGGACTATTCCCATTCTTAATTGGTTTGCTGGATTGGGGTCCATTAAGAGGAGGGACCAGTCTGTGCCCTTCCCCTCCATCTCTGGAAGAGCGAACAGGGAGTCAGGACTCCTGGATTCTATTCCTGCCTTTGCCACTGAGTCTCTATGACACTTTGGAAAAGTCACTTACCCATTTGTACCTCAGTTTACCTTTTTGTACAAAGGGGATAATAATACTTGCCTACCTTTCAGGGGGCTGAATTCATCAGCTGGAAAATGCTTTGACATCTTCTGTTTAAAGGAGCTATTGACATACAAAGTAATTGTAAAAGGATTTTGATGTGCCTCATTATTTATGGACCTGATCCTGTGAAGTGCTCAGCATCTGCAGTTCCCATGGTTCAGCACTTTGGGGGGTCTGGCCCTGTGGAAGGAAGCCCAGCAGTATTGATGAGCTAGAGCCCCACATGGCCAGGTGGTGCTCTGGGACGAGGTGTCACGTCAGCTTCTGAACTCTGGTTTACCCTTCCTCCTTGTACACATCTTTTCTTTCCTCTCTCTCTGGTGTGGGGGGATGGGCCGTTCTCTGAGTAGAACATGAACTGCTCCCTTTCCATGTGCATCTGAGCTGTGCTAGTGTGGAGCCGGGAAATGCTCTTTATACAGGGGAAACAAGTACTTGGAAGAAAGCTTGTTGCTATTTATATTTTAGACAGAAATAACTGAGACCAAGGTAAGTCCCAGGCTGGGGAAATCCTTGAGCAATTTCAGTTATTCTTTTGCCCGTAAGCAGTTCTCTAATGACACAAATCCAGAACACCAGGATAGAAGTGAGACAGTGATGAGCTATAAATAGACACACATCTGTTACATGAATACCATCCCCAGCAGTAGCTGGTGCTAGCTGGATCTTGTTTGTTTGTAATTCCTGTATTTTTTTTCCCATTCGTTTATTCTGGTATCGTTGGCAGGTGGAAACAGCAGTCACTGAGGGGCTATATCTGCAGCAAAACTACAGAGCCTTGGGAACGAGATGGTTACCGATGTCAGTGGGAAGTAACGATGGACAGTTGAATTGACAAGATAAATTAGATACAAAGAGCCACTCGGGGCAGGTCTCCAAGGAGGTTAGAGTGCCTGGGACAAACTGCCACTGCTCCAAGGCAAGGGGGGTGTTTACAATGGGCTGACGGACTGAGGCTAGAGTCAGAGACTTGTAGGGCAGTGCCTTGCAATGGAAGGCTGGCTACAGAGGGATAGAAGATGTCACTGCTAGCCTTCATAGCGGATAAGAACTGTATCCATTAACATCTGCCCTTTGTTATGGATTTATTCGCAGAAGAATGTAATTAGGAATCACTGCTTTAAACATAAAGCTTAATCCTAAATCTGCTGAGTGAGTGGCAAAGCTCCTGTTGGTTTCAGTGGTGCAGGATCAGGCCCTGCGAGCAGTGCTACAAGCACAGAATTTGGAAGCCTAATGACACCCATCCAGGCCATTAGCCTGGAATGCATACTGAGCTTTTCTTACTACTTGAGGCCTCCCTGTGGTGGTTTATAGACAGGAAAACCACACGCGCAGGGCTGGGCCCAGTTCTCTGTTCTCTGGTATATGCACACATGCCCCACTCTTCTAACTTGTGTCTTAGCCTTTTGCTGAAGCTGACACCAGGGGCCAAGTCCCCAACTCTGCATGACGAACACGCAGTGCCAGTGGGGGGTTGAGTTGCAGTGTACAATGCCCCCAGGGCATAGGTCCTGGAACTAGGGGTGCTTGAAGTGGTTTCCATCATACGCAGGGTTATGCCGTTATACGCAGGGTTTCTGAAGATGGATTTAAGTGACTGTCATAAACATTCAGCTAAGGGTAGCATAAAATCCCTCCTTTATCTGTAAAGGGTTAAGCTCAAATAGCCTGGTTGGCACCTGACCAAAAGAACCAATGAGGGGAGAAGATTTTTGTTTTGTCTCTCTTTGTTGTTCTCTCTGGGTCAGTGAGGAACCAGGGCAGGGAAAATACATCTCCTAGAGCCATACCTGACCTAAGCATCTAAGATTACAAATTGTAAGTAATAGGAAGGAAATGCATTAGATTATCTTTTATTTTAGCTTGTGAATTTTCCCTATGCTAAGAGGAAGGTTTATTCCTGTGTGGTTTTTTTTGTTTTTTGTTTTTTGTAACTTTAAAGTTTTTCCTAGTGGGGAATCCTCTGTGTTATAAATCTTATTACTCGGTAAAACTACCTTCCATCCTGATTTTACAGAGATGCTTCTTTTACATTTTTCTTTATAGTAAAATTCTGTTCTTAAGAATCTGATTAGTTTTTAGTGTCCTAAAAACCCAAGGGTCTGGTCTGTGCTCACCTTGGTTACCTATTTGGTTGGTATATTATTCTCAAGCCTCCCCAGGAAAGGGGGTAAAGGGACTTTGGGGATTTTTTGGGGAAACAGGAACTCCAAGTGGTCCTTTTCCTGAATCTTTGTCTAACTTGGTGATGGCAGCGATACCATCCAAGGGAAAGGAAGAATTTGTGCTTTGGGGAAATTTTTAACCTAAGCTGGTAGAAATAAGCTTAGGGGGTCTTTTATGTGGGTCCCCACATCTGTACCCCAGAGTTCAAAGTGGGGAGGGAACCCTGAGATGGTGGTAGGGGTGGGATACATTTGGTTACACCCAGATAACTGCTCAGAGTTATACAACATACCAGTATTGTTAGAAACTGGACTTTCAAGAGGATATAATTTCAGTTGTTCTTCCCTTGCTTTTTCCACTTGGAGTTGAAGTCTAGCCATGTGCTGTTGCATCTGGTGAATCCTCTCCTCTCTTTTAGCAGCTTCTTTCTTTCTTTCATCAGCCGCCTTCTTCAGCTGGGCCAAGGCTTGCTTCTCTCTCATTCGAATTTCTGCCAGTTTTTGTTCATGCTTAAGTTGCAGTTTATTTGCTGCCTTTTTCATTCCAATTGCTTCTGCAACTTCTGCAGCATCAGGTAAGGGCTGTGCCTTCTGATCACTGGCCATTAACAAATCTCTCACTTCTTGATTTGTAACTTTCTTTCTAAAGTTTACCCCTTTTCTGAACACAAATCTTTCAGGACTTTTTTGTCAAGGCCTTCATATGCTCTTTGCTCACCCATTGCAATTGCTCTTTAACCAACCAAATTCTCACTACCAAAATTCAAATTTGGATAGCATGGGGTTCTGACCCAAAGCTTAATTGACTTGGTTCTGTGGATCCTAGCATGACTATGCCACTGTAACAATGCTGGTTCTGGTGGGACCCAATTAAGAGTGCCAATTCGGGACAAATTGCTTAAAGCAGGGCAGTTATAGCCCAAGGCTTTGGTTTTTCCACCTCTAAGGCAAATCAAATCAGCCAGACAGAGGGGACTTTGGTTTTACTCCACTGGCTAACCACAAGTCAGACAATCAATTCCCTTAGACACTCCAGTTTCCCAGTATCGCCACCAGTGCCACTTGTTATGGGGATGAATGGTTACGAAAACCAGTGCCACAGTAAAAGAAAAAAGGTTCTCCCAATCCCAAAGGACTAAGCCCCAGACTCAGGTCAATATACAAATCAGATCTTACCCACAAATCACGCTGTTGCCAATCCTTTAGAATGTAAAATCTAAAGGTTTATTCATGAGAGGGAAAAGATATAGATGAGAGCTAGAATTGATTAAATTGAATCAATTAAATACAGTAATGGCAAAGTTCTTGGTTCAGGCTTGTATCAGTGATGGAATAAACTGCAGGTTCAAATCAAGTCTCTGGAGTACATCCCCCGCTGGGATGGGTCATCAGTCTTTGTGAACAGCTTCTGTTTGTAGCAACATCTCTCCAGAGGTATGAAGCAGGATTGAAGACTGTTTGGGGAAGTCATTCCACTGAGAGGGAATGGGCAAGGATATTTCTACTTATGGCCGCTCTTTTGAGGTGTGCCAAAGAGTGGGATAAGCCCAAGACCAGGTCAAAGCCCCTCTCCAGCCACTCCCCATAACTGAGGTTCCATTTCAGTGAGTAGCTGTGGATAGTTTTTATATCATTAGTAGCACATCTAGAGATGCATGTGTCTTATTCATTCTGTTTTCTCCTAGAGCTCCAGGAAGAAATTACAGCCAGTGTGGAGCAGGCTGTCCAGCACTGTCAATGATTTGGGGGGCGTGTCATAAACATACAGCTAAGGGTAGCATAAAATCTCTCCTTTACTTGTAAAGGGTTCAGAAGCTCAAATAACCTGGTTGGCACCTGACCAAAAGGACCAATGAGGAGAGAAGATACTTTCAAATCTGTGGGGGAAGGTTTTTGTTTTGTCTCTCTTTGTTGTTCTCTCTGGGTCAGCAAGGAACCAGGGCAGGGAAAACATATCTCCTAAAGCCATACTTAACCTAAGCATCTAAGTTTACAAATTGTAAGTAATAGGATGAAAATGTATTAGGTTATCTTTTATTTTAGCTTGTGAATGTCCCCTTTGCTAAGAGGGAGGTTTATTCCTGTTTTTTGTTTTTGTTTTCTTTTGTAACTTTAAAGTGTTGCCTAGAGGGGACTCCTCTGTGTTTATAAATCTTATTACCCTCTAAATTACCTTCCATCCTGATTTTACAGATATGCTTCTTTTACTTTGTTTCTTTATAAAGAAGTTCTTCTCTTAAGAATCTGATTGGGGGTTTAGTGTCCTAAAAACCCAAGGGTCTGGTCTGTGCTCACTTTGGTTACGTATGTGGTTGGTATATTATTCTCAAGCCTCCCCAGGAAAGGGGATGAAGGGACTTTGGGGATATTTTGGGGAAACAGGAACTCCAAGTGGTCCTTTTCCTGAATTTTTGTCTAACTTGGTGATGGCAGCGATACCATCCAAGGGCAAGGAAGAATTTGTGCCTTGGGGAAGTTTTTAACCTAAGCTGGTAGAAATAAGCTTAGGAGGTCTTTCCCGTGGGTCCCCACATCTGTACCCCAGAGTTCAGAGTGGGGAGGGAACCCAGACAGTGGCTAACTTTAACCCTGTGTAGGTGTGTGGCCTAAGTGTCATTCCCAGTGCCACACCACGAGTATGTGGGAATAGAACCTAGTTCTCCTAACTCCCAAGAATGTGCTTTCGCCATGAGAGCATACCTGCTCAGAGGGGGCAGATTCTGGCCCCTGCTCCATCCCACTGGCTACTCTGGTGATTTACTGTCAGAGATGGAGGAACAATCCACCCAGAGCAGGAGCAGAATGAGGCTGACATCAGTGGCACTATGCTGCCTTCAGTCCGAGGCCCCAGGATCAGAGGGCGCAGTAGAGGAGGAGGCTGATCAAGCTGGGCATTATCCCTAGTTTTGAGCACTGCAGGGATTCTTGGTTGCTGTGCTGTGCAGGGGAGGCTGCTGGGGGCTGCTCTAACTTACACTGGGGGAGTGTGGAAAGGGTGGATTTTGGCCCCCACAGCAGCCCAGAATCTGAAGGGTGCAAAGATGGTGTAAAGTCTCCTTTGTACCCTTCCGTTAGGCTGTGCTACTGTCCTTGCACTTCATGAACAGACCCCAGCTTTTTCCGTCTGCTATGCCAGGTACCATGCATGGGGGCCGACCAGTCCCTTATCCTCATGTCCCTGCTGCTGGCCCCTCTGCATTTGAGGTGGGGCAGGAAATCTGTTTTTTATGTGCTGGGAGCAGTTGCCTTTAGCGCTATTGTGAGAACTGAGAAACGAGTGTGCAGATTCTGCCTCACAGGGCGGATGTGTTCGCTTCCTCTACCTTGCTGCTGAGCAGCAGAGAAGCTGACGTCAGTTCTCCTTTTTGGGGGGAGTTGAGGGGGGAGGCAGCCTCAGCTCAGCATGTGGGCAGGAGGATGGGCATCTGTCAGTACCCAGCAGGAAATGGGTGGAATGGAGTGGGCACGAGCTCAGGATTTATTCAATCAAGCAAGACCAGGGTAGAGGAAAATGTGCATGAATTAGAGATCGAGAAGTGAAGGAAGCTTTATGAAGGCAACTAGCTGCCTTGCTGTGTTCAGATTGTCTTGTCTTCTGTTCCCATAGCTGGAGCTCCCAAAACTTTGCCTGCAGTCACCCTAGCTGGAGGAGATCGAGGCTAGAGTGGCATTGCACTTTGACTAGCATTTGGCTTTGTATTTGGGTCTAGAGCTGGCAGCATTTGGAAGGTTTGGGTTGAGGTGGGCTCTGGGTTCCCTCAGGTCAGGTGGGATTCTGCTGTTCATAGGGAGGTCAGTGAGGTGTTTTCTTGGTTTGGTGGCTGGCAGGCAGAAAGGGTGGGGAGTTGGGTAGAGAATGAAGGGACTTTCTGCCTCTAGAAGGGGGTCAGGACTTGGGCTGGTGCATGACTGGGCTGTTAAGAGGAAGTGGGTTGGTTTCTGTAGTGGGGGAGGAGGGTTATTAGTTGGGAAGGAACTGAATGGATTTCCCCCAACTGGAATGGATGGGGTGGTTGGGTCAGCATTGTTAGATTGGGCAACTGCGTTGGTTACTTTAGTGGGGAGTGGTGGTGAGGGGAAGAAACTTGTGTGTTTTGGGGACTGCATATTGATTCATAATGGGGAGGAGGGTTGAGCAAGCTGGAACAGTGCTGATTTTAAGGTGTTGGGTTTGATCTAAATGCCTTGGGAACTCTCTCCATGCCATGCTGCCACCGCAGCAATCAGCAGAGGCATTTGGGTTAGATCCCGCTGGATTTAAGTAAGTGCCCGGATTCATTGTTGGGTTCAATCTTCCTCCCTTTCTGTAGCTGAATGAGTTAGAACTGCATCAACCTACTCTGTGCTGGCAGCCACAAAAACCTTCAGCTTGTGGGGGCTGTTTCCTGCTGAGCTGAAATTCTGGCAGAATTGAAACCAGAGGCTTTCTGCCTTTGTTTGTGTTTTTGTGTGTGCATGCATGAGTTTAAGTGGCCTGTACCTCAAAGCCAAGCTCCTGAAACATGACTCAACTTTCTGGCTCCTCAGGTATTTATGGCTTTAGCCAGAGCAGTTGTCTGAATAATGGGGTGATGCTTTGCTTAGGCCTTGTGGCGTTCATCTTGAATCAGCAAACTTTTTTGCATCTGGCTAACCTCAGTGGGCTGAGTCTGACTGCCTTTTCCCTCAAAGGTTCTTTGTGCTGTTTTTCAGTGGTTTTTCCTTTCTGCTTCATTCTAGTGCTGCATTTTGTTTTCACCACAGGATTATAGCTCTTTATTGTGGCCACATTTCTATTTTTTTTCAAGGGACCACTGTCAAGGTTGAGAGATTACACTGATAGCCATTGAGCCATTCCAAATGCCGCTCAGGTACCCTAGATATCATTCTATTTTTAAAAATGGAAGCTGAAAAACTATTATTTAAAAATAAAATAAAGTGTATTGGTGGTTGGAACCCTGAGATAGAAAAGCAGCACAGTTCTTTTCTTTGATAACAGTACTAGTGTTATGATCCCTAAGTTATTCAGGGGAGAGGAGTTTTGTAAATTGAGTCACGATCATGACTAGAGTGATAGAGAAGGAAAAAAGCATTTATACACAATGAAGTTGGGTGGGGAATTGGGAGGATTGCCTGGGCAATATAAAGCATTAGAGCTACAGGACCTGATTCAAAGTCTGTAGGAGTCTTTCCATTGATCAAACCTGTGCATTTCAGCACAAGCAGCTTGTAATGTCACACACACAAATGTTAAATGGTGCCCTATTTATGGAAAAATGTAGAGAAAAACCATAAATTCTTCCAACGCACAACTTGTCTCTAACCTAAATCTTAACGTATCTACTGGGGATGTTCTCAGTACACTTCCATACTATGAGCGTTTGCTTCCGGAGGAGGCTCTTTGGACATTTATAGAGCACATACAAATAAGAGCAAAAAGCACAGATGCTATTCACACAGATGTTGTAATGGAAACTTGTGACAAAACTGAGAAACATCTGTTGACCAATAAGCCCACTGAAATACAAGGGGTAAAATACAATAAAGCTGGTTGTTGGCAAAGATTCTTCACTTGAGTGCAATTAGTTCAAACAGCTGAACAGTACAAGAGCTGGAAAAAAGGTTCTGCAGGTGGTAGCATAATAATGCTGTGAAGTGACTGGACAAGAATTCAAATTTTTGCATTCACAATCCTAATACAATGACTGTGTTTGCAGAAAGTCTTTGGAGATGCCATACAAAGGCCGCCATATTTATAACACTAGTCCATTACTGTTCAGCTGGCATAGCTAATTAACGCTCACAAATATATCCTGCACTGGGAAGGTTTAAATGTGAATATCTCATAAGCCACTTGGCAAAAGATGTGGGGAATATAGGCAGAAAGATTCATATTCAAATATGATAAAGGAAACACATAAACTAGTGCCTAGTGGATGAAATTCATCCCTGCGCAGAGGGCCAGCCCAAGCCCCTCATGTCACTTATGTCTCATTTAAGGATCCCAAATAAGACTTGAGTCCTGTGCAGACCTTGTGTATTGGCCAGCTGAATGGGGTGAATTTCAGACAAAGTGAATAAAAACGCAGGGCTTGCCTTACCATGAGGGGAACGGAAGCGGCCACCTCAGGTGTCAGACTGGGGGGCACTAGAACCCAGAGTGTAGAAAATTGTCTGCTGCTGGTGCGTATGTATTCTGTCTGCTCTGGATGCACAGAGATGGTGGAGTGCTGTGTTGGAGGAAGAAGGGCACAAGAGATATAACAGGCAGACAGGAGAAAAGGTGAGAAGGAATAACAGAAAGCAGCAGGAGCTGAAAGGAGAGAGGAAGAGGAACCTCTTATGTACTTTTCTAGCACCTCCAGGAGCCTGGACTGATTAACACCAGCTTCTCAGGGAGCTTCCTGTTTCCTGCTGCTTCCCTGAACCCACTTGAGGAGAACAGGCAGTCACCTGAAGTAGTAGGAGCCAGTTAGGCCCTTAAGATGCTGATATCTTCCCTCACTCAGGCCCTACTACCAGCCTGCTTATTTGAGTGTTGAGTCACTATAGCTGGCACAGAACAGCAGTCATGAGTGAAAGAAGAAAACTCCCCTTCGGGGCAGCAGTCAGAAAAAGAAAGAAAGCAAAGGAAGCTTTTCTATCTAAGCAGGAAGGAGCTCTCCTGAGATACATAGACACAAATGTTCATGGTGAGCCTTCTGGCCCCAGTGAGGATGTGAGTGGTGAGGAGATGCCTGATCTTCCAGTTAGTCAGAGTGCAGGTGACCTGGCAGCTACTGCAGCATCCATACCTCCGTCTCAAATGGATGTAACCATGCACATTCTTGAAGAAAAGCGTAGATCAGAGAAGAGTGTGGAGGAGGCACAAGAAACAGCTGCTGCTGAGGTTAGTTCCTTAAGTCTAGATGATCCAGGACTGTGGACCCACTTGAGCAGTAGCCTGAGAGACTTCCTTGTACTGCATGGGCCACAGCAAGTGAAAAACTTCACGTTCCCCAAAGACAATGAAAATAGAAGTTTCCATCCAACACATTACTGGTGTGAAATCCCCAATGGTGACAAAGTGGAGAGGCCATGGCTTATGTACTCAAAAACCCAGAATGCTGCATACTGTTTTTGTTGCAAACTCTTCCAGTCTGATGTTCCAGCCACATTGGGTTCTACAGGAGCAAAGGACTGGAAAAATGTGGCTAGAAATCTAGCATGCCATGAGAAGGCAGGAAATCACCAGAGAACATTCCATAGGTGGAAAGAGCTTGAGATGAGACTAAGGTTAAAGGCCACCATAGATGATCAGTATCAAGAGAAGATTGCATCAGAGTCTCTTTACTGGCAAAATGTTCTGAAAAGGCTCATAGCCATTGTGAGAATGCTTGCTACCCAAAACCTAGCACTACGTGGCACTTCAGATCAGCTGTATGTGCCAAACAATGGAAACTTTTTTACAATTGTGGAGCTGATGGCTGACTTTGATGCTGTACTCCAGGATCATCTAAGAAGAGTCACTACCCAAGAAATGTACACACACCACTACCTTGGAAAAACAATTCAAAATGAGATCATGCTGGCAACAAAAGTCAAACAGAAGATTGTGACAGATCTGAAGTCAGCAAGATGTTACTCTGTTATTCTGGACTACACACCTAACATCAGCCATACGGAACAAATGACTTTAATGGTACGTTTTGTAACAACAGAACCTAGTGAAAATGTCCCTGCAATGGTGACTCTCAGAGAGCATTTTCTAGAATTTATTGACATTGATAATACTACAGGAGCTGGTATGACAAATGTGCTTCTTAAAAAGCTGGAAGATACGGGAATTGCGATAGCTGACAGGAGAGGTCAGGGCTACGATAATGGTGCCAACATGAGAGGAAAGAACACAGGAGTGCATACACAGATCTGAGAGTTAAACCCTTGATCTTTTTTTGTCCCATGCAGTTCTCATTCATTGAACTTGGTGGTCAGTGATGCAGCATCAGGTTCTAGTGAGGCTGCTGAATTTTTTAATGTAATTCAAAGCATCTATGTACTTTTCTCTGTATCAACTCATCGATGGCAAATTTTGAAGCAACTTCCGGGAACATCCTCTCTGACACTGAAACCACTGAGTGCTACACAATGGGAAAGTCGAATGGAGGCAGTAAAGCCTATCAAACATGAAATTGGGAAGATAGATGATGCCATAGTTGCCATTATGGAGGATAATGCTAGGACAGGAACTGTTCGTGGGAGAACAGTGGCAGAGGGAAATGGAATCACCAGAAACATACATAACTTCACATTTCTGTGTGGCTTACTGTTGTGGCATGACATACTGTTTGAAATAAATATTGTAAGCAAGAGACTCCAAGGTGTTGACCTGGATATATCTGGAGCAATGGAACAACTGGACAAAGCAAAGTCATACCTACAGTCTTACCGGTCAGATGAGGGATTTCAAAATGTTCTGAAGAGTGCACAGAAGCTGGCAGAGGAACTTCACACTAAAGCTATTTTCCCACCCATTCAAGAATACAAGAGTCACAGAAGAAGACGACAGTTTGATTATGAGGCATGGGATAATCCCATAAGAGACTTGTGATACAGCATGGCCACAGGACAGCAGGAGAGTGATAGAGGGCAGATATGTAAGCCCCAGGATGATGAGAGCCTTATTCCCTGTAGAGGGAAGAGAGGTTGCTATAGATTAATTAGAGCACCTGAAGCCAATTAGAGCATGAAGCAGGGTGAGCACCCACTCCAGCTCTGAAGGGGTTGGAAAAGCTCTGCAGACGGCTGGGGCTGGGGAAGGGAGCAAAACCCCGGCTGGCTGGGGAAGGGAGCAAAACCCCGGCTGACTGGGGGAAGTGGCTGCAGCTGGGGCCATGCCCCAAACAGACTAACCGGGCCTTATACGAAGGCCAGGGCAGTCAGAAGCTCAGGAGTCTCTGTCTGCTTGTAGAGAGAGAGGGGCCTGTGAGCAGGTCTGGGGGAAGGCTAGAGGAGCTGGGGAGCTATGGTCTAGGAAAGTCTCAGGCTGCGGGCCTAGCTGAGGGCCTAAGACCAGCACTGGGGCTGCAGAGGGACAGCCCAGCTATAGAGAGAGGCAGCAGGGCTGGCTCTAACTTTTTTGCCTCCCCAAGCCAAAAAAAAAAAAAAAAAAGTGCTGCTCTTCTGTAACAACCCCCCCGAGCGCTGAGCTTTCCCGCCGAAACAACCCACCTGAGCACCACGCCGCTCTGCCCCGCCGAAACATCCATACCCGAGTGCCACTCCACCGCACTGTAACAACCCCCCCCCAAGCACCGCCCCATTGAAACAACCCCCCTGAGCGCCGCGTCGCTCGGCTGTAACAACCCCCCCGAGTGCTGCCCTGCCCTGCCAAAACAACCCCCCACCCCCGAGCTCCGAGCCACCCCACCGAAACAAAAAAACCCCGAGTGCCGCCTGGTCTATACAAACAAACAAAAAAACCCTCGAGCATCACCCCACTGCACCAAAAAAAAGACCACCTCCCAAGCGCCGCCCCGCCGACCCAAAAAAAAACCCAAAACCTTGAGCGCCGCCTCGCCACCTGAAGATTGGCCGCCCCTTACAAGATGCCACCTCAAGCATGTGCTTGGTCGGCTAGTGCCTGGAGCTGGCTCTGGGTCCAACCCAACCTTGCCTATGATGAGTGGTGTATACTGCAGTCTGCCCCAGGAAGTGGGGCTAGATGGTGACTGGCAGCCTTACACTGAGGTGAGGTGGGGTTAGTGGGTGGGGGTCCGCGGGTGGGGAGACCGAGAGTGCAGAGGTACTGCCAGGGGGGCAGCAACCCGGATAAACGGACACTGGGGTCCTGGAAGGGACACAGAAGCCAGCAGTACAGCGGATAGCCAGCCTGCAGGGGGCGCTCCAGGATGCTGGAAGAACTAATTTCCATGGACAACCAGCAGGAGGCACCACAGGGGCGAGTCCGCTCCCTTACAGAGCACCTGAAGCCAATTAGAGCACCTGAAGGCAGTCACCTGATAAAAAAAACCACTGCTTCAATCAGACAGGGAGAAAAGGGGTTGAAGCAAAGTGGTTTGGTGTTGGAGCAGAGAGCAGTTTGGAGGAGAGCAGTTTGGAGAAGTGCTGTGGTGGGCCAGAAGACCAAGACCCTAGGTAAAGGAGAACCCGGCTTGTGCAGAGCGGAGGGACTCCACAGAGACAAGAGGTTGGGAGAAACTTGGCCCAAGCAGAGAGAGAGCAGGAAGCCCCACAAGCTAGAGGGCTGGAGAGGGAAGTGGCCCAGGGGAAGGATTGCTAGTTCAAATGGTCTGCTGCTATCCATAGGGCCCCTGGGCTGGGACCCAAAGTAGAGGGTGGGCCTAGGTCTCTCCTTCTCCACTCCACTTCTCTGGGATGCTAGTGGGACAGTTGATACCCCATATCGGGGCAAGAAATGGTGCCCTGAGCCCCCCTCCCCACAAGAGGAGAAAGCGCAGAACCCATTATATTAGTGCTGGCAATTTGCCACAGACCCCAAACAATAATTCAAAGTTGAATTCTTTAACCAGGTGACAGATTGTGCAATACAGTCAGTTGAAGAATATTTCATGCATCTCAAGGAACACAGCAGTATATTTAGAATGTTGTATGATATTCCAAAACTCCTCAGTATACCTGAAGAAGACCTACACCAGCAATACAGGGCACTAGAGACAGTACTGACACATGATGACATGCACGATATTTGATGTGAGTGATTTAGGTGATGAACTGAAAGTTCTTTCAAGATACATTTCAGCAGGATCAACTCCAAAGGCTGTTCTGGAATATATGTGCACAAATAAGATGACCACCCTCTTTCCAAATGATTTTGTTGCTCTGTGCATACTTCTACTACTTCCTGTTACAGTTGTTGGTGAAGAACGCAGCTTCTCCAAGCTGAAATTAATAAAAACACTACGCTCCACAATGACACAGGAGAGGCTGGTCGTCCTTGCAGCCATCTCAGTAGAGCATGAGCTGGCCCAAACTGTGGACCTTCAGGAAGCAGTTCAAATCTTTGCAACCAAGAAGGCACAGAAAGCACCATTTTGATTATTCAAACAGATGAAAATGCCAGTGTTTACTATGCAGATTGTGACAAAGTGGGGGAGTTTCTTGTTTTAACTTGTTTCCTATGGGGGATTTTCTTGGTTTTCCTATGGTTTGCATGCAGAAGGGGTGGGACTCAGTTTCCCTAGGTGCTAGGGGTTTAACGAGGTGATAGGAGAGGGAGTTTGTTACAGAGAACCGGGGAGGGAACTTGGGACCCCAACCACTGGCATGGAGAATGATGACCCCAGTAACTGATGACTTATAGACTCTAGGACTGGAAGAGACCTTGAGAGGTCATCGAGTCCAGTCCCCTGCCCTCATGGAAGGACCAAATACTGTCTAGACCATCCCTGATAGACATTTATCTAACCTACTGTTAAATATCTCCAGAGATGGAGATTCCACAACGTCCCTAGGCAATTTATTCCAGTGTTTAACTACCCTGACAGTTAGGAACTTTTTCCTAATGTCCAACCTAAATCTCCCTTGCTGCAGTTTAAGCCCATTGCTTCTTGTTCTATCATTAGAGGCTAAGGTGAACAAGTTTTCTCCCTCCTCCAGATGACACCCTTTTAGATACCTGAAAACTGCTATCATGTCCCCTCTCAGTCTTCTCTTTTCCAAACCAAATAAACCCAATTCTTTCAGCCTTCCTTCATAGGTCATGTTCTCAAGACCTTTAATCATGTTGCTCGTCTCTGGACCCTCTCCAATTTCTGCACATCTTTCTTGAAATGCGGTGCCCAGAACTGGACACAATACTCCAGCTGAGGCCTAACCAGCGCAGAGTAGAGCGGAAGAATGACTTCTCGTGTCTTGTTTACAACACACCTGTTAATGCATCCCAGAATTACGTTTGCTTTTTTTGCAACAGTATCACACTGTTGACTCATATCTAGCTTGTGGTCCACTATGACCCCTAGATCTCTTTCTGCTATACTCCTTCCTAGACAGTCTCTTCCCAATCTGTATGTGTGAAACTGATTGTTCCTTCCTAAGTGGAGCACTTTGCATTTGTCTTTATTGAACTTCATCCGGTTTACCTCAGACCATTTCTCCAATTTGTCCAGATCATTTTGAATTTTGACCCGGTCCTCCAAAGCAGTTGCAATCCCTCCCAGTTTGGTATCGTCTGCAAACTTAATAAGCGTACTTTCTATGCCAACATCTAAGTGGTTGATGAAGATATTGAACAGAGCCGGTCCCAAAACAGACCCCTGCAGAACCCCACTTGTTATACCTTTCCAGCAGGATTGGGAGCCATTAATAACTACTCTCTGAGTACGGCTATCCAGCCAGTTATGCACCCACCTTATAGTAGCCCCATCTAAATTGTATTTGCCTAGTTTATCGATAAGGATATCATGCGAGACCATATCAAATGCCTTACTAAAGTCTAGGTACACCGCATCCACCGCTTCTCCCTTATCCACAAGACTCGTTATCCTATCAAAGAAAGCTATCAGATTGGTTTGACACAATTTGTTCTTTACAAATTCATGCTGGCTATTCCCTATCACCTTACCACCTTCCAAGTGTTTGCAGATGATTTCTTTAATTACTTGCTCCACTATCTTCCCTGGCACAGAAATTAAACTAACTGGTCTGTAGTTTCCTGGTTTGTTTTTATTTCCCTTTTTATAGATGGGCACTATATTTGCCCTTTTCCAGTCTTCTGGAATCTCTTCCATCTCCCATGACTTTCCAAAGATAATAGCTAGAGGCTCAGATACCTCCTCTATTAACTCCTTGAGTATTCTAGGATGCATTTCATCAGGCCCTGGTGACTTGCAGGCATCTAACTTTTCTAAGTGATTTTTAACTTGCTCTTTTTTTATTTTATCTTCTAAACCTACCCCCTTCCCATAAGCATTCACTTTGTTAGACATTCCTTCAGACTTCTCAGTGAAGGCCGAAACAAAGAAGTCATTAAGCATCTCTGCCATTTCCAAGTTTCCTGTTACTGTTTCTCCCTCCTCACTGAGCAGTGGGCCTACCCTGTCCTTGGTCTTCCTCTTGCTTCTAATGTATTGATAAAAAGTCTTCTTGTTTCCCTTTATTCCCATAGCTAGTTTGAGCTCATTTTGTGCCTTTGCCTTTCTAATCTTGCCCCTGCATTCCTGTGTTGTTTGCCTATATTTATCCTTCGATCCTGTGACCCGGTGGCCCAGCTCAGGAGTCACAGCTGGTTCTGGCCCGTGGATGTTTATGACCCTGTTTACCTGGAGAGAAGACAATGGACAGAGGCAGGGCTTGGGGCCGGTGATATCAGATGCCCAGCTGAGAAGCAGGGAGGCTCAGGGCTGGAGGGGGAGAGCAGGCAGAGCCCACCTGGATGCAGGGGAGACTTGGATGTGCTGTGCTGAGGGAGGCCAGGCCTGAGGCCCTGAGAGTTTCCTGTGCTGTGTTCAATGCTCAACAAATACTCCTGTTTTACACTGGACGAGAGTCACTCCAGTCTAGAGAACAGGGTGGCATCATCCCTGTCTGGGGGTTGAAGCCCTGGGGGTCCAGAGCTAATGGACTCCCTGAGGGGGCCCACAGCGAGAAACAGGTGTGCTAAGACTCAAAGAGGTGTGGCTCTAGGAAGTGAAGGGGCTTAACCCAGAGACAGAGTGGACCCCTGGGAGAAGGGTTGTCTCACTGAAAGGGGTACCCCCACGGACCACACAGGGCCAAGAGTGGGCGTGATCTGTGAGACCATGACACAGACAAGAAAAGTTACATTTACTGTTCAGGTATTTGAAAGTTAAATGTTACTTAAAAATTTTGAACAAGGCATTTTAAGTTGTTCTCCTTTATTGTGGTAGGTAGCAGAGCAGTACCATGAGAGGAGTAGAACAGGAAGAAGGCAGAATTAAGACCTTTCAAAGTTTTGGTCCAAGCGAGGGGGAATGGTGGCCTCATTTGAGCTCCCCACCTCAGGTGCCAAAATGTTGTGGGCCCTGGTTATAATGTCAAAAAAGATCATTTTGTTTCTGTGTAAATGCTGTGACTAACTATTTTAATAGGTAAGTGAGTGTATGGGTATGTCTATACTACGGGATTATTCCTATTTTACATAAACCAGTTTTGTAAAACAGATTGTATAAAGTCGAGTGCACGTGGCCACACTAAGCACATTAATTCGGTGGTGTGCGTCCATGTACCGAGGCTAGTGTCGATTTCTGAAGCGTTGCACTGTGGGTAGCTATCCCGTAGCTATCCCATAGTTCCCACAGTCTCCCAAGCCCATTGGATTTCTGGTTTGAGATCCCAGTGCATGATGGTGCAAAAACAGTGTCGCAGGTGATTCTGAGTAAATGTCGTCACTCAACCCTTCCTCCGTGAAAGCAACGGCAGACAATCATTTCGTGCCCTTTTTCCCTGGATTGCCCTGGCAGATGCCATAGCATGGCAACCATGGAGCCTGTTTTGCCTTTTGTCACTGTCACCATATGTGTACTGGATGCTGCTGACAGAGGCAGTACTGCAGTGCTACACAGAAGCATTCATTTGCCTTTGCACGATAGCAGAGATGGTTACCATCCCTATTGCACTGTCTGCCATTGTAAATTGGCGATGAGATGACGGTTATCAATCATTTTGTACCATCTGCTGCTGTCATGGGTGCTCCTGGCTGGCCTCGCTGAGGTCGGCTGGGGGCGCATGGACAAAAATGGGAATGACTCCCCGGCTCATTCCCTTCTTTATGTTTTGTCTAAAAATAGAGTCAGTCCTGCCTAGAATATGAGGCAAGTCTACTAGAGAGCCAGAAAGCACAGCCTCTCCGGGTCAGAGCCTCAGAGATCCTGCAGAAATGATGAGCTGCATGCCATTCTAGGGAGTGCCCCTGCAACAACACCACCCATTGCTTCCCTCCTCCCACACCCCTCCTGGGCTACTATGGCAGTGTCCTCCCATTTGTGTGATGAAGTAATAAAGAATGCAGGAATAAGAAATACTGAATTTTTAGCGAGATAAAATGAGGGAGGAGGCAGCCTCCCGCTGCTATGATAGTCCAGGGAGTACAGAATCTTTTCTTTAGACATGAAAGGGTGGGGGGCTGATGGAGCTCAGACTCCAGCTGCTGTGATGAGGATGGTTACCCAGCATTTTGTACCGTCTGCCAGGAATGACAGAGAGTCATTCCCATTTTTACCCAGGCGCCCCCGGCCGACCTCACCAAGGCCAGCCAGGAGCACTCACGGGCTGATGACAATTTTCCACCATTTTGTACCATCTGCCATCAGGAAAGGAAGGGGAGGGGATGCTGCTGTTCAGTGCTGCAGCACCACGTCTACCAGCAGCATGCAGTAGACATACGGTGATACTGAAAAATGGCAAGAAATGATTTTTTTCCCTTTTCTTTCACAGGCAGGGGGTGGTGGTAAATTGACGAGATATACCCTGAACCACGCCGGACAATGTTTTTGACCCTTCAGGTATTAAGAGCTCAGCCAAGAATGCAAATGATTTTCAGAAACTGTGGGGACTGTGGGATAACTGGAGTCCTCAGTCCCCCCTCCCTCCCTCCATGAGTGTCCATTTGATTCTTTGGCTTTCCTTTATGCTTGTCACGTAGCACTGTGCTGAGTCCCTGCTGTGGCCTCTGTCTATCATAGCCTGGAGATTTTTTCAAATGCTTTGTCATTTCGTCTTCTGTAACGGAGCTCTGATAGAACAGATTTGTCTCTCCATACAGCGATCAGATCCAGTATCTCCCGTACGGTTCATGCTGGAGCTCTTTTTGGATTTGGGACTGCATGGCCACCCGTGCTGATCAGAGCTCCACGCTGGGCAAGCAGGAAATGAAATTCAAAAGTTCGCAGAGCTTTTCCTGTCTACCAGGCCAGTGCATCCGAGTTCAGATTGCTTTCCAGAGCGGTCACAATGGTGCACTGTGGGATACCACCCGGAGGCCAATACCGTCTATTTGCGGCCACACTAACCCTAATCCAACATGGCAATACCAATTTCAGCACTACTCCTCTTGTCGGGGAGGAGTACAGAAACCAATTTAAAGAGCCCTTTATATCGATATAAAGGGCCTCGTTGTGTGGACGGGTGCAGGGTTTAATTGGTTTAACGCTGCTAAATTCGCTTTAAACGCATAGTGTAGACCAGGCCTATGTTACTAATCATTGAACATTTAACCAGTGCAAATACATGTTGGGATGGCTGCAATGTGGTTTAGATCACCAACCATGTGCTGTGTCAGCCATCCTTAATGCTATAATCCTTGAAGTCGGGAGCACAGTACATAACAATATTCAAAAGCCCTATGGCAGAAAGAGGAAAAAGAAAACCCTCAGGAGCTGAGTATCATAAATGAAAGGCTGAGAAGGAAAAGGACCAAGAAAAACATTAGCATAGGCGCTGATTCCGTGGATTCTCCGGGGTTGGAGAACCCACAGGGAAAAATTGGTGGGTGCTCTGCACCCACCAGCAGCTCCCCGCCCTGCCCCCCAGCTCATTTCCGCCTCCGCTCCTCCTCCTCTCCTGAGCGTGCTGCTGAGTCCTACTTCTCCCCGCTCCTTCCCAGCTCTTGCACTGCGAAACAGCTGTGCTGCAAGCGGTGGGAGGGAGGAGGGGAGGAGGCGGGGCCCGGGATTTGGGGAGGGGTCCAATAGAGGCAGGGAGGAGGCGGAGTCAGTGTGGGGCCAGGGTCAGGGCCAGGAGTGTGGGGGCACGACTGAAACTATTCTACAAGAGCTTGAAACAGTATCATCTGTTGAAAACTTATGTGGCCAAGGCTATGACAATGGGAGTAATATGAAGGGTAAAGACAATGGTGTGCAAAGGAGAATGGTGGAAATCAATTCTAGGGCCTTTTTCATTCCTTGCAGTGAGCATTCTCTGAATGTGATTGTCAAAGATGCTGCTAGATCCTGTTTGGAGGCAAGCAGTTTCTTTGACCTGGTGCAATGTGTTTGTGTTTTTCTCAGGCTCAGCATGCTGATGGGAGATTCTGACTTGCCATGTGAATTCTCTAACTGTGAAACCACTTAGTCAGACAAGAAGGGAGAGTCGCATTGATGCTTTGAAGCCTCTTCACTATGAACTTGGAAACATTTATGATGCCCTAATTGAAATTTCTGATGATACTACCCTTACTGGATCATCTGGCAAAACGGCATGTTCAGATGCAGAAGCTCTTGCAAATGGCTTTTCCAAGTTCAAATTTGTGACTTCTCTCATTTTGTGGTATAATATCCTTTTCGAGATTAATCTCACTAGTAAGCAGCTTCAGGAAAAGAACTTGAACATACATTCTGCTATTCAAAAACTGCAGCAAACTAAAAATATTCTGGAGGAATTCAGAAGTGGTAAAGGGTTTGAAAGAACACTGGTAGATTCTCTCAAGCTTGCTGAAGAAATAGACTTTCCGACAGAATTTGAACCAGAGTCTGTTCCAATATGGCAAAAAAAAAGAAACAGCAGTTTTCATATGCAGGACGAGACACGCCCATTCAGAACCCAAAACAAAGGTTCAAAGTGAATTTCTGCTTCACAGTCCTTGATACTGCTATTCACTCGGTTGATGAAAAATTTCAACAGATGCAGCAGCTGGAGTCAGTATTTGGCTTTCTATATGATATCCGCAGCTTCCAAAAGAAAACAGCAAAACAGGTAAGAGAATTTTGTATAAAACTGGAGTCATCATTGACTCATGAAAACTCAAAAGACATGGATGCTACAGATTTGTGTAGTGAGCATCAGGCTTTTTCAAAGTGACTTAAGAAACATTCCAATCCTTAAGAAATACTGAAGTTTGTTTCTGAAAATAAACTCACAGACAATTTTCCAAACATTTTTATAGCTCTACGCATTCTTTTAACTTTGCCAGTTTCCGTAGCTAGTGGGGAACGTAGCTTCTCAAAGTTAAAATTGATAAAAACATATCTGCATTCAACAATGGTGCAAGTGAGACTTGTAGGACTTGCCACAATGTCAGCAGAGCATGAAATAGCTGGAAAACTGGATCTAAAAGAACTAGTGACTGAATTTTCAAAATTTAAAGCAAGAAAAGTCATGTTTTAAGAGCACAAAGTGTTTTTTATTCAGAGTGTTTTGTAAATACAGGTTCAAGTTCATTGAAGAGTTTTCTTATTTCTTTCTATATTGGATGTGGTGGTAATGGCAGTTAAAGCAGGATAGCGTAATGGATGATTTTGGATCTACAATAATAAAAATAATTAACATTTTAATGCATTTTAATTTGAAATTGGACTGAAATATAATCTAGCTGTCATGTACAAATCTATTCTGAAAATTTTGTGTCTCTATTTTATCTTATCTCAGAAACATTGGTTGGACAGACAGAAGGATGGACAAACCGAATAATTAAGCCTCTGTTTAAAAAAAAAAAGTGTAAAAAACATTAAAAGGGAAAAAGGGGCAAAATGTTTCTCAGTTTACCAAAAACCAGAAAACCCAGTTTACCAAAAAATCTGGCCTTGGGGTTTGGGGGTGGGGGGCACTGATTATGATTTGCCGAGGGCTTCAGTTGCTGGCAGCTAGTCTAGGGCTGCCCCTGTCCTGACTATTTCCTAAGGTGCACAGGCGTGACAGGGCCCATGGCCGTGGAGCTTCCCTGCTGTACACTCTTCTGTCTGCATGGTAAGTGCTTCCCAGCTGCACATCTCTTAAGGAGTATACTATAGTAATGAGAGAACTTCCCATCCTCAGGACCTAGCAAGTGCACAGAAGCTTGGTACAGGCTCTTAATGCCTGCAGTCTAGATTTTCTCCATTTTCCTTGAAAGAGGAATGACAGTCCCCGAAGAACAAACACCTTTGGGAGCAGGTAGGGAGTGAGAGCCCCATGAGGTATGTCTGAAGGGAGGGATGATCTTTCTTTCAGGTGGGTAACTGCATCTCTGTCAGGGGTTAATGAAACAACCCCTTAATCCTCTTTTGTTCTTCCCACAGCACTATGTCTTGCAGCCCATTAAAGCATTAGATTGTGCACAATCTAGAAATGTGTTAAACCGAAGGATACCATAAAAGATCGGCTCCCTCTGTTCAGCTGTGTGAAGCACTTGACAGCATAGACGCCATTGCAGTAAGTTGACAGGAATGTACCAGACCTGGGATATGAGAAGCAACTTGTCTATTTGGGTCCATTTAGCTTGCTACAGTCCCATATTACGTGGGACGTCCCTTATATTTTCATCTCTGTACAACTAGATCAGGAAATGCTGAGTGCTGGCAATAGCAGCAAGAAACACCCCAGGCGAATGTAGGTGAGTACGGCAGGGTGCTCAGAAAACAGTGCCTTATTTTTGAAATACAATGTTGGCAGGATGGGTTTGATTTAAATCACTAGTCAGGAAGACGCGATTTAATCATGGATTTCTACCTAAAAGTGCATTCTTGTTGGTTGTTATAACCTTAATACATATTCTTCATAACTCGGAGATAGATGTAGGTTTCATTTTTAGAAGTTACACATTATATATTTTGAAAGTGATTTATTTTGAAAACTTTTTACAGCTATATCAGAAAATGAATGATTGGTTATTTCATTGAAAGGTAATTGAAGCAGACATTTATGAAGTCATTGGGAGTTGAACTATCTCCAGTTCAACAGGTTAATCATTAATATTTAGAGGATTTTCTTGCCATGTTGTATTAGGAGGAGAACATCACCAGGCAGACATTTACATTATTTTATTTAATTAAAACAACAATGTTATGTATTCTGGTTTCTTTAGCAGCAAACATCTAATATTTTAACAAAACAAGCATAAGAATTTTTGAATTTAGTTAAACATTCAAAAACAACAAGGAGTCTGCTGGCACCTTAAAGACTAACAGATTTTTTGGGGCATAAGCTTTCATGAGTAAAAAACCCCACTTCTTCAGATGCATGGATCTGTTTACCAAAAACCAAAAAACCCAGTTTGCCCAGTTTATGCATGGATCTGAAGAAGTGGGATCTCCATGCATCTGAAGAAGTGGGATTTTTTACTAACGAATGCTTACGTCCAAACAAATCTGTTAGTCTTTAGAGTACCACCGGACTCCTTGTTGTTTTTATGGATACAGACTAACACGGCTACTCCTCTGATACTTAAACATTCAAGTTTTTTAAAATCAGATTTGTTTTTGTTAAAATTGTTTTTAACTAAAAGTTAAATGAAATATTTTTTTAAAAAACAAAAATGAAATTGACTATGTCAGCCAGTCAACATGAGAAACTTAAAATATTGGCTTGTGCAGCTAACTCAGTTGTCTTCACCTTCATTTTCCTGTTTGTTCATAATCTGGAAAATAAAAACAAGCTTTCCTGCTTTTTCAGGTCCCAAACGCTTTTTCAATTTGGAATGAATTAGTCCAAAGGCAGAAAATATTCTTTCTACACTGGCAGAAAAAGCTTCTGCTATTAAAAGTGAGATTATCACTTCAACAGTCTCCGGGGTGAAAGTGAGCCCATATGGGACAGTACTCCGTACCAGTAAGAACCCACACCGGCCCATACCCAGACCACATGAAAGCTTTAATGTCACTGCCCCTTTTGCCTCCCCTGTCGGCAGGGCTGCCGCTGAGGGTAGGGGAGAGATAGGCAGCAACATTAAAGCACCGCAGCAGCGCTTTAAGGACTGTCCTTTGCCGCGGCAGCGCTTTGAGGATCCTGTGCCCCTCCCCAGTCAGTGGGGGTGTCACAGAGTTCCTGGGCAATGCTCTGGAACTGCTCCCCACAAAGCCAGTCAGGACTTTGGGGAACCTCCTCTCCTTTGAAGCAGACTATCTTCAGGGCAAGAAGCTCACACATCTTCACCTCCTGGGTCTCTTCTTGGAGCATTCAGCATCCTCTGCCCTTCCGTGTGCTTCCCGCAGAAAGCCTGCCCCAGCGGGGTCCTGGGGAAGCCACAGGGTCCTGCACCCCCACTTTGCAGTCAGACGTGACTCTCAGCCAGCCAGTAAAACAGAGGTTTATTCTATGACAGGAACACAGTCTAAAACAGAGCTTGTAGGTACCGCGAACTGGACCCCTCGGCCGGGTCCATTCTGGGGCCCAGCAAGGCAGACCCCCAGGTCTGTCCTCACTCCTCGTCCAGAGACAGCTCCAGACTGAAAACCCGCTCCAGCCCCTCCTCCTCTGCTCAGTTACTTTCCTGGCCAGGAGGTCACCTGACCTTTTTGTCACCAACACCTTCAGCTGGCACCTTTGCAGAGGAGGGGCCCAGGCCATCAGTTGCTAGGAGACAGCATGTCAGGCATTTATGTACACTGGCTCTTTGCTCTGCAGCAACCATACACCCTTATTCCACCACCTAGATACTTAAGAACTGCCTAGGGGACACTGAGGCATCAACACAGTATTCAGAGAAAACATTAAGAACATTCCCAGTTCGTCACAGGGGGGCACAGCAACATTAAAGTGCTGCCACGGCAAAGGGTCCTGCAGTGCTTTAATGTCCATGCCCCATTGGCCCCCTCCCCCACAGCCTCTGACGGGTGGGGAGTGGGGCACAGGGAGCAGTTGCCCTCGGGCTGGCAATTTAAAAGGGCCCGGGGCTCCGGACGCCGCTGCTGCACTAGCAGCAGCGGCGTCCGGAGCCCCGGGCCCTTTAAATCAACACAGGAGCCCTGGGAGGCACAGGCCAGGTGGTCTGAAAGGGCTGGTTGGGGGATGCTGACCTCCGCCCCTTCAGCCCAAGGCCCCGCCCCTTCCAGGGGCTGGAGTACCCCCACCCCAGCCCATACTAGTAAGTGGCCTAACTTACTTTCATCCCTGACAGTCTCTGAATCCAAATGCTTAAGTGATTTCCACCAGTTCACTAGTGCTACTTTCTTAAAACATCATCCGCAAACATATATTTCTTGAATGGTTCTTTTTCTCAAACTGGGTCTCTTTTACGGCCTGCTGCCATGATAGGCTTTCCCTTCTAGTGAGAGAATGGTATGGTAGATCTCAAATCAATGAAGGCTGCACTCAGAAAGACCTCAAGACTTCTGGAATACGCTGCTCAAACAGTTTCTCTTTTGTTTCTATTGCCTGTCCCTCCCTTCTCACATTTATCTCCAGACTTCTTCTCCTTGTCCAGATCTGTTCTGCCCCCAACCATCTTCTATTCATTGAACTTGTTGAAACCTTGCACTTTTAGAGAGAGAGAAGGGAATGACTCTGTGTACACAAATTTGAAGACGGTCAATAGGGTTGAGGTCTGTTATTTCTCACCTCTTATTTATTTATTTATTTAAAAACATTTTTGCTGTTAACAAGCATGTTATCTCTGGAGACACAAATCCACAGTTTGAGAACTGCAAAACTAAGCATCTCTGATGGGATCTTCTAGACTGAGCACTGAGTCCCATTGGATGGATAGATTAATTTAGATACCATAATCTATACAGAAGCCCCTGGAACCCCATAAGATGGGTCCCTAATTCATGAACTATTGGAACTCATTTACAAAACTTTTATCAAACATTACATGAATATATTGTCTCATATTATAGAATTCGAATTTATAATCCCTATTCCATGATGAGATATCTTTGAGCTATTACGTGTCTTAATTAAAACTATCTCTAGATAGATTTTTTCCTCAAAAAGCATTTTATAAAGATTTAAAAATCTGGTTTGTTTTTTTTTAAATTTAAATCTATTTTTATCCACCCTGAATGTTGGCAACCCTAGTTCCAGTTGTCTCAGCTGGTATTTATAATACTCACTTACAGAAATCGAAGGATTTACTGGGACAATGCAACAACGCCATTACGTGCAGGCAGAAATTAACTTTCTCCTAGTGCTCCTCCTGACCCCGCAAATAAGACTACGTGGCACTAAGATAAAGACAGAGCACTACCTATTGGTGGGGGTGTTGTTTACACTAATTATTACAACCTCCCTCCTTTTAGTTTAATACAAATTTCAAAATAGTAACAAATGTTTTATTATCATTTTAACTCCTAGGAGGTAGTCTGCAATCAACTGAGGTTATGTTGTTGGTCTTGTGGGGAACTGTACCTTTCAGAAGCTCAGACATGAGTCAGTTGGAACTGTTTCTTATATTATGCCAAAACTCACGTTATGCCAAGTTCAAGTCTTGTATTCAGTCATGGAGACACAACTTGTAGTTGGCTCTAGATTATCAGTGAGTACATCTTCATATCTCCAGTTTAGGCTTATCTGTTGTGCACTGAAGACTGCTATGTGTTGAGATCCTGAGGATATCTCTTCTTCCTCCACAACCAGTGTCGTATAGGAACTTGTTGGGGTTCTTCCAAATCCTCCTCTCTGTTTCTCTGGAATGGTTGTTGAGTAGCCTCAGTGTTTGTCCTGGGTTTTCTTTCAGTGAATCTGTGCACCACTACAAAGGGGCAAGCTCTTGCCTTTTGCATCAGCAAAGATAAGTGGTTTAGTTTGTTTCCTGTGCAAGGTCCCTTCCAGAGAAGGTAAAGCTTGGATTTTTTCCAGGCTACTTTTTCCAGTTGCACAGTCACACCTTCTCTCCTTCCTGGAGGGACACATAATTCTTTTTCTTGGCATCTTGTGCCTGGAATGCCTGCTTCTGTTGCTCCCAGCTCATCTGCTCCTCTACCTTCTGGAATGCTGTCCTTGGGGCACTCCACTGCATCATCCACCTGTATAGGTGCAGGGGCCTTTCTGGTTCTTGCTGCCTGATAGCAAGGCACAGGGAAGCATGGGTTTGCAGAGTGCACAAATAATCTCAAAGGGAGAGTACTGCATAGTTGAGTATTGGCTAGCGTTGTACGTAACAGTAACAAAAGGTGTCTTCGTATATCCATGTTGTTGGTCCTTGTTGACTAAGCATGGAACCAATGGTGTAGTATACTCTCTCTGCTCCCCCCATTATTCCCAGGAGTCCTCACTGTGGCTCTCTGGAGTCATTAGCAAACCTTGTGTAATAACCACGGGCTTATTTACACTATGAAATTAAGTCGAATTTATTAAAGTCGACTTTTTACAAAATTGATGGTGTGTGTCCCCACTTTGCACATTCCGTCGGTGGAGCACATCCCCACTACTGTGGGTAGCATTGACTCATGGAGCAATGCACTGTGGGTAGCTATCCCCATTTGGAATTCTGAATTAGGCTCCCAATGCCTGAAGGGACAAAAACAGTTTCATGAGGTGTTTTGGGTACATATCGTCAGCCTTCCATGATGCTCTTGGCTCCTCTCTTCCCTCCCTAAAAAAAATGGCAAATAATCATTTTTGCGCCTAAGCCTGGGTTACTCATGCAGATGCCATAGTATGGCAAGAATGGACCCCACTCAGCTATATGCTGTTGTGAGCGTCTCAAACACGTCATGCATCATCCTGCAGTATTTGCAGAGCATAGCCAGGAGCAGCTGTGTGGAAGAGTGTGATGCCATGCAAATAGGTGTGCTGGAAACCATGGAATGGAGCAATTTGCACATGCTGGCAGCAGCAGCCACACTTGTTGACACAGTGGAACGCTGCTTCTGGGCCAGGGAAACAGGCACAGACCAGTGGGACCACATCATGATGCAGATATGGGATAAGAAGCAGTGACTGCATAACTTTTGAATGGGTAAGGTCACTTTCATAGAATTTTGTGAATTGCTTTCCCCAGCCCTGAAGCACAGAAATATCAAAATGAGACCTGCTTTGGCAGTTGAGAAGCTAGTGGCGATAGCCCTATGGAAACTTGAAATGCCAGATTGCTACCAGTCAGTCAGGAAGCAGTTTGGAGTGGGTAAATCTACCATGGGGGCTGCTGTGATTCAAGTAGCCAGGGCAATCAATTCACTTCTGCTAAGAAGGGTAGTGACTCTTATCATAACCTTAGTCCCAGATTTGGACCTTAGCGTCCAAAATATGGGGGTTAGCATGAAAACCTCCAAGCTTAGTTACCAGCTTGGACCTGGTACTTGCTGCCACCACCCAAAAAATTAGAGTGTTTTGGGGCACTCTGGTCCCCCTGAAAAACCTTCCCTGGGGACCCCAAGACCCAAATCCCTTGAGTCTCACAACAAAGGGAAATAATCCTTTTTCCCTTCCCCCCTCCAGGTGCTCCTGGAGAGATACACAGACACAAGCTCTGTGAATCCAAACAGAGTGACTCCCCCTCTCCGTTCCCAGTCCTGGAAACTAAAAGCACTTTCCTCTTCACCCAGAGGGAATGCAAAATCAGGCTAACAAATCCAACACACACAGATCTCCCCTGATTTCTTCCTCCCACCAATTCCCTGGTGAGTACAGACTCAATTTCCCTGAAGTAAAGAAAAACTCCAACAGGTCTTAAAAGAAAGCTTTATATAAAAAGAAAGAAAAATACATACAAATGGTCTCTCTGTATTAAGGTGACGAAATACAGGGTCAATTGCTTAAAAGAATATTGAATAAACAGCCTTATTCAAAAAGAATACAAATTAAAGCACTCCAGCACTTATATTCATGCAAATACCAAAGAAAAGAAACCATATAACTTACTATCTGATCTCTTTGTCCTTACACTTAGAAACAGAAGACTAGAAAGTAGAAACTACTTCTCCAAAGCTCAGAGAAAGCAGGCAGACAGAAAACAAAGACCTTAGACACAAAATTCCCTCCACCCAAAGTTGAAAAAATCCAGTTTCCTGATTGGTCCTCTGGTCAGGTGCTTCAGGTGAAAGAGACATTAACCCTTAGCTATCTGTTTATGACAACTCTGGGAAATGTGCAAGACATAGTGGATGACTTTGCTGTGAGGCGGTTCCTTAACTATGGTGGGGCAATAGATGAACGCATATCCCTATCTTGCCACCAGACCACCTTGCCAAAGAGTACATAAACCAGAAGGGCTACTTCTCAATGGCTCAGTGGTTTGAACATTGGCCTACTAAACCCAGGGCTGTAAGCTCAATCCTTGAGGGGGCCATTTAGGGAACTGGGGTAAAAATCTGTCTGGGGATTGGTCCTGCTTTGAGCAGGGTTGGACTAGATGACATTCTGAGGTTCCTTCCAACCCTGATATTCTACAATTCTATGGTGTTGCAAACAGTAGTGGATCACAGGGGCCATTTCACCAACATCAACAGGGGATAGTCAGGAAAGGTGCATGACACATGCATCTTTAGAAACTCCAGTCTCTTCAGAAAGCTGCAAGAAGGAACTTTCTGAACAGACCAGAAAATTACCACTGGTGATGTTAAAATGCCAATAGTTATCTTTGGAGACGCAGCCTACTTCTTGCCTGGGGAAAAGTTTCTGCTGGGATGAGGGGTTGAGACATGTTGTCTGGCTGCCAGTTATGAGCAGCCAGGCACCAGGGCAATAAGAAGAGCACATTGAGGTGCACTGTGTCTTGGAGAAGCTTTGAAAACCAGTTTCATGAATGATCCAACACTGATGTGACAGTTCTGTGTGGTGTTCCTTACCAACCTGACCCCTTTTTCACATGTACTGCCCTGTAAACTAAACCCACACCGACCACAGTATGCACAGTAAATAAAGAGCATCTTGTACTCAATTCATGCATTTTTATTATTCTAACAAACACTCAACAGAGTCAGCAATGAATAGCAATGATAACCAGGTAAGGACCTGATAACGCAGAGAGCAGGGGCAAGGACACATAGCTTATTAAAATTGCACTGTCTATTAGTCAAAGCTGTGGGAATGAGAGCTTTCTGCTCCATAAACCATCCCCTGAAGTTGAGTTCAAGGGATAACAGAACTTCTGCCCCTCCAGCCCCCACATTCTAGGAAGTTAGAGGAGGATATGGAACTTGGTGAGAAGGGCAGCTGGTTCATCACTGGGTGCAGCTGGACTATAAGGTCTAACTGCCTTTCCTGCACCTCAACCAGATGCCTCAACATGTCTTTTTGCTCCCCCATAATCATAGAATATCAGGGTTGGAAGAGACCTCAAGAGGTCATGTAGTCCAACCCCCTGCTCAAAGCAGGACCAACACCAACTAAATCACCCCAGCCAGGGCTTTGTCAAGCCAGGCCTTAAAAGTCTGTAAGGATGGAGATTCCACCACCTCCCTAGATAACCCATTCCAGTGCTTCACCACCCTCCTAGTGAAATAGTTTTTTCTACTATCCAACCATGATTGCCCCCACTGCAGCTTGAGACCATTGCTTCTTGTTCTGTAATCCGCCACCACTGAGAACAGCCTAGTGCCATCCTCTTTGGAACCCCACTTCAGGTAGTTGAAAGTTGCTATCAAATCCCCCCTCACTCTTCTCTTTTGCAGACTAAACAAGTCCAGTTCCCTCAGCCTCTCTTCGTAAGTCATGTGCCCCACTCCCCTGATCATTTTCATTGCCCTCCACTGGACTCTCTCCAGTGTGTCCACATCCCTTCTATAGTGGGGGGACCAAAACTGGATGCAATTCCAGATGTGGCCTCACCAATGCTGAAAAGAGGGGAATAATCACTTCCCTCGATCTGCTGGCAATGTTCCTACTAATACAGCCCAATATGCTGCTGGTCGTCTTGGCGACAAGGGCACACTGCTGACTCATGTCCAGCTTCTCATCCACTGTAATCCCCAGGTCCTTCTCTGCAGAACTTCTGCTTAGCCAGTCAGTCCCCAGCCTGTAGCAGTGCATGGGATTCTTCTTTCCTAAGTGCAGGACTCTACACTTGTCCTTGTTGAACCTCAGATTTCTTTTGACCCAATCCTCCAATTTGTCTAGGTTACTCTGGACTCTCTCTCTACACTCCAGCATATCTACCTCTCCCTCCAGTTTAGTGTCATCTGTGAACTTGCTGAGGGTGCAATTAATCCCATCATCCAGATTATTAATAAAGATGTTGAACAAAACTGGCCCCAAGACCGACCCCTAGGGCACTCTGCTTGATACCGGCTGCCAACTAGACATTGAGCTATTGATCGCTACCCGTTGAGCCTGACAATCTAGCCAGCTTTCTATCCTCCTTATAGTCCATTCATCCAGCCCATACTACTTTAATTTACTGGTAAGAATACTGTGGGACACCATATCAAAAGCCGCAACATCTCCTCTTGTGTGTTACGCTTGTGTTCCCTGCTTGCTTTCCTGCCCTCTTGGTCAACGTGCATGCTCTCAGAGAGTGAGAGCCTCCAGGCATGCAGCTGGGCCCTGTCAGCCTTGGAGGAATGCATCAAATCACAGAATCTGTCTTCCCCTGTCCATTTTTTTCACCTTTTAATCTGGGACAGCCTTTATGCTGGAGTGGAGGAAGCACCCAGAGAAAATGTTGCAACTGCAAGGAAAAACATACATTGTTGAAAACAAAAGGTTAACTGTTGCAATGAATGAAACAATTCACAGCAGTAAATACATTCCCTGAGGTACTTAGCCAAATTTTGTTTTAAAAGAAGAGCCTGCCGGTGAGGTGCAACACATGGCAGAGCATTGGGCAGCAGATTTCGGTTTGCAGGCAGGCATGGTAAGCACACATGAAAGGGTAGAGGGTGTGAGAGCACACCTGGGGAAATTTTTTAGTGTGGAAACTCTTAGCACGTAAACAGGCTTTTTTGGGAAGCCCCCTTTGCGTGGCTGCACTGGCCAGGCCAGCAGTGTATCTCAATTGTTTACCTCAAATTAAACATTAATCACAATTGCATTTAATCCCTGTAGTGTTATTACAAGTGTGCACTCACCAGAGGTGCCTTCCCCACCATCACAGTCCCACACCAGTGGGTCCTGGGAGGGGATTGTCTCCAGAGTTAGGAAAAGATCCTGGCTGTTGGGGAGAATGGACTCTCTGGTTGCCTGCTGCTCATTCTCCTCCTCCTCTTCAACAATGTCCTCCTCGTTGTTGCCCGTGGCCGCCTGGGTCCCCTGGGAGTTATCCATGAAGAGTGTTGGGGCACTGGTGGGGTCTCTGCCTAGAATTGCATGCAGCTGCTCATAGAAGCGGCATATCTGTGGCTCAGCACCAGCGTGACTATTCACCTCCCTTGTCTTCTGGTACGCTTGCCCGAGTCCTTTATTTTCACATGGCACTGCTGTGTGTCCCTTTTGTAGCCTTTCCCCCGATGCCCTGTACAAATTTGGCATAGATGTCAGCATTTCTTGTGCTGGTTTGGAGCTCTGTCTGCACAGAATCTTCTCCCCACATAGCAATCAGATCCAGTGTCTCCTGAATGCTGCATGCTGGGGCACGTTTGCAGCCCTGGGCAGCCATGGTCAGCTGTCCTGGTGAGCTCTCCATGCTGATCAAACAGGAAACGAAGTTCAAAAGTTCCAGTGGCTTTTCCTGTTTACCTGGCTGAATTGCAGTGAAGTTTTAAGTGCTGTCCAGAGTAGACACATTGGAGCACTCTGGGACACCTCCCAGAGATGAAACAAGTTGAATTACACTGTGCTCTGTCTACACTACCACTAATATGACCTGGGAAGGTTGAATCTAGTGCTACTCCTCTCTTGGAGGTGGAGTACAGGCGTTGATTTTAAAAGCCCTTTAGGTTGGCCGGAAGGGTTCTGTAGTGTAGACAAGCACATTATAAATTCAACCTAATGCAGGGAAGGTCAATCTAACAACATAGTGTAGGTCATCCCCATGATTCCATTTCCTTCCCATGATCACTGCAGATGCAGCTTGGTGGAATGAACTGCAACATTCCACATTTCATCCATGCAGCCATAAGTACCTATGTCCTTTTCTCCTTCAGTGGCCATGGAACCACATACTCTGAGAAGGTGTCTTGACCAGCAAATATTGACTTCCAGCTGGTATCTCTGGTAGAGTGAGTCTTTCAAGTCAATCCATATGAACTCCCAGGGATTACTAGATTGGGGCATTTCCCCCAGAACATTGGTTTTCAACCTTTTTTAATTTGAGGACCTTTAAAAAATTTCAAATGGAGTGTGGATCCCTTTGGAAATATTAGACAAAATTCGTGGACCTTTGGGGTCTGTGGACCATAATCTGAACCACTGTTCTATTATATGAACAACCTTTCACGGACCCCCTTAAATATATAAGGGGTACAAAGTTGAGGTGAAAAAACACCCCAGAAATGAGCATGGTGCGAAGTTAACAAGACAGGAGCCAACATTAACTTTACATTAAACTTTTTTAAACTTGCTTTGCTAAATATTAATTACAGTAACTCCTCACTTAACATCATCCCTGTTAACGTTATTTCATTATGTTGCTGATCAATTAGTGAACATGCTTGTTTAAAGTTGTGCAATGCTCCCGTGACATTATTGACATGAACAGTGACCGTATAGATCATTGCTGCAACCAAGGTCCTGTAGCTGCACCAAATCTTGTATAAAGGAAGTAAAGTAAGGTGTCTATGAAAAGGTTATGGTTTGCTGGTTATGATTGTGCTATCTGTATGCATGTATCATTTTTTATTTAAAGTTATAAGTATTGGCTCTATACTGTCTGTATTTCAAACTTGTGCGATTGTAACCCTTCTGCCCCTCTGAGTTGGCAGCAACAAGGGCTGGGTTCAGTATCCAGGGGTTCCGTTTCAGTAACACAATGCATAACCGGCTCGAGCCCCCACCCAGTGACCTGGGACACTCACATACCACACCTCCCTGGGCGCCTCTAGGAGGCAATACTTCCCCTCTCGCAAGCATGGAGTCTGAGTGTAGCAAAATCTTTTTAATAAAGGAAGGAATTAATGCGGCATCCCATTGGAGAAACACCACAAACAGGGTTATAACACAAACCATAAACAAAAACCCACCTCCAAGTACATTTGGCACTGTCCTTTTTCCCCTTAGGGTTTTAAGTCCAATCACCCCAAAGTCCAACAACCCAAAAGTCTCTGGTCAATGCCACCCCAGAGTTTGAGAGTTTATCTGTAGAGGTCCCTCCCCCCAGCCTGGATAGAAAGGGGCACCTTACATGGTCCGGGGCCAACTGCCCTGCCTCTCCGTGGGTTCTGCTTCCGCCTTCTCCACGAACTGCTCCGCTTTACCAGCCGCTCCACGCTGCTCCTCCAGCCGTCCTCAGAAACTGCTCCGCTCCACCAGCTGCTCTGCTCCATGAGCTGCTCCAGTTCTCTCTGCAAACTGCTCGGCTCCGCTCGCTCTGTGGGCCGCTCCACCCGTCCCCACAAACTGCTCCACTCCGCCAGCAGCTCTGTTCCACAGTATAGCTTTGGGCTCCCCACTAGTTAGCACCATACTCAGTGCTCTCAGCTCAGTGATTTTAGCTTTTTAGTGATTTTCAGCTCTTAGTGATTCCAGCTCATAGTAGGGGAGCCCCAGTGCTAGTGCACCATTACCCCAAAGTGATTTCAGCTGAGTAACCTGTATTTAAATTCTTAAAGGAATAAAAAAATCAACTCTGACATTCCACAGTGGAGAGAGGAGGGGGTGTAACTGGTGCTTCTGGCTCTACAAGGAGACTGCACCACCAGGCACAAATACCTATCCCCAACCTCTCTCAATTCTCTGGGTTTTGGAACCCATGTCCCATGTCTAGCCAGTACCACCCAACTGAGGGTGAGCAATTTGTCACCAAGCAGTCCCACAGCTTGGGAGTCTGGGATAGGGTAGGCGTGCCTATGCAAATACACTCTCTGAAATTCTTTCCACCAGTTGTCAGTGTAGAGCTTATCCTGACTCTGCTTACATCCTCCCCCCAGCCAAGAATTTGTCATCCCAACAAATCACATTCTCTACTATACCAACTTATTGGTCCCCTCCAAAAGGCATTAGATAGCCCACTTTAGCTTTCATAAACCTGTGTGCTAAATGTATAGGCTCCTCACTAATCACCCCAGGTGCATCGTAAGTTAACCGTTTCACTGGTCTTATTACCCTGTCTCGCCTATTGAGAATCTCTGTTGCTATGGTAGAGGGGACATCCTCTTGAGTGACGGATGGGGAGGTTTCCTGTGAGTTCCCCTCGGGTACTGGCATAGGCCCCTGCATTTCTAGTTCTAACAGTGGAGGGTCGCAGGTGCTCTGGACATCCTCCATCTGTATGTCACCACTGTCCAATAGTCTGTGTAAGTCATTACACGGGGGTCCCACCAGTGGCTCAGGGATGTCAGGAATGGGCCTAAATACTTCTGCCATAGGGTTTAGGGCGGAAGAGGATGTGCTCTCTTCTGATTCAGCGGATCGAGACTGAAATCTTGTCTTCATCCCAGGATACACCATGGTTGTGTCTTCCTCCTCAGACTCACTGTCAGATGTGCTGAGTAGGAGTAGGTTAGCTGCAGGAGGCCGGCTGTCCACGTTGGAAGGCGGCTTTGGTACAGCACCTTCGTTCTGCCCAGTTGCCCTGTTGTGGCCCATCTCATAAGGGCTGCCTACCAATTCTCCCACAGGAAGCAAAAGGTTTCTATGCACGGTTTTGGTCTGCCCTGGACCCTCTTCAGGTTTGATCTTGTAGACCGGCAGGTCTCCTAGCTTTTCCATCACTAAGTAAGGTATTGCCTTCCATCTGTCAGCTATCTTGTGCTTGCCAGCAATACCCAAATTTCGCAGCAGGACTCTGTCCCCTGGCTGGAGCTCTTGCAGACGCACCCTAGCACCATATCGCTGTTTGTTGCGGTCTGCGTTCTTCCGAGCTGCAGACGTAGCTAAGTGATAAGCATCCCGTAGCTTTTCTCGTAGTCGGGATACATATTGCTGATGGGTTTCATAGCTATCGCCATCCTCTGATACACCAAAGCACAAATCTATGGGTAGTCTTGGTTCTCGCCCAAACATCAAGAGATATGGGGTGACCCCCGTAGCATCGTTCTTTGTGGCATTGTAGGAGTGCACCAGAAATGCAACATGTTGGCTCCAGGTTGCCTTCTGCTCTGGCCGCAAAGTCCCTAACATATCCAATAGGGTTCGGTTGAACCTCTCTGGCTGAGGGTCACCTTGTGGGTGGTAAGGCGTTGTCCTCGACTTTTTAATACCTGCTATCCTCAGCACCTCTTTCAGAAGGTGACTTCAGAAGGTGATCATCCCTGATCTGAGTGTATCCGGGCTGGGAATCCATAAACTGAGAAATATTTTTCCCACAGTACTCGAGCGACGGTAGTGGCCTTCTGATCACGTGTGGGGTATGCCTGTGCATATCGCGTATAATGGTCTGTCACTACTAGAATGTTCCCAATATTCCTCTTGTCTACTTCTAAGGACAAGAAATCAATGCAAACCAGCTCCAGAGGTTTGTTGCTGGTGAAGTTCTTCAGATATGCGGCCCTTGTGGGCAGAGTTTTCCTTTGAACACATCGAGCGCAGGTGTCACATTTTCTGCGAACATCTTCAGCCATCCGAGGCCAATAGAACCTACTGCGGATAAGTTCCAGGGTCCTCTCCATCCCTAAATGTCCAAAGTCATCATGCAGGGCCCTCATGGCCAGGGCTCTGTACTCTTTTGGCAGCACTAGTTGATTCCGTTGCTTTTGTAGAAGGTCTGTGGTCACGCGGTGTAGCACTCCCTGAATCAGTTTCAGTTTGGTCCATTCTCTCAATAGTAGTTTACCCTCTGGGGTAGGTGGGACAACCGCAGCTGGGCCTCGCCCCTCTCTTTTGGCAAGTAGTGTATCACAAATGTCAACATCTTGCAGCTGGGCTTCCTGCCAGTCAGCTGCATTGAGCATGGGCAAGGGAGATTGGTCCAAAGCAATATAGTTCACTGAAGCAGAAGGCACGCATTCAGGGGGCAGGCCCAAAGCTTCAGCAACACATCCATGAAGGCTCTCAGGGGCCTCCGGCTCTCGGCGACTCACACTGCAGATAGCTCTCACGCCATCCGTGGGTATCACAGCGACATCAGGTGCCTGCGGACGTCTGGACAAGGCGTCTGCATCTACATTGCTCCTCCCTGATCGGTACTGAATGCTGAACTCATAGCTAGCCAAGGCGGCCACCCATCTCTGGCCTGTAGCATCCAATTTAGCACTTGTTAACACATAGGTCAGTGGGTTGTTGTCTGTCCACACCTGGAACTGAGCACCGTACAAGTAGTCTCGAAATTTCTCAGTGATGGCCCATTTCAAGGCCAAGAACTCCAGCTTGTGGATGGGGTAGCGAGTTTCACTGTCAGACAGTCCTCGGCTGGCAAAGGCTATCGGTTTGCATTTGCCTTCCACTTCCTGATACAGTACTGCTCCCAGACCCTCCAAACTGGCATCAGTATGCAGGATAAACGGTTTGCTTGGGTCAGCAAAGACTAGGATGGGAGCATGAGTTAGGCAAGTAATGATTTCCCGAAAAGCCCTCTCACATCTTTCATCCCACCGCGGCCCAAATGGTTCCAAGGGGTCATAGTGTCTCTGCAAAGGAGGCTTTGGAGGCCTCCGCTTATTCAGGGTCTTAGATTTGTTCTTGTTGGACTGGTATCCCCTGGTAAGATCATTCAGAGGTTTTACAATCGTAGCATAGTTCTTCACAAATCTGCGGTAGTAGCCACTAAATCCAAGAAACGTCTTGAGTTCTCTGTAGTTACTGGGACGTGGCCAGGTAGTGAGTGCTTCTATTTTATCGGGGTCAGTACTCACACCCTCTTGGGACACGATGTGACCTACATACTTCACTGAGGTTTGGCAGAACTGGCATTTATCGATTGAAAGCTTCAAACCGTATGCCTCCAACCCATCGAGCACTTTAAGAAGTCTTTCTTCATGTTCCTCCAGGGTTCTTCCAAACACAATCAGGTCATCCAAGTAAACTAACACCTGCAGTAAATTCATGTCTCCCACGACTTTTTCCATAAGTCGTTGCAATGTGGCAGGGGCCCCAGAAATCCCTTGTGGCATGCGTTCGAACTGGTAGAACCCTAACGGGCAGATGAAGGCTGTCTTCTCCTTATCCTCTTCTCCCAGAGGGATCTGGTAGTATCCACTCCGAAGATCCAACACAGAGAACCACTGACTACCCAGCAAACAGTCCAAGGCATCTTGTACTCGAGGCATGGTGTATTGATCAACTGTAGTGCGCCTGTTTAGGGTGCGGTAGTCAATACACATCCGGATTTTTCCACTCTTCTTACGAACGACCACAATGGGTGAGGCATAGGGGCTTCGTGACTCTGTGATGATACCATTCGCGATCAGCTCTTGAAGATGATGGCGCACGTCTTCCATCTCAGAGAGGGCAATTCTCCTAGACCTCTCCCTGAAGGGTCGGGGATCTTGTAGCCTGATATGGTGTTCCACTCCCTTTGCACATCCCACGTCCCACTCATGTAGTGAGAACACCTTGGATCTCTCGCAAAGCTTCTTCCTCAGGCGATCCTTCCACTCCTCAGACAGCGGTGAGTTCCTGAAGTCAAACTTCGCAGGATCTATCATTGGAACTTCAGCTTCACACTGGGGTCTCACAACGCTTTCAGGCTCAAAGATGTCTGCAATCTTCTGCCCTGGTTTTACAAACACATCACGGCGTGTTTCATTAGCAACCAGTATCGTCACCTCCTCCTGGGCTTCAACAGGTAGGGTTATGACACCACTGAGAACCAGCACTCCTTCTGGGAGCCCTCCCTTGGTTGGCTGCTCTACCACAGCTAATGTTCCTTTACTGCCTTTTAGGCAGGTACTCCTGACAATCACCTCCTTTTCTGACATGGCAGGCACCACTAAAGGGACCGGGCCCGCATACCTCAGTCCTCCTACTGGCAAATCAGGCATCACTTTTCTTGTGTCCTCAATTTTTCTGTAAGCCACGGCACAGTGTGTGTGTATCACCAAGGTGTTCAAATATTGGTCTCCTGCTTGCTGTCTGCAGTAATCGGCCAGTATCCTAAAGAGGCTGGAGTTGGTCCCTATCAGCACAGACACATCAGGGGTCCCTTTCGGGTCAGGGCATATTAAGGCGGCGGTGTCTACCTCTTGCCTTACCCCAGCAACCTCCACTGGGAATTCCAGGTGCACTATGACATACCCTTGATAGGGGTATTCATCCATGCTGAGGCCACACAGACCAATGCCAGTCAGTGGCTGTATGGGCAGGTGCCTAAGCATCTTTTGGTAGAATGACTGAAATATAATAGTCACTTGAGATCCAGTGTCAAGCACGGCTTTACACTCCGCCCCTTCAATCCTCACAATGACCTCTGCTCGAGGCCCTATCAGTCCTGCAGGGATCCCAGCTGAGGTCTCTTCTGGAGGAATCTTCAAATTCTCTAGGCCTAGGTGGTCTCTGTCCCCGGACCTTCTGACAGCTACTGGATCTCTTCCAACTAATCCTCAGCTTTTCATACACTAAAGGAGGGGTTCTCTTCCTTATGGCAGTTAGCAGCACTGTGCCCATCCTGACCACACCGGTAGCAAAAGAATTGTCCTTTCCCCATTCGGCGAGGTGGGACGGTGACTCTAGATACTGACTTCTCTATCGTCACAGTCTGAGGCTCCTTATTCCTGGAAATCTTAGCTTGGTCAATGATGCTTTGCAGCTCAGCTATCCGTTCTGTCAGGACTTGCATTTGTTTGGCAAGTTCCTCTGTGGTGCTCACCATCAGTACACTGGCCATTGGCGGTGGCGTCGTGCTGGCTGGTTCCAATGTTTGGCCTTCCCAACACTCGCTGGCCGCCTGCCTTTCTTCTTCTTCCCTGACCTCCTTTATCAGCTGGGAGTAACTTGGGGGATGTTCCTGCCGTTCTCTTAGTCGGAGGTGAAGTAGGATCGGGTTCTGATACTGAGTCCCTCTTACAACTTGAGCCAGTCTGGTCTGATCCATCTGCTCAGCAGTAACTGCTCCCCTCATAACAGCTCTCTGAAGTAGTCTCTCCAGCCTCTGTATATAGGCTGAAATTTTCTCACCCCTTTGCTGTTGGGAATTAATGAATTTACAGTAACTGTCCTCAGGGCCCTCTACGCTCCCAAAGGTATTATCAAGGGCCTCTAGGCAGTCCTTCACACTGACCTCAGGGTCAATGAGCTTCAGGGTGTGAATTACATCTAATGCTGGGCCACTAAGGCTCTCTATTAGACATCGTCGCTTTTCTACATCGGGTACGGCCGAATCCCGCAGCATTTCAATAGTATGCTCCGACCAGAGTTCAAACTCCTCTTCCCCATCAAATAACCTTAACTTACGACAAGAGTTCGACGTAGCATAGGCCAACACAATCTTTTCCAATATATGCCCCAGTGCGTTTGCCCAATCATAGGCTGAATCTGCCGCCCCTGAGCTAGAGGCTGCAGGACTGGAGCCCAACAAACCCGACATATTAGCCATTATACAAACAGTAGTTTCCTCAAAATATAAACACAATTATTTCCCATTACAGTGGAACACTCAACAGGTGCTTGCGAGGGGTACTGACCCAGGTATCCCGGACGAGCCCCCAAAAATGTAACCCTTCTGCCCCTCTGAGTTGGCAGCAACAAGGGCCAGGTTCAGTATCCAGGGGTTCCGTTTCAGTAACACAATGCATAACCGGCTCGAGTCCCCACCCAGTGACCTGGGACACTCACATACCACACCCCCCTGGGCGCCTCTAGGAGGCAATACTTCCCCTCTCGCAAGCACGGAGTCTGAGTGTAGCAAAATCTTTTTAATAAAGGAAGGAATTAATGCGGCATCTCATTGGAGAAACACCACAAACAGGGTTATAACACAAACCATAAACAAAAACCCACCTCCAAGTACGTTTGGCACTGTCCTTTTTCCCCTTAGGGTTTTAAGTCCAATCACCCCAAAGTCCAACAACCCAAAAGTCTCTGGTCAATGCCACCCCAGAGTTTGAGAGTTTATCTGTAGAGGTCCCTCCCCCCAGCCTGGATAGAAAGGGGCACCTTACGTGGTCCGGGGCCAACTGCCCTGCCTCTCCGTGGGTTCTGCTTCCGCCTTCTCCACGAACTGCTCCGCTTTACCAGCCGCTCCACGCTGCTCCTCCAGCCGTCCTCAGAAACTGCTCCGCTCCACCAGCTGCTCTGCTCCATGAGCTGCTCCAGTTCTCTCTGCAAACTGCTCGGCTCCGCTCACTCTGTGGGCCGCTCCACCCATCCCCACAAACTGCTCCACTCCGCCAGCAGCTCTGTTCCACAGTATAGCTTTGGGCTCCCCACTAGTTAGCACCATACTCAGTGCTCTCAGCTCAGTGATTTTAGCTTTTTAGTGATTTTCAGCTCTTAGTGATTCCATCTCATAGTAGGGGAGCCCCAGTGCTAGTGCACCATTACCCCAAAGTGATTTCAGCTGAGTAACCTGTATTTAAATTCTTAAGGGAATAAAAAAATCAACTCTGACATTCCACAGTGGAGAGAGGAGGGGGTGTAACTGGTGCTTCTGGCTCCACAAGGAGACTGCACCACCAGGCACAAATACCTGTCCCCAGCCTCTCTCAATTCTCTGGGCTTTGGAACCCATGTCCCATGTCTAGCCAGTACCACCCAACTGAGGGTGAGCAATTTGTCACCAAGCAGTCCCACAGCTTGGGAGTCTGGGATAGGGTAGGCTTGCCTATGCAAATACACTCTCTGAAATTCTTTCCACCAGATGTCAGTGTAGAGCTTATCCTGACTCTGCTTACACGATGCTTCTGAGTGACACCCCAGACAGTTTGGCGTCAGCACTGCCTGGCGTGCTTGATGGTCCATTAAGGACCATTAGCTATACAATTGACCCATTGAGAGAAGGCAGATACACCTTGTGACTCAGCAAGGCATGCAGGGACATACCTACGGAGAGGACTCTTAAGGCATTCAAGCCATGTGCTGGGCAGCTTGTGTTTGGAACAAAGGAAGCACAAGCCACATGGCAAGAGACTATTAAAGGCAGCTGCATCCCCTCCATCTTGTTTTCAGTCCTGCTTCTTACCTCTGGAGAAACTTTGCTCCACTGAAGCTCTGCACAAAGGACTGAATGACCTATCCCAGCTGTGGATGTACTCCAGAGACTTGATTTGAGCCTAAAGTTTATTCCATCACTGCTACAAGGCTGAACCAAGAACTTTGCCATTACTGTATGTAATTGATTCCATTTAACCAATTCTAACTCTCATCTATATCTTTTTCCCTTTATGAATAAACCTTTTGATTTTAGATTCTAAAGGATTGGCAACAGTGTGATTTGTGGGTAAGATCTGACTTGTATATTGACCTGGGTCTAGGGTTTGATCCTATGGGATCAGAAGAACATTTTCTCTTTTACTGGGGTGTTGGTTTTCATAACCATTTGTCCCCAGAAGGAGCAGTGCTGGTGGTGATACAAGGGAAATGGAGTATCTGAGGGAATTACTTGTATGACTTCTGGTCAGCCAGCAGGATAAAACTGAAGTCCTCTCTATTTGGCTGGTTCGGTGTGCCTTGGTAGTGGAGGAAATCCAGCCTTGGGCTGTGACTGAATTTGTCCTGAATTGATACTCTCAGTAGCTTCCCACTAAAGGCCGCTTTGTTACAGCTCCCTTATGTTGTTTGGCAGCCGCCTACTTTGTTCACTGCTTGCACAAAGAGCAGCCCATTGGAGCTAGTGGTGGGGGCTTGGAACCAGGGTGTGCCGCCCGGCAGCCCCCATATCAGCTCCCCACTCCCCTAAGTTCCCTGTTCTGCAATCGCCCAGCAGGCTATCAATTGCCAGGGAGTTCAGCTGTCCCTCCCCCCACTGCCATGTGCTACTCCTGCCCTCTGCTTTGGAGCTGCTCCCGGGAGTTTCTTGCTTGCTGTGCAGGGGGTGGAGGGGAGAAGGGCGCTAATGTCCAGGTGTCCCCCTCCCCCTGCTCTTGCTGCTCACACCTATACCCCATATCTACAGAACTAGAGGGGACATGACAGGGCTCAGAAAAGAGCAAGCTCGCTGGCAGAAACTGCTGTCTCAACTTGCTGATCTACTTAAAAAGGCAGTGTACTTAGAGTGGGGTCAGCATACTTAAAGGGGCAATGTGTGTGTCTCTCTCTCTCTGTCACACACACACACGGTGTGTCTCTCTGTCTCTGACATGTGCGCACACACACACACATCCACTACCACCACCCCGCCCTCCCTCTGTCTCTCTCTGCTATGCTATGTCTCCTCCCCCCATTTGTGTTGCCTTGTAGAGTGTTAGGCTACATTAACAACAATGTTTTAACCCTTCAGGGCTTAGCTGTGCTAGTTCATCATTCATCACTAAGGCATTCCCTGGGAAATATTCCACCCTCTGACTTCACCATCTCAACCAAGCTTCAAAATCATCATTGCTGTGTACAGTATTAAATTGTTTGTTTAATAATACTGTATACAGCAATGATGACTCTCTCTCTCTCCCTCTCTCTCTCTAATGTCATGGCATCATTGCAGTGTACAGTATATATAGTGATAGACCCAGGCCAGCTGAATACAACAGATTAGCCCTGTTGGGATGCAGGTACAACAGATTAGTCCTGTTGGTAGCCAGGGAGGGAGCGGGCCCACTGCTAAAAGGCTGGGGGGAGGTACAAGGGGAGGATCCACAGGTCTGTGATACCAAGTAATTCCAGGGGACAACTAATGAAATAACAGGAACGGGAGTGAGGTTACAGGGCTAAATGAAGGGAACCTGATGGGGACACCGAGCAGAGAACCTAGACAGCACTCATTGCTCCTTGAAGGTGTCAAGGGAGCCAGCGGATGCTGCCCAGAGGAACTCTGCCTGGATGCATGAATGGATGGAGGAGTGGAAATAGGCCCCACAGTTGCAGGAAATCCCGTAGGCCAACCTCCTCTCCCTGGTTTTGTAGATGGCCATTTTGACCAGAGCTAGGAGGAGGCTGACAAGAAGGTCGCGCGACTTTGTGGGGCCATGGATGGGGAGTGCATAGATGAACAAGTGAGGGGAAAAGTGCAACCAAAAAATGTAATAATATATCCAAGAGGAGCCAGAATAGGGGCTGCAACCTGCAGAAGGGGCAGGTGTCTGGGACGGGGGTAAACTGTGCCAAGTACATGCCTGTGCTCACAGCCCCGTGAAGGAGCCACCAACTGATATCCCCGGTGGGCCTCGGAACCAGAGTGGTGTATAGGCTGGCCCACTGGGGCTCCTCACCCTCGAGAGGTGGCAGGAGGTCCCGCCACTTTGTGTCGGGGTGGGACGTGAGGGTGAGAGAGGGAAGGGTGTGGAGCACGAGTGTGTACAGATGTTTCCTTGGCATGGTCTGGAACCAAACCAGCTGTAAAAAAATGTGCAGCTGGCTCACAGCAAGAGGGTGGGAGGCCTGGTTGGGTCCCAGGGGCAGGGGCCCAATGAAAAGGTCCAGAGGGCCTGGGGTGGAGGGTGGGCGGGGCATGCCCACTCACAGGACCCGGTCGAGGTAGGCCCGAGCAGCAAGTGGCAAACCGGCCTGAAGTACGTGCTGGGGAGTACGAGGTCTGGAGAGCCCCAGGCGCCAAGCGAGCATCAGGGGATCCAGCCAGACTCCCTGGTCGTAGTCCAGGAGGTCTCTGACTCTGGTGACTTCTGCCAGGATCAACCTCTGGTGCACCGCGGGGGACTCTGCCACCTGCATGTGGAGTTGGGAGTTCTGTAGCAGGGGTTCCGCGAGGAGATCAACCCCCATGGCAGCCACCACGGACCTGTTTGTTGAAAACAGATTCCAGGTCTGCAGGAGGTCTTGGTAGAAGACCGGCAGCCCGGAAAGGTCTCGCCGAAGACCTCTCGGATGGAGATAAAGGAGTTGCTGGTCATATCGGAGCCCTCAGAAGCAGCGCAGGAAGGCATGTGCCAGTACTCTCCACATCAGACTACCTGTACCATACTGGAGCCTCTGCAGGGCCTGGAGGCGGAAGACATGGACCTGAGTGCGCAGGCACTTCAGACCCTGCCCTCCCTCCTCCAGGGGCAGGTGGAGGACCCCTGCAGAGACCCAGTGCACTCCTGGCCAAAAGAACTCCAGAATCACCGTCCGGAGGTTGGCCAGGAAATCCGGGGCTGGGACCAGGGTGTTGAGCCAGTACCAGAGCATGATCCATCTCCCGAAGGAGGAGGATGCGGAATTGAACTAAGGCACCGTGGGCCTGATGGTCCTAAACGGCCAGGGCTCCTCCCGCTTCTCCCGACACACTCTGCCAAGGGATGGAACCTCGGGGCTGGCGGCCAGATGCCTCTCCAGCCCTAAGACCTCCCGCATCCCTCTGTCAGCTGGCGCCCTGAGTGTAGTCATGGCAGAAAAACCAGGTGCGTGCACCTTCCCTAGGTCCCACCACCACCATGCTGAAGGAGAGGAGCACCTCTGCCCTCGCCAGGCCAGCCAGAACTCTCGGAAGGATGCCACAAAGCCCGCATCCTCCAACAAACTGTTATTGAAGTGCCAATAGCCCAGCCCCAGCCTCTCTGCACAGAGAGAGGCCGTCTCGGTGGCAAGATGATGGTCTGAAAACAGGGTCGGCCAAATGCCGGAAGTGTGGGACCGTGAAAGGTGGAAACATGACAAGTAAATACAGTCCAACCAGGAGTGGCATGACCGATGGGCCTCCACCCGGACAAAAGTGAACTTCAAGATGTTGTCCGGGTGGTGGTCGCGCCAGACGTCCACCAGAGAGTGATATTCGACAATCTCCCAGAGGATGTCCGTGGCAGCCAGGCACTGCTTGGTCCCCGAGCGGTCCTGCTCCTTGAGGGTGGTGTTAAAGTGCGCACCCAGCACCAGGCACTCGCAAGGATCCAAAGAGCCGAGGAAGACAGATGCCTGTTGATAGAAATGCAACCATTCCAGGCCCGATGTCAGGAGTAAATGTTGATGAGATTCACCACAAGCCCCTCCATGCGGACCTGGAGGTGCAGCAGGTGGCCCAGCACAGACTCAGCAACCCCCAACACCTTGGGCCATAGGTCGGGGGAGAACAGGGTCACCACTTCAGCCGTATGAACTGTGAGGTGGCTAAAGTAGACCCTGTCCCCCCCATTCCAGCCACCAGCTAGCATCAGTGGCCAGATCCGTATGGGTCTCCTACAGGAAAACCACAGAGTACCCCTGCTCCAGAAGGAAGGAGAGCACCTGGCTCCTGCAGAGACCCATCCTACAGCCTTGGGTTTTCAATGTTGCAAAGATGAAAGGTGCCATGAGGAGGGCTGAGGGGGATCTTTGCTGGCAGACTCGCCCACAGCCTCCGTCGGGCCGCACAGCAATCCATGACCTACCCAGTAGGTGAGCAAGGAGTCATGGAAGAGGTGGACCCGCTGGTAGGCCGCAGCGGCCTGCTTCCTGGTCCTTTTACCCTCCCCGAAGAGGGCCCTCGCGGCCTGGAGGATTTGATGAAAATCCCCTCATTGCTGGAGCGCGAGCTGTATCTTGTTGTGGGAGCCATGGACGTCTTCAAGGAACTCCCACAGCTCTTCTCGCAGCCTATGAAGGGCTGGGGTCACTGACCCCCGGCTATCCTTCAGAGGGGCCTCTGACACAGCCCCATAGCCCACTGAGAAGGGCAGGCAAGGGGCAGACAGCCGACATGGCACCTGATGGGCTGGTGCCATGAGGTCCACCTCAAACCCTGGCTCAATAGGGGGCAGGGAAGATAGCAGCCCCTGGTGGGTCAGGACAGGGAAATACAAAGGCCACTCCCTGGGGGTCATTATCTGGGATATGGAAGGAGTCAGCCCCAGGGGTGACAATGGTATCATGGGAGGTGGAGGGGATAAGGACGAGGTGTGGCAGCCACGGCATCGGGAGATGGACAGTCTTCAGTGGGGTCCCCACCCGGGAAGGAAGCCAGTTGCCCCACACCTAAGAGGGATACCCCATGGAAATTGGGTCCTGGCTGCGTGGCACCAGCTGTCGCCTCAGTAGGCTCGGCAGCTGTCAGCGGGGTGCTACCTGCGACTGGGCAGATGGAAGAGCTCAGGGGACCCTCAGAGGCGGGAGCAGAAGCAGCGGTCAGGGGGAGGGAGCATGGGGAAAGGGGAGCCGGGGTGAGGTCGCTTAGATCGAGGCCTGCTGGCCAACGGTCGTCCTCCCCCTGGGTGACCGGGGTCAGACCCAGAGCCTCGATCTCCTCATAAATGGAGGGAAGGTCACCTTCCACCACCCCAGGGTTCTCCCTGCCTGCACCCGAAGCGATTCTTGCTTTGGGGCTTACTGGGGCCTTAGGTGGCAAGGGGGCAGGAGGGGCTCCATCAGTGGCCTCTGAGGGAAGGAACTCCAGAGGAGGGACTGTACTACCCTCTATTGCTGCCACGTCTTCCCTAGCTGGCATCGGTGGACAAAATCCACCCGTGGGCAAGGTGGAAGGCTCAGCATTGGTGCCCCACTTCCTGGTCTTCTGGGGGGCTTCTGCATCGGTGGAAAGGAGCGGAGCTCGAGCCTTCTGCTTGCCTTGCTTCCCCTGTACTAAGGTCCAGCCCTCCATGGCATCGTCAGGGGGCTGGTTAACAGGAGTTAGGTCAGGGAGCAAGAGCGATGGCTCGGGGAGGCAATGGTGGGGCAGCATGAGGAAGGGAGGATTCTCCCTGGGGCGGGCCCTCTCCCACGTCCGGTGCTATCCCCGCCGCACTCTCCTCCACAGGCCCCGCCAGATCGCAGACAGTGGAGGCGAGGCTCTCACGCTCATCTAGGCGTGCTGGGGGCAGTACCCCTTGGACCCAAGTGGGAGCAGTGGTGGACTGGGAAGGAGATGGGGCAGCTCTGGGCGCTGGGCAGCCAGGGGCACCGGTGATGATGGGGCTGGTGCCCTGCCAGGGTTTGGGGGTCCCGGACGCTCCTTCGTGCCAGGCCAAGGGGCAGTCCCTCCGGACGTGTCCCATCGCCCGGCAGAGGTAGCACCGGGCCTACCCCGTGGAATAATGTACCTGGTAGTGGGCTCCCTGGTAGGGAACCAGGAAAGACCATTTGAGCACCTCACTGTCATGCACTGACAGCGGCAGTTGAAGCTGCTCTTTCCAGTGGAACGAGAGGACATGACGGAGGGCGGGGTCTTTGCAGCCCAGTGGGAGAGGGCTGATGACAGAGATTGGTTGCCCCAAGGAAGAGAGGGCGGGCAGCAGGGTGGCACTGGGCAGAAAGGGAGAGACGGAGGTCAGGACCAACCGGACATCCAGGTCTTCTAAGGACTCCAGGGGGATGAACACGCCCCCTACTGCCAGGCCCTTCTCCACTGCCTCCTGAGTGGTGGCCTCTGAAGCTAGGAAGATGATGACCTTTCTGTACATTTTGGAGGCCGCCACGATGGTCGTGGACCCCACTACCCTCACCAATGCCCGCATGTAGGTCTCCACGTGGGGCGAGGGGGCACCAGGAGGCAACGGACACCGTGCTTCCTGATCAAGGTAGGAAAGAGGCCCCAGCCTCTATAGATGGTAGCGGAGGTGGTGGTCGGGGGATATGACGTTGCAGCAGGCGGGAAGGCTGCTGCCACTTGGGCGTATGCCCTGGGGTCCAGGGAAGGGGCACCCGCAGAGCTGGTGGAAGGAGCAGCGAGGAGGAACACTACGGCTGGTGGTGGGGCCTCAGCAGGGGGGGCAGCCCCTGCCATGGAGGACCCGGTCTTTTTAGCGGGGCTCATACCCTTCTTCTTTTCCTGACCTTTCCTGCCAGCTGGGGGGACTCCACCAGAATCGGAAGGGGCGAGCGACATGGCAGCAGTGGAGGTCTCCTCGGTACTCGCCACTGCCAGTGCCCCAGCGGGGTGGTGGCAGGTGGTTCGGCAGCAGCGGTTGAGGTAGGGCCTAGGAAGGTGGATGGGGGGGCAGGTGGAGGAGAGGCGGCAGGGTCTGTTTGAGGGGTCTCTCCTGCTGTGTCCCCTGCCATAATGAGAGTGGGCCAAACAGTGAAGGGGGAGGTAATGAAGGGAGGCAACCACTCTTCCCTGCTAGGCTGCATGCAGGGGAGCAGGGCACCAGAAGGGGAAGTCTAAATGGGCCAGGGGGGCTATTGAGGACTTTGAGGGGTGTCAGTCACTGACTCAAGGTGGAAATCTGACTCCTTTAGCTGCACTAGAGGATCAGGGGATACAACAACATTGGCGGAGGTGCAGTGAACAAGGGCAAACTCAAACAGGGGAGGGGTATAAGTGCATGGGAGGGGGCATGGGTGCACAAGAGGAGGGGCTAATTAGGACTGGTGGACCACGGAGGTAGGGGAAACAGCTGGGGTAGAAGTGGGGCAGAGGGACCAAGGGGCTAGCTTCAGAGCCGGGGTGGGACAATCAAGGTAGCAGAGGAAAATGGGCAGGGCAAACAAACTGAAGCGGAGGCTAGGGAGGGCCAAAGGCTGCAGGGGTAAATGGGGTAGGCAGCAAGGGGTAAAACTGGGGGATCTATTGCAAAAGGGAAGGGCGTTAGTGCAAGGGGGAGGGGTGCCCCCACACGCGCTTGCACAAAAGAGTCAATGTTTGGCTGGCTGCTGCTGCAGCCCCAATTGGTGGAAACAGGCATGGCTAGCCAGGCGAGCAGCTCAGTCCCAGAGGCAGGAGCTGGAGGCAGATGGTAAACAGCCAGTGGAGGTGGTGGAGGGGGCAGCACTGGTAGTTCTGGTGGGAAGGGTGAAGGGGGACACAGATGGGACAGGCTCCACACCACACCCCCGCTATCCCCACAAACACAGTCCAGACCCCCACCACAAGAGCACTATTCAAAAATTACTCAGTCCTTAAATGCCTCCTCCACGGTGGTCTTCAGAGCCTCTATGCGTTCCCCCAGCAGCAGGCTGGGGGAACGCATAGAGGCCTTCTTCTCCTCGGAGTTCTAGCAGCTCCAGGTGGCGGTCTGGTGCCAGGTAGGAGGAACCCTGCTCAGATGGTGGTGGTGTCCTCAGCAACAAGGGCTGGAGCTGGGGTCCCTCACTCCCCTCCTCTAGGGAGCAGGTCAGCAGCCACCCCCCTCCAAGGGGCTGTAGTTGGAGTAACAGCAGCAACAGAGGATGTGTGTGGGGGGCGGGGGTCCACTAGCCAGCCAGTAAGCAGGTAGTAGAGAAAGGGGATGAGTGGCCGTGGTGTCTAGCTCAGTCGGGGAGGAGGAAAAGCAGCAGCAAGGGCCCAGTACTCAGCAGGAACAGCAGTAGCCCTCTCCCTCCTTCCCTCTACAGCACAGGAGTCAAAGGCAGGTATACTACTGGCCACTGGAGAAGCAGTTTTCTGTTCCCTGAGTGACCAAAGCAGGGGCTGCTCCAGGCTAGGGTGGACAGATGACTCCAATTAGCCAGGTGAGGCCATTAAGTTAATGTGAACATCTGATGGTAATTAAGGTCCCTCTGATACTGTAGAAGAGCTCACTCTGATCAGGCCAGGGGAAGGAAAAGGGGGTTAGAGGAAAGGAAGTGTGGTGGAAGGGCTAGGTAATGAAAACACTCTCAAGCCCCTGGAAGGGTGCCCTAAGGTAAGGTGAAGAAGGCAAGAGAAAGAAATGGGAGAGCTGTGGGGAATGGCCCAGGGAAGTGCAGCAGCTCTAGTGGTGAAAGGTCAGCTGCCAATAGCTACTGCCACTAAGGTCCCTGGGCTGGAACCCAGAGTAGAGGGTGGGTCTGAGTTTCCCCCCACCCCACCACTACAGAAACACTTCCTGGGAGGGGAAGATAGGTCCCTGTCAGGACAGGAGCCTAAACTTTTCTGGAATGAGCCCGTAGGGATAACAGAGACTGTGGGAGTTCTCTCACCAACCTCCTTGCTGGCTTATGATGAAAAGGGCTCAGTAGACTGTAACCTTGGCCCTAGAGAGAGAAGGGCTATGTGGAGGGTCACAGTGAGCCTCTGAGGCTAGTATAAACCACCTGGAAGCATGGGATCCATGGGGACAAGGTTAGAGCTCTGCTTATATATATATATATATAATGTGTGTGTGTCTTTTGTCTGGCAAAAAAAATTTCCCTGGAACCTAACCCCCCACTTTACATTAATTCTTATGGGGAAATTGGATTTGCTTAACATTGTTTTGTTAAAGTAGCATTTTTCAGGAACATAACTACAACATTAAGCAAGGAGTTACTATAGTTTAACCAGCTTCTCTAAACACACGTGCGTCCTCTGCAGGGAAAGCTGTCTTGTAATGTGTCTCTGTCCTTCAGTGAATCACAACTGAGTTCTTCCTACACCAGTATGCCATAGGGAGGCTATTTTTCCTTTCTCCCACTGTTACTAAAGCTAGGAGCACAGTGGCCCTTTCTCCATTGGCACTTGCAGCTGGAGCAACCTGTGAAGGGCAGACCTGAAACCACAGCCTTTTCCTTCAGTTTTAGGCCTGATCTAGACCCATTGAAGTAAATGGAGAAACTCTCATGGATGTCACTGGGCTTTGGATCAGGCCTTTAGCAAAGACAGGAACTGTGGTAAAGTTGCTGTAATTACTTAAAATTGCCATCCCCAGGCAGTGAGATCCCTGGCAAATGGATGACACAGTCCAGCACCTAGCAGCTATTTTCCCTTTGGTTTGTGTCCTGCACAGTTCAGTGACTATTGGCATTTACTGTGCACTCCAATTAAACTGGCTCCCTTCTCACAGTCTCTGGCTAGCGTGGGGGCTGCTGAGAATGTCGGTGATGCCCCTGCCTTGAAACTGCTGCTCTGCAGGCACTCACCCAATATCCCCAAGCACAGCATGGCATGGAGAACTAACTTCATCCTTCTCTCCTGGGCTCAGCAGACAGGTGTTGCAGGAGCTTCACTCAGTCTGTCTCCTCTGAGTCTGTGATGGTTCCTGGGCTACTCTTTGCCTTTTAATAGAGGGACAGGGTTCGCTGTGTTAGCAGAAGCAATGACTGGCAGTGTTTGTCCTTGTTTCCCAATAGTGCCTTGATTTCCTCTCCCCACCCTGCTGCCCCATTCCAGTCAGCCCATTTTCAGGTAGCATTTCACTCTTCACCTCTATCAGTTTCGCCCACAACAAACAAAACATTGGTAGCAAATCTTGACAGTAGTCCACCCCAGGCTGACTTTCCCTCTGGGAGGCTCTGACAGGCAACAGTCTGTCAAGCTGTTTCTGGCCCCAGCCAGACCTCTCTCATAAAGAGTGGGAGGTTTGCTTTTCTTCCTTGCTTCCCAGCTGGCTGGACTTTCCCTTTTTAACCTCTTCCTTTAAGCCTGACACTTGTTGCTGTAGGACCCTGAGGGTGGGAGAGTTCCAGAGCTGGGGCAGCAGCCCAAGCCCTGAACATCTACTCTGCAATTAAACAGCTCCTTAATCTGAGCCCCATGAGCCTGAGTCTGCTGGTCCAGGCCAGCCACAGGTGTCTGACTGCAGTATAGACATACCTTTTGTTCCCAGATCAAGGTGCCTGCTGTCAGTCCCACTGTGCACCCCTTAGATAGATGGTTAGTTTAGGATTGCCAATTTTGGTTGGCTGTGTTCCTGGAGATTTAATCACACGACAGAATCTTTAATTAAGTTCTTCTTCATGCAGTGCACAGTCAACTTGTGGAACTCCTTACCTGAGGAGTTGTGAAGGCTGGGACTGTAACAATGTTTAAAAGGGAACTGGATAAATTCATGGTGGCTAAGGCCATAAATGGCTATTAGCCAGGAAGGGTAAAGAATGGTGTCCCTAGCCTCTGTTCGTCAGAGGATGGAGATGGATGGCAGGAGAGAGATCACTTGATCATTACCTGTTAGCTTCACTCCCTCTGGGGCATCTGGCATTGGCCACTGTCAGTAGACAGATACTGGGCTAGATGGACCTTTGGTCTGACCCGGTACAGCCGTTCTTATCTTTAATTCCTGGAGACTCCAGGCCAGTCCTGGAGGGTTGGCAACCATAAGTTAGTTACTGTTCCCATAGTGCATGCATCTTGGACCTTAATCCTGTTTACCTTTAAACTGCTGACCTGCTGCATATGGTAGGCTGAAACTCCAGTGTTTCGTGCTGCTTGCATAGTCCTTGATCAAACATCATGGCTGGAGCTTCTCCTACAGTGTGTCCAGCACTCTGCAAAGATAGCCAAGATCTCACCTGCAAAATGCTCTGTTGCTTTGTGTGCCTGCAGACCCTGGGATAGTGCCCAGACACTCTCCCATGCAGCTCACTGGTACATGACAGAGGGCTGAAGTAATTCACTTTGGCTCATCTCACTTTGTCCCTCCTATGCCCGCCAGAACAACACCAGTTGTTAGCTTTTCTCCCCTTGTGAATTATCAACCTAGGAGAGTGAGGGATCAACATAAGAATCAACCCAATTAATGGAATTGTATCTGGTAGGTGTGCCTGGGAAATAATCACCTCGGCACTAATGACTTTAGGCCTTCATCAGTCTTTCTGAAGCTATGAGTGACTCAGCTGGTGCTTTGGCTTCTGATCACTTCTAACCAACACTGCAAAATGTCACTGAATGTTGGTGAAATGGGACCCTGGTTCATCCACAGAATAGACAGTAGCAGAACCCAGTTGCAGTGCTACATGAGACAAGACAGGCCCATTACACCTATAGACACTGAGTAGTATCCCATTCAATCGTACCAGACCTGGACCTGGGCTACTTCCAAAGGCAGCAGTGCACACAGTTTCAAACCCAGAGCGCGTCTGGATCAAGGAGCTAGCTGGTGACTCTCAGCCTTAGAATCCACTCTGGCAGTGGAACAGTAGCTCTTGCCCCATATCTCATGTGCACCTGGTGCAGGCAATGGAATAAGCCACAAACATAAACGGTGCAATGGCAGCTTTACATTCTGTATCACTGACATTATCCATTTTCTGCAGGGAAGCTCCAGAGAGCTGTACCAGGTAAAGTGGGAGACGTGCAATACTATACAGGCCAGGCAACAATTGCAAGGAGTGGGAGTGGGCCAGTAGGGCACAGGATGGCTAGCATGGATACTGTACACCACTGCAACTTGCACTGCTATACGTTGTGCTGTAGTGTAGATGAGGCTTTTGAGTAAACAGTGCCATCTGCACCCACCCCTAGAATCACAATGGGCTGCACATCATAGATTTTGACCCCTCACCTTGAAGTCAGGTTTCATCCTTAGGCCAATCTTGGGGTTGGTTTATTGCTTGAGGTCATCCAATAAATGTTTGCATGGACAACCTTTGCCAACTGGTTTGAGCCTTTCCTCCTATTTGGCATTTGGAAAGTTCTATTTTGGTTTTGTTTGTTCTTATTCTTTAACTTGCAGGTCCCAACCCTGCAGGCCTGACCGAACAGGAGACTTCATGATCTCTGTTTCTCTGCATCCATGTAAATAAGAGGTGGAGTCACTGCTTGCTAGGGAGGTCACTGCTGAGCTATGCTGTAGTTAAGGAAATTTGGGCTTTGAGCTGAGCTCTTCTTTTCTTTTTTAAGGTTCACCTGGAAACCCTTGGGACAAAAGGTTGGTTGAGGGGGTCTGAACATGGGAGGAGCAAGAGAGGGACACACTAGTGCATGTATAGGAAGAGAGGGTATCCTCTGTGTGCGTTAAAACTAGAGGGAGCAATTGGCATGTCTCCAGAAGGGACTCCAGTGCCTCTGCTGCCTCCAGGACTGGAGCTGGGTGGCAATTGGTTTTCTTATCCCATAATGGGACAAAAAGTCAAAGTTCAGAAAATTTTCACAAACAAAATCCAAAATAATTTTTGTTTGGGTCAATCTAAATGTTTCATTTTCAATTCAACCATTTTTAAAATTTATTTTACTTATTGTTTTAAATTATTATTCGCTTACATTTCTAAACCAAAAGTTGAGTTGAACCAGAGACCCAGAATTTTTTTTATTTAGAAATTGCCAGAACAAAACATTACAATTTTTAAACTTTCTCCAAAAAACAATTTGAGTAGAAAAAAAAAATCATGAACACCAACCCGTTCCCATGAACTTTCCAGTTTCAACAAACCTGCATTTTCTGATTGAAAAAATGTATAGTTGAAAATTTCCTGACACAGGACATGGTGCCTCAACAGCATCAGCACCCTTGGGTAGGGGGACAGGGACTAGCTGCTCAACAGCCAGACAGCTCTAGGGCAAAATTTTCCTAAGCATGACGCCTGATTCCTGCTGTGGCTGCCTGGCTTCTCCTGGCATTGTAGGCAGCCTGCCTGAGGTTCTGACGCTGCTTTGGTGACCCCTACAGGAATGAGTGGCAAAGAGTCTAGATGCTGTTGCTCCTCACAAATCCTTTATGTGGAAGAGTTTGTGTCTACGTTAATACAGTAGCCGTGCATGAGACAGGTAACTAGACTAGAACAGTAAACTTAATTCTGACTTTATTTTCTCCGTGGGGCAGAGAATACGTTATACCTTCTCTAGAACCTCAAATTCTGGTGCTGGGATGAATGTCTATTGTGAGTAGTCTTGTTAGGGTTGCTTCTCAACTAAGAGCTCATGATTCTCATCCTCCTTGTAAAGCGCTCTGAGATCCAGGGATGAGAAGTGCTGTACAAGAGCTAACTTAGTATTTATTTTAATTATTACTACCAGTCAGGATTACTGCCGGCCAAGACTGAGGCCCTCTTCTCCTTTTCCTTCATATTTCCACTGCCTTTGACATAGTCAATCTCTCCTTGGTGGGGCTTTCATGACTATTTTGTGCTTGGGTCTCCTCCTCTGATTCTGATTTCTCCTCCAGCGTTTCCCCCGTAGGTGGCTCTTCCTCTGGGTCCTCCAGGCTCTGTCCTTGGTCCCTTTATTGTGTCCCTCTCTGGTAGGATTCCATCTTTCAACATACTCCATCTTCCAACATACAGAAATACCTGTACACCAAACCATTAAACTGTGAAGGATCTGAGGAAGGGGCCAGCTCTACTGAGTTTGTCTCATCCGGCGCTTAGACAGCACTCAAATATTAATAGCAAAGGGTGACTTCAGAGCCTTCTCTGTTACAGCAGCAGGGTTCAGCTGTCTGCATCTGGGACCAATGGAGGACTGGGCAAACCCATATAAGCACACGGGCAGCAGAATACCGAGATCCTGCAGCGATGTACATAGGGCTCATCACTGACAACTTTTTGATTGTGATCAACACAATAGTCATGTTTGATTGTGGCTACAACTATTGTTACTACAGACAAACTATTCTTTACAAATGCCATGCTAGAAGATTATCACATTGATAGAAAAGGCAGGAGCATTTTCCGCTTCAGCCTCGAGGCTGATGAGCACAGTGACTCTTACCACTCACAGTTAGCCAAGTGTGTTTGACACAAGACTTGGACATACAGCAGAGGTTTCATTTCACAAGACACTATTATTAGTGGGAGCACAAATGGTACAATAAACACAGAATAAGTTTAAAATGTCAGAAGTGTCAAAAAGGGCTTAGGGAGGCATCCCACATTTTACCCATTCCTCAGTCTCGGGGTCAACAATGTGGAGTCTTCAAAGCCCTCGTTAGAACATCGTGAGATGAGCAGCCATCCAGTAGGTATGCAGCATCCTCAACAAAGGGTTGTTTGAGTCCCCAAGGGTGGTCATTTCCCACACCCCTCCTCTGGAATGGCTGTATTTGCATCAGAGATAGCATGGCAGCTTGAAGCCAGGCAGTATCCCCTCAGGCTGAGTGATGAGGGAGGAGTTTCTTACAAAAGGAGCAGCTTGTCCCCATTCTGCTTGCCACAACACAGCAGCATCCACTGTGGATCTGGTTGGTAACATAGTTCAGGCTGATTTTCTGCTGATGAGTTGGCGGCAAGGCACCTCCCAAATAGCCTTGAAAAGTGATATTGTGGCATCTTGTGAGATTCTTTGTTAAGAGATGGGATATACCAGAGAACTGGTAGCCACTCAGTGGTCATTGGTCTCAAAGACCCTGTTGTTATTTTCATCCTATGTTTGTCATACATCAAGTGGGTTTGTGTGGGTAGAATTGAATCACACAGGAACACAGTATTATCCAACTGAGTAACAGAGAGCTAGTGCTGAGCTGTGCAATGTTTGCACATTAACTCTCTATGTTGAGCCCACAAGCAATTTAGGAGGCCATTTCTGCTCTTATCCTTGTGAGCTGTTTTGATGAGGTGATCCTTGTAGGTAAAGGTGTGAGCTAGAGTTACTCCTAGATCAGGGGTGGGCAAACTACGGCCCATGGGCCGGATCTGGCCTGCAGGATTGCCATCCCCATGGTGCTGGAGGGCTACGGCAGGCTTCCTGCCTGCCCTGGCCCCACACCGCTCCCAGAAGTGGCTGGCACCATGTCCCTGCGGCCTCTGGGGGAGGTGGGTGGGCAGAGGACTCCACGCACTGCCCTCAGCTGCAGGCACACCCCCCTGCCCCAGATCCTACTGGCCAGGCATGGTCTCCACTTTGTACAATCACCACTAATGGCTGACATGTCTTGGTTCCTGTTGTCCTCAATCTTTTTGAAGTCTCTGTCTCTTGAAGCTAGGCAAATGTCAATAGTATACTTAAATGGCCTTGAAATTGACAGAAGTTATTTGTAAATATGCGGAAAAAAGTTGGAGTACATCCCGGAGAGGAGTCCATTCTTCTGGATCCTCCATGTGCACAGTTTTTGTCTAGTATCAGAGGGTTAGCCATGTTAGTCTGGATCTGTAAAGGCAGCAAAGAATCCTGTGGCACCTTATAGACTAACAGACGTTTTGGAGCATGAGCTTTCGTGGGTGAATACCCACTTCATCGGATGCATGTAGTGGAAATTTCGAGGGGCAGGCATATATATGCAAGCAAGCTAGAGATAATGAGGTTAGTTCAATCAGAGAGGATGAGGCCCTGTTGTAGCAGTGGAGGTGTGAAAACCAAGGGAGGAGAAACTGGTTTTGTAGTTGGCAAGCCGTTCACAGTCTTTGTTTAATCCTGAGCTGATGGTGTCAAATTTGCAGATGAACTGAAGCTCAGCAGTTTCTCTTTGAAGTTTGGTCCTGAAGTTTTTTTGCTGCAGGATGGCCACCTTAAGGTCTGCTATTGCATGGCCAGGGAGGTTGAAGTGTTCTTCCACAGGTTTTTGTATATTGCCGTTCCTAATATCTGATTTGTGTCCATTTATCATTTTCCGTAGAGACTGTCCAGTTTGGCCGATGTACATAGCAGAGGGGCATTGCTGGCATATGATGGCGTATATTACATTGGTGGACGTGCAGGTGTATGAACCGGTGATTGTGTGGCTGATCTGGTTAGGTCCTGTGATGGTGTCACTGGTGTAGATAAGTGGGCAGAGTTGGCATCGAGGTTTGTTGCATGGATTGGTTCCTGAGCTAGACTTACTATGGTGTGGTGTGCAGTTACTGGTGAGAATGTTGCAGGTTGTCTGTGAGCGAGGACTGGCCTGCCACCCAAGGCCTGTGAAAGTGTGGGATCATTGTCCAGGATGGGTTGTAGATCCCTGATGATGCGTTACAACCGCATCTGCTCTAACCCCTCAGACAGAGACCAACACCTACAAAATCTCCACCAAGCATTCTCCAACCTACATTACCCGCACGAGGAAATAAGGGAACAGATCAACAGAGCCAGACGTGTACCCAGAAGCCTCCTACTGCAAGACAAACCCAAGAAAGAAAACAGGACTCCACTGGCCATCACATACAGTCCCCAGCTAAAACCCCTCCAATGCATCATCAGGGATCTACAACCCATCCTGGACAATGATCCCACACTTTCACAGGCCTTGGGTGGCAGGCCAGTCCTCGCCCACAGACAAACTGCCAACCTGAAACATTCTCATCATTAACTGCACACCGCACCATAGTAAGTCTAGCTCAGGAACCAATCCATGCAACAAACCTTGATGCCAACTCTGCCCACTTACCTACACCAGTGACACCATCACAGGACCAAACCAGATCAGCCACACCATCACCGGCTCATACACCTGCACGTTCACCAATGTAATATACGCCATCATATGCCAGCAATGCCCCTCTGCTATGTACATCGGCCAAACTGGACAGTCTCTACGGAAAAGGATAAATGGACACATCAGATATTAAGAACGGCAATATATAAAAACCTGTAGGAGAACACTTCAACCTCTCTGGCCACGCAATAACAGACCTTAAGATGGCCATCCTGCAGCAAAAAAACTTCAGGACCAGACTTCAAAAAGAAACTGCTGAGCTTCAGTTCATCTGCAAATTTGACACCATCAGCTCAGGATTAAACAAAGACTGTGAACGGCTTGCCAATTACAAAACCAGTTTCTCCTCCCTTGGTTTTCACACCTCCACTGCTACAACAGGGCCTCATCCTCCCTGATTGAACTAACCTCGTTATCTCTAGCTTGCTTGCATATATATATGCCTGCCCCTGGAAATTTCCATTACAAGCATCCGATGACGTGGGTATTCACCCATGAAAGCTCATGCTCCAAAACGTCTGTTAGCCTATAAGGCGCCACAGGATTCCTTGCAGTTTTTGTCTAGCATCGCTTGGAACTCTCTGTTTCAAAGCATCATTTCTGTAGCCATAACAACCATCAAGGTAACATCTTTGACATCTTACCCAGCAGGCCAGTGTATTATATGCTGCTGTCTCCTCCATCTGTTGGAAACCACTTTCTATATAATTGGTAAGAGCAAGAACTTGGTCACAAGTGCTCCTATTAGGCATAAAGCCTGACAGGTCTTCCAGATCCTGCTCTACTATGGGCACAATTCTTTCCAGAATTAGTCACTCCAGAGCCAGGAGTCAATAACTGGAGCCAAGGCTCAGAACTGGAATCAGAGGCCAGGCAAGGGAGCAGAGTTGGGAACTGCAGCAGACTGGAGCCAGGCTGAAACAGGAGTGATCACAGCTGCGGGTGGAAGCATTGAGCCGTCAGCAACACAGTACTGCTGCGGCTGAACTTAAATGTAGATCTGTTGGCTCCTTTCAGCCAATTGGCAGGGATGGCCAATCAGACAATTCTGCTGCAGCCCAGCTGGTCTCTCTAACTCTTTAGGGCTGTAAGGGACCTCCAGAAGTCATCGTGTCCAGCCCCCTGTACTGTGGCAGAACCAAGTAAATCTAGACCATTCCTAACAGGTGTTTATCCAACCTGTTCTTAAAAACATCTAATGCTGGGCATTCCACAACCTCCCTTGTAAGCCTATTCCAGAGCCTTACAGTTAGAAATTTTTTTTCCCCTAATATCTAACCTAAATCTTCCTTGCTGCATATTAAGTCCATTACTTGTCCTACCTTCAGTGGACACAGAAAAATTGATCACAATCTTCTTTATAACAGTCCTAAACATCTTCGAAGACTATCAGGTCTCCACAGAGTCTTGTTTTCTCAAGATTGAACATGTCCAGGTTTTTTAACCTTTCCTCATAGGTCAGGTCAAGTCTAAACCTTTTATCATTTTGTTGCTGTCCTCTGGACTCTCTCCTGTTTGTCCAAATCTTTTCCAAAATGGTCCTGTGTCTTATATACAACACTCCTGTTAATACACCCATGAATGATATATTTACCTTTTTCGCAACTGCAACACATTGTTGCCTCATATTCAATTTGTGATCCATTTAACCCCCAGATCTCTTTGAGCAGTACTACCACCTAGCCAGTTATTCCCCATTTTGTAGTTGTACATTTGTGAAGTACTTTGTACTTGGTTTTTATTGAATTTCATCTTGTTGAATTCTGACTAATTTCCCAATTTGCCATGGTCATTTTGAATTCTAATCCTATCCTCCAAAGTGCTTGCAACACCTCCAAGCTTGGTATCATTTCCAAATTTTATAAGTATACTTTCCACTCTATTATCCAAGTCATTAATGAAAATGTTGAATAGTACCAGACCCAGGATTGATCCCTGAGGGACTCTAGTAGATACATGTTTCCAATATGACAGTGAATCTGTGATTAATCTTTAAGCATGGTCTTTCAACCAGTTGTGCACCCACCTTATAGTAATTTCATCTAAAGCACAGATCCTTAGTTTGCTTATGAGAATGCCATGTGGACCTGTGTCAAAACCTCTACTAAAATCAAGAGAGATCTTCTACTTCCCTCCATTCACTAGGTCAGTAATCTATTAAAAGAGGGAAATTAGGTTGGTTTGGCCTGTTTTGTTATTGACAAATCCATGCTGGCTATTCCTTATAACCCTATTATTCTCTAGGAGCTTGCAAACTGATTGTTTAATAATTTTGTTCCAGTATCTTTCTAGGTATTAGAGTTTAGGCTAACTGGTCTATAATTCCCTGAATCCTCTTTGTTCCCCTTTTTAAAGCTAGGTACTATGTTTTCCCTTCTCCAGTCCTCTAGGACCTCAGCTGTCCTCCAGGAGTTCTCAAAGATAATTGCTAACAGTTATGAGATTGCTTCAGCTAGTTCTTTAAGTAACCTAGGATGAATTTCAGTCCCGCTGACTTGAATACATCTACCTTATCTATATATTCTTTAACCTGTTCTGTCCCTATTTTGGCCTGTGTTCATTCTTCCTTATTGTTGTTAATAATTGTGTTGAATATCTGGTCACCTTTAACTTTTTTTGGGAAGACCTGAAGCAAAAAAGTCATTAACATCTCAGCTTTCTTGATATCAGTTATTAACTCTCCTTGCCCATAGAGGATCAAGTTTCCTTCATCTTTTTGTTGCTCCTAATGTATTGAAAGAACCTCCTCTTCTTGCCTTTTATGTCCCTTGCTAGGTGTAACTCATTCTGTGCCTTAGCCTTTCTGATTTTTTTGTTCCTACATGCTTGTGTTATTCTTTTCTACTCCTCCTTAGTGATTCATCCATGTTTCCACTTTTTGTAGGATTACTTTTTGATTTTCAGGTAATTAATAAAGAGCTCCTGATGGAGCCATATTGGCCTCTTGTTGTTCTTCCTATCTTTCCTTTGCATCAAGACACTTACCCCCACCCTGCCCCAAGTCTCTGTGATGCCAATTAAGTCATAATTTACCTTATGTACTAATACATCTAGTTCTTCCTGTTTATTCCCCATATTCCTTGCATTTGGGTATTGACATCTAAGATGTTGAGTAGATTCCCCCACTGATTTCCCTTTTGTTGTTGTTATGACCCTATTTTAATTTTCCACGTCCCCTCCAACATCTAACCCTCTGTAAGTTTTTTTTTATATTTAGCTGTGGACTTTTGTCACCTGCCCCCTTTGAACCTCGCTGAAAGCCATCCTCACTAGGTGGCAAGTTGGTGCAAGAAGATGCTCTTCTCCTTCTTGGTCAGGTGGAAACTCTTTTCTCAGCAGATCGTTTTCCCAGAACAGCATCCAATAATTTAGGAAGCCAAAGCCCTCCCATTGACCTCATCTGCACAGCCATGCATTCATTTCCAGGATGTGCATGTCCCTGCTTGGGCCCTTACCCTCAACTGCAAGTTGCGTTCTGGTTCACCTTCCTACTCCTGACCCCTTCACCCTAGCTCCCAGAGCCCTGTTGTCACTGCTGATCTGCTCAGGGTCAGACTTAGCAGTATCATTGATGACCATGTGGATGGGTAGTGACCAGAGGCATGCATGAGCCCCAGCAGCCTTTCTGTAGTGTCTGAGATGGGCTCCAGGCAGGCAGCACCCCTCTTGGGGCATTATATTAGGCTGGCAGATGGATGCCTCTATTTCCCTCAGAAGAGAGTCCCCAATCACCAGCACTCTGCCTCTCCTCCTGCAGTGGCTGTGAGCCTCCCAACCTTGGAAGCAAATAGCTCTTCCCTCTCAGCTATTGGGGTCTGGCTCCTCACCTCCAGTTGCCAGTATAACATGCCAGTTCTTCATCGTTGTCATAAACAGATAGTTAAGGGTTAATGTCTTTTACCTGTAAAGGGTTAACAAACAGGGAACCAAACACCTGACCAGAAGACCAATCAGGAAACAAGATACTTTGAAATCTCGGTGGAGGGAAGCCTTTGTTTGTGTTTTTGGGTTTGGCTTTGTTCTCTCTGGGTCCTGAAAGGGACTAGACGTGCAACCAGGTTTCTTGCCAATCTCCCTGCTACAGTCTTTTATATATTCAGAATAGTGAGTATTTAGTAAGAAAGGCAGTTATAGTCTTTTGATTGTTTTCTGTATTTGCAAATGTGTATTTGGCTGGAAGTATTTTAAATTGTATTTCTGCTGGAGGAGGCTTTTTCTCCAGTTTCTATAAGCTGACAGACCCTGTAACTTTTACCATCTAAATTGCAGAGAACTTTTTTACTTTTTTTTCTATTTATTAAAAGTTTTGCTTTTAAGACCTATCTGATTTTTCCCCTTGTTGAGGCTCAAGGGAACTGAGTCTGTACTTAATGGGGAAGGGAGGGGAGAAGGGTGGAATCCCTTTGTTTTAGATTCATGGAGCTTGAATCTGTTTATCTCTCTAGGAGCCCAGGGAGGGAACAGCTGGAGGGGAGGAGAAGGTAGGGGAACAAACCTAATTTCTCTGTGTTGTGATTCAAGGAGTTTGAATCACAGTGATCTTCCAGGGTAACCCAGGGAGGGAAAGCCTAGGAGAGGCAACGGTGAGGAAAGGGGTTTACTTGTGTTAAGATCCAGGGGGTCTGGGTCTTGGGGGTCCCCAGGGAAGGTTTTTGGGGGGACCAGAGTATCAGGCACTGGAATTCCTGATTGGTGGCAGCTTATCAGATCTAAGCAGGTAATTAAGCTTAGAGGAATTCATGCTGGTACCCCAACTTTTGGACTCTAAGGTTCAGATTGGGGAAAGATACTACGACAATCCTGATGGAGAAGAGACCTGGGTGGAGCACTGTCTGCTGGCCGATATGGCCAGTAGCCAATTTCCTTCTTGCAGATCAACCAGTTCTCCTTCCTCCTCTGGTGCTACTGCAGTCATCTGTAGTCAACTAGCATGCTCCATCCCAGATGTCTTCATGTGCGTCCTGTCGATGCAGTCCTTGTGCTCCCAGAGGCTATGTAGACAAGCCACCTCCTGCAGCTCTTACCTGCTTTCTGAGGGACTCCATCAACAGACACCTCACACCTGGTGGTTTCTCCTGGCTGGCTTTTGTTGGTGGGGATATGCAAGCCACATTTTCAGCAAGTCAAGACCAGCACTGGAGTGGAAGCTTCTAGAGTCAGTATGCCTGTCCGGTGGGGGACATGATAGGTGGAGGAAGAACTGGCATTGGCATTGGAGACATGCTGTTTTCCTTCCATGATGTACAGTACCTGCAAGTGAAGGAAACAAAAAAAAAAAAACACACACACAACCCTACGTCCCTGCCTCCTTTGGCTGGCTAACTCCCTTAATTTCCCAGCTGCCTTTGCCTCACCAGCCATCTGTCTTCACAGGCTGCTGGTGGCTGTTTGCTTTTTCAAGCCTGCACCCCACACACAACTGGAATGTGTGACTAGGGTTACTAGATGTCCTGATTTTACAGGGACAGTCCCGATTTTTGGGCCTTTTTCTTATATAGGCTATTACCCCCACAACCCCCATCCTGATTTTTCACACTTGCTCTCTGGTCACCCTATGTGTGACTGAGCCTTTCTGACTTAGCTGCCTGTAATCACTGGCCTATCCAATCACAAGATGCACTGCTCTCCCTTCAAAGGACTCCACTGAGCAGTGAGTTATAAAAATACTGAGAACTACACTCACAGAACACTTAGAAGGGGTTATCAAGAGAATGAGTGATTAGTCTCAGCAGAATTTTCCCTTTCTAAGGTCCCTCCATGTCAGACACTCTTGTCAGTGAGATGTAGAAAGCAGTAAATTATCTCTAGAGGTTGAGGTGATTCTACTTGCCCGGGCAGAATTGAAAAGGAACTCATGGGTTACTGGGAGACCCTGTTCCATAACATCCTTCTAACGAAATGCTGCATCAGCAGGATGTTGACTCTATAGTACTTGAGAAAGTGTGGATGGAAAGCCCTATAAGTAGCCTACGGATCTCCTCATAAGATGTATGTGATCTGTCTGTCCACAAAAATCACTGCTCTTTTCACAGAATGCATAGTAATGAGGAGTTGCACCTGAAGCTATGATGGTTCTGCTGTGTACCTTTGTCCCTGAAGGCTCTGTCCATATCCAACTGTAGCAAGGCGGTGGGATATCCCACAGCCTTGCTGAGGGACAAACCTCCCCTAGCACCAGCATGGGTGGAGCCACTGGGTCCTGCGCCCACCCCTGAGGTCACGGCGCAGACCCGGAAATATAAAGGCTCACCAGCGGAGCTCAGTGGAGGCCCAGCCGCCAGAGAGGCCAGATGTCTGCGACCGAGCTCCCGCTGGGGAGACAGCAGAAGGTCGCGGTCAGCCTGACGTCGCACCAGGCCGGCCGAGCCTGCCGCTTGCCCGCTACCCCGAGGAAGACTGGCCGAGCCTGCCGTTTGCCCGCTACCCCGAGGAGGAGCTGAGCTTGCCGTTCGCCACTTACCTCGAGGAACCGATGGTATTTGAGACCGCTGGTGATGCCTCAACGCCTCAGGTACCCGATGAGGGGGAGAGTGGAAGTAGCCCGGGGGCAGCTGACCCCAGTCTGGCTGCAGCACTGCCAGAACCAATGTCAGTGTGTTGCGGCCAGGATCCCCACTGACAGCAGTGAGTTTCTACCGCTGCTAGGGCCCTGGGCTGGGACGCAGTGGAGTGGGAGGGCCTGCATCCCCCCTGCCACCCTTCCGGGGGTGGCAGACTCCCCCTTTTCCCTGGCCTGAGGAGGCCCAAACCTACTATTGTTGCTCAGCCCTACCTGAGAGCTTGAGCATACAGACACAGTATTTGTTGCCCCGCCCTGACCCAGGGCTGGGCTTATGACTATTGCTGCTCAGCCTTGCCCGAGGGCCTGAGAGTTTGGACTCAACATCGGTTGTTCTGTCCCGCCTGAGGACTGGGCGGGAGACTACTGGTAGCGAGGCGGTGAGATATCTCACAGCCTCACTGAGGGACAAACTGCAGTGGTGCCGCACCACACCAACTTATACATTTTACTTCCTTAAGATGTTTTGGATTCATCCAGAAGGAGAATCTTCTTATTATATGAGGAAGAGCGTAGTGACCTTAGGAGTGAAGGCTGGTTAGTTCACAGAACTACCATTTGTGATAAATGTGTAATTGAGATGACACTGAGAGCATACTAAACTCTGAAATCCCCTTGGACAAAAAGGTGGCAAGTTGGCAAAATACTTTTCCGCTTTTGAAAAGAGGAAGAGATCTACCAAATGTGAAGCTGAAAGGTGGTTTTATTAGCATTTGCAGATATCAGATCAAGGTCATGACAGGAATCTGCATATTGCCAGAAGACTGGTAAGAGTTAAGAGCTAAGATGAAAGTGAAGATCACCATAAGGGACCTGTTTGCAGATGATGCAGCCCTTGTGGCTCAGTGTTGATGCTCTACAACATCTTATTACCAAGTACTCTGATTCATGCAAAATCACTGACTAGCAATAAGCCTGAAGAAGACTTATCATGCAGTGAGGCTCTTCAGAACCAGTTCAAACTTAGATGGCATTTGTCTGGATGCTGTTGACCAATTTGGCTAACTTGGCTCTACTGTTATCAGCAATGTAAACCTTGATGCTGAGCTCACTAGTAGAATTAGGCCATCTTGTAAAAACACTAGAATGTCTTTAGCTTCAGCTGACTTTGCCTTGATGTGTGTCTCTTGTAACAGCAACACTGAAACTTCAAGTGGAACATAGACAGCATTTGTGAATTTTCTCCAATTTGTTAGGAGGATGTTTATTGCCTTAGAATGAGTGACTGCAATTGTTTCTTCTCAGCTGATTGGCTAGCCAACACTAGATTTTGATTCAGGATAGGTCCCTGTTGCACTACATTTTGTGTGTGAGATGTGAGGGGATGTTCCAGTACCATTTAAATCAGGTCTGGAAGCTTAAGACTGAGAATTAATAAGGTGATTTATAATCACTGGCCTGTTCCTTCACTATTTTTTTTACCATCTTTACACTTAGTGGCTGAGGGGGGGGGGGGAGGCATAAAGGAGGCCTTTTAGCCCTCTTCTGAGAACAAATTACTGTTTGGAGAATCTTAGATGCCATGGCTTCACATAAAAGCTTATTGCAAGGAGCTGCTGCCATCTAGCAGTGCTCAGAACAATTTTGGAGGAGTAGTCTGATAAGGCAGCACAGTTAAAGAACTTGTTTTACTCCAAAAATATCACTCTTGTGACTTTCTCCCAAATTGTTGCTCAGTCATTTTAAAGCAAACTTCCCCAAATCTGACCATTTACCTAGAGTACAGCATTGGACAGGTTAGGGAGATAAATCTCTCGTCTTATGAATTCCAAGTCACTGAATTGTTACAATCATAGAATATCAGGGTTGGACGGGACCTCAGAAGGTCATCTAGCCCAACCCCCTGCTCGAAGCAGGACTGACCCCCAGACAGATTTTGCCCGAGATCCCTAAATGGCCTCCTCAAGGATTGAACTCACAACTGTGGGTTTTGCAGGCCAATACTCAAGCCACTGGAAGAAGGTTGGGCGTGGGGCTAGCAACTCCACTCTGTAAAAAATCAACCTGCTACAGAAACGCCAACAATAGAGACAGACTTTTACCCTGGAAGAAGAAGGGTCTTCAATTCGAAGATGCATGATGCTGGGTGGTAAAAGCCGTGAGGAAGCCACTAAGCCGATTACCCTAGGCACATGGAACGTGAGGACCATGTACAAGTCAGGAAAGACGGCGCAGGTTGCAGCAGAGATGAGGAGCAAGCCTATTAGGCATTAGCAAGACAGGGTGGATACAAGCGGGACAGAGATGACTTGACAGGAGAGCTGTTGCTGTATTCAGGACATGAAGAGCGACGCATCCCACACACAGGGAGTAGGCTTCATGTTGTCCAAGCAGGCACAGAGAGCACTGATTGGTTGGGAGGCACATGGTCCCAGGATCATCACAGCATCCTTCAGAACTAAAATGAAGAGGATTAAGATGAATGTTGTTCAGTGCTATGCTCCAACTAATGACAGCGAAGAGGAGGACAAAGATTATTTTTACAACAGACTCCAGAAAATATTAGAGATTCTCCCAGACAAAGACAACACCATCCTTATGGGAGACTTTAATGCCAAAATTGGACCTGACAACACAGGATACGAACAAGTCAAGGGGACCCATGCTCTGGGACAGATGAGTGAGAATGGAGAGAGATTTGTGGATGTGTGTGCACTTAACAACCTGGTCATAGGAGGTAGCATCTTTCCTCACAAGCGGATCCACAAGAGTACCTGGGTATCACCAGCAGGCACAACAGAAAATCAGATCATGCATGTCTGCATTAGCAAGAAGTTTAGAAGATCCTTGCAGGACGTTAGAGTTAGAAGAGGAGCAGATGCGGCGTCCGACCATCACTTAGTGGTGGCCAGATTGAAGCTGAAGCTGAAAAAGAACTGGATAGACACGTCAGACAGAAGAGTGAAGTACAAAGTCAGCCTTCTGAAGGACCATAAGACCAAGGAAGATTTTGGACTGAGGCTGAAGAATAAGTTTTTTTCAGTATTACAGGATCGGTCTGAGGAAGAGGGAAGACAGTGTACTAAACAGATGGCAGAAAGTGAGACACACACTTAGGTCACTATGCCAGGAAGTGCTTGGAATTAAGAAACATCAGCAAAAAGAGTGGATCACAGCAGAGACCTTGATCAAGATAGAAGACGAGAAGAAGAAGGCAGCAGACAACAACAGCAGGACTAGAGCAGCAAAGGCCAAAGCTCAAAAAGAGTGTGCTGAAGCCCACAGAGCAGTGAAGAGGAATAATCAGGAAGGACAAGAGAAAGTATGTGGATGAACTGGAAGCAGAAGCGGAGCAGGCAGCATACAGCAGTAATATGAAACAGCTGTATGATACTACCAAGCGACTGTCTGGAAAGTTCAGCAAGCCAGAATGTCCCTTTAAAGACAAGCAGGGAAAGTCTATAACAGGAATAGAACAACAGATGAACAGATGGGCGGAGCACTTTGAGGAACTCCTGAACAGACCAGCACTACCAAATAGATAACTCAGCTAACGAGGACCTCCCAATTAATTGCAATAAACCAACCAGAGACGAGATCAGAAAAGCCATCACCATGAAGAAGAATAGGAAGGCTGCAAGACCTGATGACATCCCAGCAGAGGCCCTGAAAGCAGACCTGGATGCTTCAGTGGAAATGCTGTACCCCCTCTTTAAGATATGGGAAGAAGTAGTGATTCCGGTAGACTGGAAAGAGGGATATCTCATCAAAATCCCCAAGAAAGGAGACCTTAGCAACTGTGCTAATTTATAGAGGAATCACACTTCTGTCGGTGCCAGGGAAGGTCTTCAACTGAGTCCTCTTAGAGAGAATGAAGGATGCCGTCGATCCACAGCTACGAGATGAACAGGCAGGTTTCCGGCAGAACAGATCATGCACGGACCAGACAGCAACGCTTCGCATCATAGTTGAGCAGTCTATAGAGTGGAACTCCTCATTGTACATCAATTTTGTTGACTATGAGAAAGCATTCGATAGCGTGGATCGAGAGACCCTTTGGAAGCTCCTTCGGCACTACGGCATCCCAGTAAAGATGGTCAACCTGATCAAGAACTCATATGACGGTATACACCGTAGAGTGATCCATGGAGGGCAGCTTACTAACAGCTTCCAGGTGCAAACTGGAGTCAGGCAAGGATGCTTGTTATCACTTCTTTCTTCTCGTCATCGATTGGATTATGAAGACATCCACCTACGAGCGTAGGAATGGAATCCAGTGGACGTTGTGGACCCAGCTTGATGACCTGGACTTTGCTGACGACCTTGCACTCCTTTCGCACAGTAAACAGCAGATGCAAGAGAAGACCAATGTAGTGGCAGCCACGCCATCACAGGTTGGCCTCAACATTCACAAGGACAAGACCAAGATCCTTAGGATTAACTCTACTAGCAATGACCCAGTCACACTGAATGGAAGCCCCCTGGAAGAAGTGCAGTCCTTCACCTACCTAGGTAGCATCATGGACCAGCAGGGTGGCACAGACGCAGACATCAAAGTAAGGATTGGTAAGGCAAGGGCAGCCTTCTTGGAGCTCTAGAGAGCTGTCTTTGGCAATAAAAATTTGACTGTTCAACTCCAATGTGAAATCAGTCCTACTGTATGGAGATGAAACCTGGAGGACAACCAAAACAACCATCAGGAAGATCCAGACCTTCATAAAAAGCTGCTTCAGAAGGATTCTCCAGATCCGCTGGCCAGACACCATCAGTAACATCCACCTCCTTAAAGAGGACCTGTCAACTCCCAGCAGAGGAAGAAATTAGAAGGAGAAGGTGGGGTTGGATAGGACATACGCTACGCAAGCAGCCAACTAACGTCACCAGACAGGCACTGCGGTGGAACCCCCAAGGCAAGCGGAAAAGAGGCCGTCCAAGAAACACCTGGCGACGTGACCTTCAGGCTGATAGCAAAAAAATGGGCTATACCTGGAACCAGTTAGAACGAATGGCCCAGGATAGAGGACTCTGGAGAACTGTTGTTGGCGGCCCAGACCCCAACTGGGGTGACGGGCATGAGTGAGTGCTCAAGCCACTGAGCTATCCCTCCCCCCCGCGTCCCCCCGCAAATGTCAATGATATCTCCAAGGTTAATCTGTTTTCTAAATATATTTTATTTCTTAAATAAAAAAATGTACATTCATGGAACACTGACTGGATTTAAAAACTCAAGAAATCTAAAGGTAAGATTTTCTCTGCAATATTGATTTGTGTACAGAGTATAGATTAACACTTAAAGCCTAACTAATAAGAATCTGAATGTTTCTTCTTCGGAGTTAGATGTAAAGATTTGCAACTTTAACACTGTTTACATTTCTGTTTTTGTTTCTATTCAATTCTATTTTAGTCCTTAAAATACAAATAAATGCTGAAAGACAGATTTAAAATTTCAGTTACATAACAGCTACAAATCTAACCATTTAAAAATTTTCAATATCCCCATGTCCCTTTTTATCAGGCTTCATGTAAGACTTTTTAAAAATTGTTTATCTATTCCCCAAACTGCTAAAACACCATAGGCACTGATCTTATTTACCAATGTAAAATGCATCAGTTGTATGACTTGTAAACAGTGTCAGTCAAGCTCTGTAGACTGATGCAATATGATGGACACAGTAACTGTGCTTTGTGTAATGAGAATATGGGTTTTTTCTCTCTCTCTCCATACTGATTATCTGGGAGGCCTTGTCCATTATCAGAACTCATTGTCCAACTCTGCATCCCAGCCACAGGATTCCAGCTGCTCATCTTGTGGGAACTCAACCTCAACATTGTAGGTGAAGTCTGGGTCATCCTTCTTCTTCCTGTTCTTTTCAAACAGCTCATCCATGATACTCTTCCTTTTTGCCAGTTCCTTGTCATCTAGTTTGTTCAGGTCCTCCTCTGGGTCAATGGTCTCTTCTTGCTGAATCTGCTCCAAGCTCTGGGCCAAACTCTTTCCCTGCAAGTGACCTCTTAGCAAACTGTATAATTTCCGCAGCTGCTGCAGTGAGACCCCTTGTAGGTAAGCCTTGTGCCGAGGGTTATTCTTCAGCTGTTCTGCAGCCCTGCTGCAATCTGCGGGGGTGGAAAAAAAACCCACTCTCCCAAGAATTACTGCCTTGAGCACACAATTCTTAAATAAATGCTCTTTACCCAAAGATTCTCTGCTGCCCTAGGACTGCCAATAATAATTTTTAAACTAGACAGCTCAGATTGGGAAGCTTCCTGGCTTGATCTCCAAGCCTGGAGAACACTGGGTATTTCACCTCCAGAGTAGTCCTACTACACAACTTCCCACGCAGAGCTGGTGAGAAGAAACTTACCAGTCCCTGAAGAGGTGCCCAGTTGCCATTTCTCCCCCTTCCTGCCCCTTTGCTGTTTTACAGAAGGAGGCTGTGAGATGCCAAAATTAAATATACCGTACCTGAGAACTTGGAGAAGTTTCGGATAGGCATGATGCGCTGGCGTGCTCTATCCTTGTTTTTATCTTCATAGATCAGGATAACGGATGGAGGCTGAAAGCGAATGCCACACTTCTTTGCAACGTAAGTCATCCCAGCTCATGCTACTGGCGGAACAAAATGAAATCTTAGAGCTCTACGAGGTGTGTGCTTCAATGTTCACTGCAAAAGAAAAAGGAAAACATAAAATAAGGAGCAGCATCAGTTTAATTAAAGGGTGGTTTTTGATCAGGGTTATAGGAGTCCTGACTCAGAAAAGCACTTATACAGAGGGTTAAGTTTGAATACGTGCTTAAATCCTTTGCTCAGTTAGAGTCCAGGAGGGGGGTACAGTAATACCCAGCTGTTGATTTCCAGATTTCTCAACTCTACATCTGAGTCTGGGTTGTTTGGTTGATGCAAACATGTCATAATTTGTGTGCCCTGGGCTCGATGAGGGTACCACATAGCCAAATGGAGGCCCAAAGAGATTTTTATTAAAAAAATGGAAAATATCATACAATGCATCAGTGCATTAGAGACTTTTTCATTAACAATACTCTACTGCAAATTACAGCCACTGATCTGGAAAAGCTCAGTTATTTAACCATTTAAAAACCCTTTTTCCCCACCAACTATTTTGATTTCTTGTTATTTATGACGGGTTGGATTAAAACCAAGACACAAGGTTTGAATTAAAGAGAGGAGACAACTTGCCTGTGTAAACAGTCTGAATGAGCTCTCCCCTGACATCTAGTAGTGAGCTGTGGAAAAAGACTTCAGATACTGATCTCATTTGCACTTAAGCACTCAGCATGATGGGACTGCTTACCCAAAAGACCAACTGCAGCTGGTGCTGGATTCCCAGTCTCCTTTTTTTGGGGCAGGAGTAATATAGGGTTGTTATCCTTGTTTTGTGAACCGAGGGCAGCAGAACTGTACATGGCATACCCCAATGGAAGGATTCACCCTCACTTGAATGGCACTCACTAGGCAGGGGACACCATTTGACCCTGCCTCTTGTCATGGTATAACAAGAGTTAAGAGTTTTATTGCACACTACAGCGCTAAAGTCAGATACCTAGGTCTAAAGTATTAGACCGACATTGGGACAATGTCTCTATTGCAAGAGACTACCTAGCATGCACTAGCAGTGAGGCTCCTTACTAACAGCTGAAATTACTGAGAGCTGTGTTAAGTGTGGGAGGTCCCTGAAGATATCTTAGTGGCCAGTGGGGCAGCTGGTGGAGAGGCATGGCAAACAGTCAGCAGAGAAGCTGGTGGAGAGGGCAAAGCCCTGCAGATGTGTGGCAACTGGCCACTGGGGTGACGAGCAGTGCAGCATGTAAGCTGCCTCCTTATCTCCCCTCCCCACCCACCTTCCACACAAGATGGGAGGTGAACTCTGTGGATGAATCTCTGAACTCTGAGGCTGCACCCGCCAAGGACAGCAACTGTGAGTGGGGCACAGAGACGGGACGGGCACATTAAGGGGACTCTTGGGTTGCTGGACTTAAGAGCCGAGGGGAAAAGGAAACTGCTCAACTTACTTGGAGGGGTGAGTCTTTTGCTCATGGTTTGTGTTTATGAACCCTAGTTGCAGTGTCTTCCCAAATTAATGCTGAGTTAATTCCCTCCTTTTATTAAAAGTTTTGCTACACTCAGACTCTGAGCTTGGATAGGGGAAACATTGCCTCTTAGAGGCACCCAGGGGGTGGTGTGTAATTATCACAGGGCACTGGGTGGGGGCTCGAGCCAGTTTTGTGTTGTATTGTTGAAAAGGAACCCCTAGATACTGAACTCGGCCTGTTGCTGCTGGATCCACCTGGCAGAAGGGTTCCATCTGCATAGGGACTAAATTATAATTTTTGCTCTAGGTTTATTTGGGCAGATTTGAAAATCTGTGGAAAATAAAATGTAGAACTAACATGCAGAAAACTGTGAAATTACAATGAAACAATTCCTGCAACATGAACATGTATATGTAAAATCAACCAACCAACCAAAGGAGATTTTAAAAGGTATATTTTGTTGTGAAAAAAAATTAACTGATAAACATAGCTCTGATTACCTTAGTAGTTCAATCAATTCTTTTGTCTTCCTTTCTGGCCCAAACTCAGACACCAGTATTCTCTACTCCACCTATTTAGAGAGCGTTTTGAACATAACTGCAACATGTATGAAATTGAGATCCCAGGGGTTTTCGTTTTGTATTTCCAGTAGGGCTGTCAAGTGAATTAAAAAAATCGTGATTAATCACACAATTAAAAAAAATTGTGCAATTAAGCGGTATTCGATTGTTTAACTGCACAATTTAAATATTTGGGATTTTTTCTACACTTTCAAATTGATTTCAATTACAACACAATACAAAGTGTACAGTGCTCAGTTTATATTTTATGACAAATATTTGCACTATAAAAAACATAGTATTCAATTCACCCTAATACAAGTACTGTAGTGCAATCTCTATCATGGAAGTTGAGTTTACAAATGTAGAATTATGTAAAAAAAAAACAAAACTGCAAACAGTCCTGTGGCACCTTATAGACTAACAGATGTATTGGAGCATGAGCTTTCGTGGTGAAAAACTGCATTCAAAAATAAAACAATGTAAAACTTTAGAGACTCCAAGTCCACTCAGTCCTATTTCTTGATCAGCCAGTCCCCCAGACAAACACGTTTGTCTACATTACCGGAGATAATGCTGCCTGCTTATTTTTAATGTCACTTGAAAGTGAGAACAGGTATTTGCATGGTACTGTTGTAGCTGGCATCACAAAATATTTACGTGCCAAATGCCCTAAAGATTCATATGTCTCTTCATGCTAAAACCACCATTCCAGAGGGGATGTGTCCATGCTGATCATAGGCTATTAGGGTGGGAAGAGACCTCAGAAGGTCATCTAGTCAAATCCCCTGCTCAAAACAGGACCAACACCTGATGACAAATTCTGCTTGATAACAATCTAAAGCAGAGTGGACTGATGTATGTTCATTTTCATTATCTGAGTCAAATATCACCAACAAAAGTGATTTTTTTTTTTTTTTTCTTTTTGGTGGTTCAGTTTCTGTAGTTTCTACACCGGAGTGTTGCTCTTTTAATACTTCTGAAAGCATGCTCCACATCTTGTCCCTCTAAGATTTTGGAAGGCACTTCAGATTCTTAAATCTTGGTTCGAGTGCCATAGCTATCTTTAGAAATCTCATAGTGGTACCTTCTTTGCATTTTGTGAAATCTGCAGTGAAAGTGTTCTTAAAACAAACTACACGTGCTGGGTCATCATCAGAGACTGCTATAACATGAAATATATGGCAGCATGTGGGTAAAACAGAGCAGGAGACATACAGTTTTCCCCCCAATGAGTTCAGTTACATATTTAATTAATGCATTATTCTTTTAAACGAGTGACATCAGCATTGAAGCATGTCCCCTGGAATGGTGGCCAAAGCATAAAAGGGAATACAAATGTTTAGCATATTTGACGCAAATACCTTGCAATGCTGGCTACAAAAGTGCCATGTGAACATGTTCTCACTTTCAGGTGACACTGTAAGTAAGAAGTGGGCAGCATTATGTCCCGTAAATTTAAACAAACTTGTTTATCTTCACAATTTGCTGAACAAGAAGTAGGACTGAGTGGACTTGATGGTGCTAACGTTTTATACTGTTTTGAGTGCAGTTATATAACAAAAATTTACATTTGTAAGTTGCACTTTCACGATAGAGATTGTACTACAGTACTTGTATGAGGTGAACTGAAAAATACTATCATTTTTAGAGTGCAAATATTTGTAATAAATATAAAGTGAGCTCTGTACACTTTGTATTCTGTGTTGTAATTGAAATCACTTTGAAAATGTAGAAAAACATCCAAAATATTTAATTTCAATGGATATTCTATTCCTTAGCTGTACAATTAAAACAGTTTAATCGCAGTTGACTCACGTGATTAATTCAAATTGCCATTTTAAAAAAGTGATTAATCGACAGCCCTAATTTCCTCCTCCTCAAGAAACCTGCCAACATTTTGCAAATCATATCTATATAGCAGATTGTTAACTCATAGAGGAGAGGAAGAGTCAGATGAGGGACAAAAATTAAACAGAGGCACCAAAAGATTCCATATGAGAAGAGACTGAAAAGACTGGCATAGACACCAACTCACCACCGGCAGCCAAGTTCTCCTCCCTTCAGCACCTCCTGCCCGCCAGCAGCCCTGCTGATCATCTCCTCTCTCTCCCTACCAGTGCCTCCTGCACACTGATTGAAGTATAAAAATAGAGAAAATAAATTGGGCCCACTTATTTACTTCCTCTCATAATACAAGAACAATGATACTCTCAATTTAATTGAATAGTAGGAAATTTAAAAGTAGAAGATGGAAATGCTTCTTTGGAGTGTACTGCCACAAGATATTCATCAAGGCCAACATCTTAGTAGGACTTAAAAATTAGTAGACAAAACAAGAACATCCACATTTACATTGGATGGGATTTTTCTTTTCAAGTCAGAAGGGATATAAACTCTCATGCTTCATGGCATAAAACAGTCACTGAGTGAGGTTAGGAAGAAACATTTCTTTTTAAGTCACTTTGCCTCTCTGTTCAATTTTCCCATCTGTAAAATGGGAATAATGAAACTGACCTTCTTTGTAAAGTGCTCTGAAATACACAGCATTTCTTGTTTCTCCTCTGAAGCATTTGCTATTGGCTATTCTCAAAGGCAGATTATCAGACTAGATGGTTTGTCAGTCAGATATGGCAATTCCTCTGTCCCTAAACTAACTGCCTTATAGGCTGATGATACCCAGGCATGGGAAAGTATTTGGAAGAATAACTATGTTCACAATTCCCACTTCTATTGAGTAGACCAGAATACCAATGGAGGCTCAAAGATCAAGAACACCTTTGCTGCAGATCACCACTCCCATCATAGAATACAACATAGTGGACACAGATCCTACTTCCCTTTGAGGGCTTGTCTACACTTACTGGTAGATCAGCACTGCTGCAATCAATGTAGCGAATGTCAATTTAGCAGGTCTGGTGATGACATGCTAAATCAATGGGAGAGCACTTTTCCATTGATTTTTTTACTCCACTTCCCCAAGAAGTATATGGGAGAGTGTCTCCCGTCAACTTCCCTTCGATACAGTGCAGTATAGCCACCGCGGTAAGTGGATCTAACTACATCTACTTCAAATTACATTATTCACGTAACTGAAGTTGCATAAGTTAGGTCAGTGGTTCTCAAATTTTTTTTTCCATGGACCACTTAAATTGCTGAGGGTCTTGGCAGACCACTTAATCTTTCCAAATGTTGTTTGTACCGTTAGCTAACTACTGTAAGGCAGGTTTCAGAGTAGCAGCCGTGTTAGTCTGTATCTGCAAAAAGAACAGAGTACTTGATTCAATTAGTGTAATGACCCAACCATTCCCAGTCTGTTTAAACCCAAGTTAATTGTATCTAATTTGCATATTAATTCAAGTTCAGCAGTCTCTTTGGAGTCTGTTTTTGAAGTTTTGTTGTTGCAAAATTGCCACCTTCAAGTCTGTCACTGAGTGGTTAGAGAGGTTGAAGTGCTCTCCCACTGGCTTCTGAATGTTGTTCCTGATGTCAGATTTGTGTCCATTTATTCTTTTGTGTAGAGACTGTCCGGTTTGGCCAATGTAAATGGCAGAGGGGCATTGCTGGCACATGATGGCATATCACGTTGGTAGATGTGCAGGTGAACGAGCCCCTGATGGTGTGGCTGATGTGATTAGGTCCTATGATGCTGTCACTTGAATAGATATGTGGACAGAGCTGGCATCGGGCTTTGTTGCAAGGATAGGTTCCTGGGTTAGTGTTTATGTTGTATGGTGCGCAGTTGCTGGTGAGTATTTGCTTCAGGTTAGGAGGCTGTCTGTAAGCGAGGACTGGCCTGTCTCCCAAGATCTGTGAGAGTGAGGGATCATCTTTAAGGATAGGTTGCAGATCTTTGATGATGCGCTGGAGAGGTTTTAGTTGGGGGCTGTAGGTGATGGCTAGTGGCGTTCTGTTATTTTCTTTGTTGGGCCTGTCCTGTAGTAGGTGGCTTCTGGGTACTCTTCTGGTTCTGTCAATCTGTTTTTTTACTTCAGAAGGTGGGTATTGTAGTTTTAAGAATGCTTGACAGAGATCTTGTAGGTGTTTATCTCTGTCTGAGGGATTGGAGCAAATACAGTTGTATCTTAGAGCTTGGCTGTAGACAATGGATCGTGTGGTGTGTCCTGGATGGAAACTGGAGGCATGCAGGTAAGTATAGCGGTCGGTGGGTTTCCGGTATAAGGTGGTGGTTGTGACCATCGCTTATTAGCACAGAAGTGTCTAGGAATGGACAGCTTGTGTGGATTAGTCTAGGCTGAGGTTGATGGTGGGATGGAAATTATTAAAATCACAGTGGAATTCCTCGAGGGCTTCTTTTCCATGGGTCCAGTTGAAGATGTCATCAATGTAGCGCAAGTAGAGTAGAGGTGTTAGGGGAATCTATTTCCCCATGTTAAGTTCTCCTCACACCTTCTACGGGTCATCTTAATTTTCACTTCAAAAACTTTTTTTCCTCCTGCTGATGATAGCTCATCTCAATTATTAGACTCTTCCTGTTGGTATGCATACTTCCACCTTTTCATGTTCTCTGTATGTATAAATATCTCCTATCTGTGTGTTCCATTCTATGCATCTGAAGAAGTGAGCTGTAGCCCATGAAAGCTTATGCTGAAATAAATGTTAGTCTCTAAGGTGCCACAAGTACTCCTGTTCTTTTAATGTAAAGCAATTTGGATAAAAGCGCTACATTAAAAAAAAATTACCGAATATACTCGTTCATTAGCCCATTTGTTTATACTCTATAAAAATAGAAAAAAAAACTGTATTACCCTTTCACAAGCTGACCCTATATTTCAGGGGGTGGAAAACTTCGTCTCCCAGCCCACCAGAGTAAGCCGCTGGCAGGTCAGGATGTTTTGTTTACTTGGAGCATCTGCAGGCACAGAGCCCCATAGCTCCCAGTGTCCGTGGTTTGCTGTTCCCAACCAATCGGAGCTGCGGGAAGTGGCACCACTTCCCACAGCTCCCATTGGCTGGGAACAGCGAACCGCAGCTACAGGGAGCTGAGGGGCTCTAGGTCTGCCGACGCTCCAGGTAAACAAAACAACAATGTATTAGATATTTAATTCAATTATTCCATAGGGTTTTAAATCATCAAATTTTGGTGTAGACCAGTTTATAAGCCAACCCCTGCTCTTTGATGCCTCTCTTTTTTACCCAAAATATTCAGCTTATGAAAGAGTATACTGTAATAATAATTAAACTTTTATTGTTCTATAAATAAAAGCACACAACTCATATTTTAATACCACTAGTCTTGCCTTTCTAATGCGATGGATGTGCCCTCTCTCCCTGCTGTGGCAGCCGCCGATCTGGGGCTGGGAAGGGGGGCCATCTCTCCCTGGCAGCCACAGCCCTGGAGCTGGGGAAAGTCACCTCTGGCCGATACAACTCTGCACATCCCAAATTCCCTCCATCCCCTCTTTTCATCCCACTATCTCCTCATCTCTACCTCCAAGGCCACCACCTCACCTTACATGTGCATCTTCTCCAGGGTCCAGGCACCTAATTAGTGGAGCCACACCTATGCAGCTCCACTAATTTGATGGGTGGCCCTTCACTCTTTTATGTGCGGCCGCCCAGGCACGCACCTTAGAGGGGACTATCCGCGGACCACCTGAATGGAGCTCGTGGACCACAGTTTGAGAACCACTGTTTAGATCGATTTACCGCAGTAGTGTAGGCCAGCCCTTAGTTTTAAAAATGTGAAAAGATGCCAGTCCCCTAGCCTACCTCCTTCCCTAGCCATCTCTATAGATTACAGAAAGTCAACACAAGAAATGTAATAAAATCAAGGTGGATTCAAAAATACCAATAGAGTATGATAGTCTAAGGCCTTGTTCTTAGGCTAAGGCCTTTGGCTAAACAGCAAGGACAGCCATAAACTGGGAAGCCTGCGGTAACATCCTCACCAGTTACACTGAAATAAGGCAATTTGGGGTTGTTAAAAAGGTGATCCAATCTATCACCTCCAGAGAAAGGGAAAAGCCTAGAAGATTTAAAGAAATCTTAGTTTGATAGCATCCTGTCTGGCAAGAACTCACTTATCAATAGCTGGGGCGTAAAATCCTCATCTTTGTTGTTCTATTACTGTAATCCCCACTTTCCTATTGTTTATCTGTATGGTCTCTGGTTCTGTGGTTGTTTCTGTCTGCTGTATAATTAATTTTGTTGAGTGTAAACCAATTAAGGTGGTGGGATATAATTGGTTAGATAATCATGTTACAATAGGTTATGAAATGATTGGTTAAGGTATAAGTAAGCACAACTCAAGTTTTACTATATATAGTCTGCAGTCAATCAGGAAGTGGGGGGAAGGGAGGATTTGAATCGTTTTGCTAAGGAGGGGTAATGGGAACAGGGAATGGGCACAGGCAAGGTTCTGTGGCATCAGAGCTGGAAAGGTAAACACTGAGGAAGGAAATTGAAATCATTGCTTGCTGAAAGCATAGGCGCCAACTCCATGGGTGCTTCGGGGCTGGGAAAAATTGGTGGGGGCAGCTCCCCACCCTGCCCCAGCTCACCTCCACCTCCTCCCCTAAGTGTGCTGCATGCCCACTTTTACTGCTAGCTCCCTGCGCTTGCGCCACAAAACAGCAGGGCACAGGCGGGGCGAGCACCTACCGGCACCGGGGAAACTTGGCACCTATGGCTGAAAGTTCACCCCGATAAACATTTAATTGTTTGCACTTCAGACTTTGGGTATTGCTGCTCTCTGTTCATGCGAGAAGGACCAGGGAAGTGAGAGGTTGAAGGAATAAGCCATCTAACAAAAACCACATGGGAAGATTTCCAACTTACTGCAATATTTTCAAAATTTGCCACAGGAATTACCTGCCATATTTTTTAATAATTATTTTGTGCTGGACAGAAAAATTAAAGTCAGCACATTTCTTTGGACAAACTTTTTTCATTATTTCACAGTCTGTTGCTTATAAGTGAACTGAAATTCTTTTTCAAAGTATAAATGACTATTACAAGCTTTTGGAGACCTGAAATCACCAACAGAAGGTATGGCTGTCTTTAAGAGGGCAGAGAAATACATTTTACCAAATCCATGGCCATTCTGATCTTCAAGGTAAAAGCAGAGATAAGACTCAGATCCTACCATTTCAAAAACAGAGTCCTCTGCCACTGGAACTAAAAGAGAAGCTCTGTCCATTCTTAAAAGGGGAATTGTAAACCTGAAATCAAGTATAATTTAACAAATGTAGTCTCAGTTACTACCTGTCTCTAAGTCCTCCTGCCATTTTGTGGTTTTACAAACATTTTCCAATTTCAATTTTTTTCTAACTTGTTGCTTTATGAAAGACCTACAACAACAGCAGGGGACATTGACTAAGGATATAATCCTGCAAACATTTAGGCATGTGCTTAATTTTAACCATTGAGTAGTTCCAACTGAATAAATGGGACTAATCACATGCTTACGGTTAAGCACATATATAAGTGTTTGCAAGATTGCTCCCTAATTATAGTCCTAATCCTACAATCAGATATACCCATGAACATTCTTCTGCAGAATCAGAGACTAAATAGAAAGATAATGAAACTGATCACTCAACTGGATTCTAAAAAAGAAACCAGCTGAAAAATAGACAAATCTTTTCTCTATTTTCTTTCAATTATAATCATTTTAGGTTTTCTTGTAATTGTAACTATAAAATAGGTAAAAAGATTTCTATATGTAAATATTTATAAGTTGATGGCATCAATATAAAACTATAGCTAAACCTTGCATTATTTTCATAGTTATTACATGAAATGTGAAGTTAACTGAATTACACAGAATAAATAAAAAAATGTGAAATTCTACCTTTTTAACCAGTTTTTCATAAGCAAATAAAAAGCCTGAGAGATGTGAATAGGCAATCAAGTGCTCTTGTAATGCACTATGCCTTTAAGACCACCATAGTGGTATGCACCCAGTGTAAGTGGCCAAATAAGAGGGTGGTGGTGCAGGTATACAGACTGATCCCTCCTTCCTGACTACCCCCATTCAACCCTGTTCCCTGCCCCCTATATCCACACCCCCGCCAATCCCAAACTCCCTTACCCTCTATCCATACACCACCATCCCCCCGCTCCCTGGAGCACCAGTGGCTGGCAGCGCTACAGCTGTGCTGCCCAGAGCCGCAGGACAGGCAGCCACATCACCCAGCAGGAGCCAGCCATGCACAGCACAGAGCACTGGGTCAGGCTGGGCTCTGCAGCTGCGCTGCCCCAGGAGCTTGCAGCTCCACAGCCCAGAGCATTGCACAGTGAGCTGAGGTTGCGGGGGAGGGGAAACAGCAGGGGAGGGGCTGGGGGCTAGCTTGCCAGGCCAGGCTGGCCACGGGCAATAGTTTGCCCACCTCTGCTCTAGAGCAGTAGCCAAGTGTGGGAAGCAGCATTAGTACCCCATTGCCAGCTCCTGGTTTGGCAGTTAAAGTAACCTGAAATAGGAGAGGAACTCTCTGCAAAAGCCAAGGAGGAGGAGCTGTATGGGAGCCAGGAACAGGAGAGGGGTCTGCTCCTTCAGCCCCTCTTACTTTAACCTCTCAATAAGAGTTGCATGGCATTGCCCAGCTTGGAGTATCCCTGTGGAGTTGGACAGCACCACCCACCCAGAGGATGGGAGTTGCTGTCCTCGGGGTCATTGTTAAAATTGGAGATCTTTAATTGTTTTCAGGACTGATCCTCCTGAGGGGAACCTGTGTGCAGCAAGTGCTTGTGTGGGGGTGCAGGAGGGATGTCAACCCTCCAGGATTGGCCTGGAGTCTCCCAGAATTGGCATTGAACTCCTGGTGACTACTGAAAGCAATCTGGGAGATTTTAATAGGATATTTTAAGAAAATGACATGTCATGTTGGGAGAGGAGGAGAATCTCCTGGAATAGCTTCAGTTAGAGTTGGCAACCCTAGGGTACAGCGTGTGTGGGGGTAACAATGGATCCCAGTGAGATGGGGGCATGCCGGGGCAGGTAGAGTTGCAGGGGGAAAGCAGGGAGTGGGGGTAACTATAACCCCAGTGAGGTGGAGGACAGGCCATAGGTGCTGGAACAATTTTTTATAGTGAGGGCGCTGAAAGCCATTAAGCAAAACTGTAACCCTATAAATCAGTAGTTCTCAAACTTTTTTTTTCAGACCACTTCAAAATTGCTGAGGGTCTCAGCAGACCACTTAATGATATTTCCAAATGTTGTTTACACTGTTAGCTAACTATTGTAAAGCACTTTGGATAAAAGTGCTATATTAAAAAAGACTTAACTTTTTTGTTCTACAAATAAAAGCACACAACTCATTTTAATATCAGTAGTCTTACCTTTCTAATGCGATGGATGTGCTCTCTCCCCCCTGCTGTGGCAGCCCCCAAGCTGGGGCTGGGAAAGAGGGGGTCTCTCCCTCACCACAGAGCTGAGGCTGGAAAGGAGGGCTGTCTCTCCCAGGCAGCTGCAGCCCTGGAGCTGGGGAAAATCACCTCTTTCTTTAGCCAACACAGCCCTGCACGTCCCAAATTCCCCCCCACCCCTCTTTTCACCCCACTGCCTCCTCCCACCTATACCCTATTCCCCCCCCCCCAAGCCACCACCTCACCTTACATGTGTCTCTTCCAGGGTACAGGCACCTATTTAGTATAGTCAAGCTTGCTGGGCTCCTATTAGGTGTGTGGCCACCCAGGCATGCCCCTCAGAGGGAACTATCCACAGACCAGAGTTTGAGCACCACTGTTGTAAATGAAGGAAACCACTTAAAACGAGCTGGTGCTGCCATACCCCTCCCCAGCACCCTTAGTCCCAACACCTAAGAGGTAGGCAGGGTGTGGGGGTAGTTATAGCCCCAAGGGCACTGGCGACAGGCAGGCAGAGGGAGGGGAGATAGCTAGAGCCCCAGGGGTCAGGCAGGGGGAGGGGAGGTAGCTATAGCCCCAGAGGGCTGTGGGGGAGGTAGCTAGAGCCCCAGGGAGGGGGGTCGGTCAGGCAGAGGGAGGGGAGGTAGCTACAGCCCCAGGGGTGTGTGTGTGTGGGGGAGGTAGCTAGAGCCCCAGGGAGGGGGGTCGGTCAGGCAGAGGGAGGGGAGGTAGCTACAGCCCCAGGGGTGTGTGGGGGAGGTAGCTAGAGCCCCAGCGCAGGGGGTCGGTCAGGCAGAGGGAGGGGAGGTAGCTACAGCCCCAGGGGTGTGTGTGTGTGGGGGGGAGGTAGCTAGAGCCCCAGCGCAGGGGGTCGGTCAGGCAGAGGGAGGGGAGGTAGCTATAACCCCAGGGCGGAAGGGGGAGTAGCCAGCGCCTGGGCAGTCCCCGGCACTGCCCCCACTATCGCTCCCTCTAGACAGACTGGGACAGCGGCCTGGCTACAGGCGGCCCCGGGGGATGCAGGGCCCTGACCCACAACCCGCATACTCTAACCTTGGCGTAGACGTCGGCGGCCAATAAGCGTCCCTGGCCTCTTGGGTACCATGACAACCCCCTCCCGCGACAGGACCGGCTGTAGGGCCCTACTGGGGCTGCCCAACAGGTTGCCTGAACCATAGAAAATGAAACCGCGACTCGCGCTGGGGCTCAGAGCCTGTTCCTTCGAAATCAGGCAGGCGCGGCAGTCGCTTCCGCAGGGGCCTGGCGCTGTGCAGGGGACAGTGCGAGGCGCAGGCGGGCGCGGCGGTGAGCGTGGTGTGGGAGCTGCTCCCCCCTCCCCCTGCACTATGGCCCGGACCGGACCGGACCCAGCGCCTGCAGCCGTGTGGCGGTCCGGCTGCGTGCGGGACCGGAGCGCAGACTCGTGCGGAGAGTGGCGGCGCCTTGCCCGTGTGTGTGCGAGCCCTGCTCCCCCGTCACGTCTCAGAGCCTGAGCTCGGTGTGGGGCCCAGTCCCCTGCCCCTCCCCTGGGTTGGCATGGCGGAGGGGTGGCCGCAGCGCTGACGGGGGCGGAGGGACGAACTCAGAAGCCCCCAAGGTGTCTGTGATGTCTGTGTACATAAAGTGAGTTGGGAGGGAGTGGGGCCTCAGCCAACATGAGGTACCAGGTCCCCAAACTTCTCTCCACAGATCTGGTGGCTGGGCCAAATCGGGTGTTCCCGGACCCTTTAAGGTTACTTGGTCCCCACACATGGGCAGTCCTTCTGGCACCCATGCCTGGGAAAGATGGGGACCCCGAGACACATATGGGGTCCTACCAGTCCTTATTTGTATGTGATCCCGACAGTGACCCTGAGGCATGCGTGCACCCCCCCCCCCAAGTATGTGTACACTGCAAAAATAGGTAGGTTCTAAGGTAGCTCTGGTGAATGTACCACTGAAGACACTGGGCCTTGGGTTAGCAGCTCAGATCAGAGCCTGTAGCAGAGGTCAGGGCTGAACTCAAAGCTATTAACCCATGTTAAAAGCTGAGTTGATATGTCTTTGCTGCAATTTTAATCAAATCAACTAATCCAGGTTAGCTAACCATGTTAAGAGCACACCATTTTTTGTGTTTGTGGTGTACACATGTTTTCTGTCTCCACTATTATCCCCAGATCATAGCCTGTGTATCAGTGGACTTGACAGAGACACATCTACACTGCAGCTGGAAGGGTGTGCTAGTTCTGATTGAGCTAGTACACTAGAAATACTAGTGTGCATGGTGTAATGGGCAATGGCTTTTGCTAGACATGTGAGTACTGTCTGAAATACTAAATACATACTTAGATGGGTAGCCCGAGCCACCACCATGACCACATTGCTATTTTTAGAGTAGCAATTAGAGCTAGCATGCATACATCTACCTGAGCCCCAAATGCCTCCCAGCTGCAGTGTAGATGTGCCTACACACAAGTCTTGATGCTAACACAGATACCAACACAGACATTGATTCCAGCCCACAGGGACAGATAAAGACAAGGACACTGATAGGCTTTGTGACATGGGAAGTGTCATATGTGGTGTGCATAATTATGATACAGACACAGGGTTTTTGAAGATCTGATTTTAATTGAAAATCTGTTGATGAAATATCCCGTATTCATAGCAGCTGTGATATTTTGCAGCTGGATTTGGAAATGCGGTGGCAGTGGATGGAGAGAATGTTTCATTGGAGAAGTATTCTCATCTTTAGAGTATCCTTGCTTGTTTGCACAGCAGGAAATTTGTGTAAGTTAAACAAATTAAAATATTTAAGCTTTCACTTAGCAAGCTGCCAAATAAACTTTCTAAGCAACTGATAATTGAAACTGCTAAGAGATAATGTGTGAGTTCCTCACATAGTATGAAATGAGAAGGGATGTGAAATAAGTGTGGGAGCGGTTATTAAACTTTTCATTGCAGAATATCCATAAATTGCTGAGATTAGTTTCAAGTAATACTGTGCTAATCAAACATTTTATTTCAGTGACGTATGAACACACGTGGGACCAAAATAATTGTTGGTGTAAACAGGTGCAACTTCATTACAGTTGTTGGAGTTACTCCTGCTTGTATTAGCAGTGAATTTGATCTATAGTTTGATATACATAGATGCTTGTGGTTTTACTACCTAATCATAGAATGCTGTTTATATATTGTATAGTATTGAAAGAAAAGATAAAATTTCTAAGATTATAGCTTTTGAAGGTATCACAAAACAAACGTACTGTGTATTTGCAGTTTTTTAATTTTACACTGGAATAAAGCCTCCAAAATGCTAAATCATCTGAAAAAGAAGCAATAATTTTCTGTTTGTAAATATTCATTTTCTTCTGGTGTTCTGAACATTTCCCACCCTTCTCGCTGAAAAGTTTTGTGGGTTTTATGAAACAACATCAGTCATAATAAATTTATTAAGTTTATTTTATTTATTAAAAGTTTATTTTGTGGTGTTTTCAGCTGCACAGGCCACTTGTCCTGATATCACTGTGACTCAACAGCTTCTGAAAGAGGGATTTCACAGGTGAGTTGATGACCGCCATGTACTTGAGGAATGCATCAGTTACTAGTGTGCCACTCAGGGCCCCTGTTCTGCAAACATGCATGTATTAAACTGTATGCATGTGAGTAGCTCCTTTGAACTCATGCATAATTGAACAAATGCACTGCACTGTATTCAGTGGGATTACTCATGAGTAAAGGTAAGCATATATGTTGGTATTGGCAGGATGAGTGCTTAAATATTTAGTGGCCACCAATCAGTTATATCACGGCAAGAACGTGAAGCCAACACGAAAATGTATTTCTGAGTACTTTCAGTAATACTGGTGCATAAGTGGGAAATTAACAAAAAAGAGACATGTTGGTTATCACGGATATGGAAATACGATAAAATATTGTGTTTCCTAAAAGGAAAAGGTCAGATTCTAGATAGATAAATGTTGTTGTCTATATTCTCAGAACGAACATACTACAAATATTAGAGAGCCACATCTAATATTTGAGATGAACTGTTTAAATTTTTGTATAGTTATTTGAAATTTGTGCTAACATTTTCTGTTATTTTTAAGAGACTTGCTAACAAAGGTAGAACTTGGTGCAGGGGATGAAGCCATAGGAAGCTGTACTGTGGCAATTAAAGAACACCTACCAACAGGACTATATGTGGATCCCTATGAGTTGGCATCATTGCAACAGCACAACCTAACTGAGGTACGATGTCCAAGTGGTCATGTTGATTTGTTTGGGAGTGGTTCAAACAAGAAAAAACAAACATATAATGATTTGAATATTTGTGAGTAAATATCCAGTGCCTATAATTTGCAACATTAGCGTGAAGATGAACTTTCACCTGCCATTCTGATGTGACCCTTCCCTCTCATGACAGAGCTTTCTACTATGTAGGGGCACAGTCATGGATGGCAACTAGAATGAAGGGAAAACAACTTGCATTAGATTGAAGTAACTGTCCAGGAGTTGTTTAGGAAGACGATCCTGAGGCTCTGAGGAACTCCCCCAGAAGAAGTGGTTATAGTACAGTTGGAAGACATGTAGGGTTCTTTTATAGGATTCTCTTACTAGTTATACAGGTAGTGTGTTTTTCAGAATATTGGGTATGAATATATTGGCTCTCATGAGCAATATAGACTTGTACAGAGTACAGGGGAGGATGGTGGTATTATGGTTTATGCTGACACCAGTGACCTGGGGAACTGTAGAAAAGAGACCTGGAAGCTAAATTTATCCATTTAGTTTAGAAAAAGTTTATGGGGCTCTGCTAAAGCATTTCTTCAAAATACTCCAGGTTCTTCATGCAAGACCTGCTGGGAAACAAGAAATTTCAGCAAATGCATGAGAAGTAGTTGTTAGAGCACTTTGGGATCCTTGGGAATGAAAGTCATTTTGTGAGGAAGGTGTTGTGTTTAAGGTGCTATACTGAGACTTGTTTCGGGTTCCTGACTCTGCCACAAACAATCTGTGTGACCTCAGACAAGTCCCTTAATCTATATGCCTCAGTTCTTCCTCTGTAAAGTGGAGATGATGATCTCTTTATCCCATCCTTTGTCTATCTTGTCTATTTAGGTTGTAAGACCTGTCTCTTACTATGTGTAGATATGGTGCTGAACACAATGGGACTCCAAACTCTGTTGAAGCCTTTAGGCAGTACTGTAATACAAATTTAAAATATTGGCCCAAATGTAGTCCTCATGTAACTACTGTAACACCACTAAAGTCAGTAGCATAACAGTGATGGACACTATATGATTAGAACAGACACAGAATGAACATGGCTCATTTATTTTAATCATCCTGAGGAAAAGGTCTCTAGTCTGGGAATTAAACTGTTGTCTCCCTCATGACATTGTAGTAGGTTACCTTGACAGGCTGACTATTTTAGTCATTTTAATCCTGTATTCCCTGTATAACAATATCAGTGTGTTTTTCATGACATTTATCAGTGTGTTTTTCCTGACATTCAGTCATCTGTATTAGAATCATAGACTTTAGGGTCAGAAGGGACCATATGATCATCTAGTCTGACCTCCTGCACAAAGCAGGCCACAGAACCCTACCCATCCACTTCTATAACAAACCCCTAACCTATGTCCGAGTTATTGAAGTCTTCAAATTGTGGTTTGAAGACCTCAAGCTAGGAGGGTTTGGACCTGCTGCCTTGGCCTACCCCTGGGCTGCACCTTGCAACCCCCTAGTACTAGCTCCCTGCAGCCAGGCCCTTCTCCCTCTACAGGCAGAGGGAGACTATTGACTGTGTCTTTGTTTTCCACAGGCTCTGATGATTCCAGATACTGTTGATGTGGAATCTCCTGAATACTTAGCCACAGACCTTGCCATTGTTGTTTACACAAAACCTGACCCTCAACGTGCTAGCTGTTTTAAAGCCATGTTGCCTGTGCACTGCCGGTATCACCGGCCAACAGAGGATGATGGGGAAGCATTTACTGTTCTGAAGAGTCCAGAAATATTGATTCATTGCCATAAAAGTGAGAAATACACATAACTCCTACTTTGTTTTATGAAAGAGGGAGGGATTAGAGAAATAACTATTACCATACAGAGTGTGAAATCCGGACTTTGGGGAAAATCATTGGTGGAGAGAGATATGTGGATAGTTATTTAAAAATGGGGAAAATAGTGACTGCAAAAGAAGGGCAAATAATTCTTTTTTTTTACATCTATTTGGATCAATGCTACTTTATCCTGACAAAGGGCTAATTTAGGTTTAATTGTTATAAACTTCTTGGAAATCCCAGTTATACTTTTTTTATCCTCTAGGTAACCCCCACCCCATCCCAGGGAAGGAGGATTGTATCCCCTAATATGGGTATTTAAGATGGGAGTGTTGACAGTTGGCCTGCTCCTTAGAATCTGGACTGATGAAGATTTGCATGGCTCACTTGTTTCCACAGCATTCTAACTTGCAATTGATGCAGTTCGTGGCTTAGTCTATATGAAGGAAAGCTGAACTGTATCACTCAAAAGTATTCTGGTGCTTTCCAGCCCTCACAAAGTTTAAGTAAGAAAATCTTTGTAGGGACTCTTGACTTTCTGAGTGACGGAATAGTAGGAGCTTGAGACTCTTTATTAAAAAAAAAAAAAGAAAAATCCAGTATCTCTATAATTTAAAATCTTATAAACAATCAAGTCCCCACTCCTACTACAAAAGTGTTTCTTTTCAAGAGACAGACTCTCCCTAGCTCACCGCCAAACCAGATATGTGAATACATTTCTCACTTTATGTCTTTTTACTCAGGCATTATTTGATGGATTATTTTCACTCTTACATCTTTGGGACTATAGGGGGGTTCTATATACTTTGATAATGGGATTTTTGCCTTCCCCTGTCTCCCTGCCACCTGTAGTAAACTTTAATGGTAGGGATCCACATTTCTTAGTAATAGACTAAATTTAAAAAATAGCATTGCAGAGATACAACAGGAGTCCATAAGGAAAAATGTTAAAATAGTTTATTATGGGGTATGGTGGAGGCAGGAGCCAGAGCAGCAAGGCTGGAAATTGGAGACAGCCCAAAGACCAACAGTGAAATCCTTGTGCCATTTGAATTGTATTTCAGCCCTATTTGCTATTCAGTGGGGCTAGGATTTCACTATTGGTGTAGACTTTCTTATATATCCAAAAATTTGTTGTTTAAGGATTTATGAAAGGGACTGGTGGCGCTAGTTTGAATGTGCAGGTTTCCCAGCAAAGTTCTGCCAGTGTTGATGTTATTTCACTCCTTAGCTTTTAGTGAGTAGAAACTGCTAAGCTGCATGATAGACAGATATCCCCTTTGAAAGGATTTTGAATTCCATATATTGCCTCATCCTGGTCTGATTCTTGATGTAACATATTTCTGCTTTTCCTAGGTTTCCCATCAGTTGAATGTTGGAAGTATTCTGAAGTGGAAGCTCCATGTTCAGTGAGAAACAGGCATACCTGTCATTGGAACAATGTGAAGTACAAACGTGTAAGTTCCTATTTCAGACTGAAGGGGCCTCCTAGATCATTTAATCTAGTCCCTTGCTATCACAGACAGCCCTGTCATTAAATCCCATTCATAAACTTGTAAGAACATAAGAACAGCTATAAGGGTTAGACAAAAGGTCCAACTAGCCAAATATCCTGTCTTCCGACAGTGGCCAATGCCAGGTGCCCAAGAGGGAATGAACAGAACAGGTAATCATTGAGTGATCCATCCCCTGTCTCCCATGCCCAGCTTCTGGCGAACAGTGGCTAGAGACACCATCCCTGTCCATCCTGGCAAATAGCTATTGATGGACCTATTCTCCATGAATTTATCTAGTTCTTTTTTGAATCATGTTGTAGTCTTGGCCTTCACAACATCCTGTGGCAAGGATTTCCACAGGTTGACTTCGTTGTGTGAGGAAATACTTCTTTTTCTTTGTTTTAAACCTGTTGCTTATTAATTTCATTGGGTGAATCCTAGCTCATGTATTATGAGAAGGAGTAAATAACACTTCCTTATTTACTTTCTCCACACCAGTTATGATTTTATAGACCCTATCATATCCTTCCTTAGTCATCTCTTTTCCAAGCTGAAAAGTCCCAGTCTCATTAATCTGTCCTCATATGGAAGCTGTTTTATTCCCCTAATCATATTTGTTGCCCTTTTCTGAACCTTTTCCAATATATCGTTTTTGAGATGGGGCGACCACATCTGTACGCAGTATTCAAGATGTGGGCATACCATGAATCTATATAGAGGCAATATGACACTTTCTGTCCTACTGTCTATCCCGCTCCCTTCCTTGACTGCCCTTGCACATTGAGTGGATGTTTTCAGAGAACTATCCACAAGGACTCCAAGATCTCTTTCTTGAGTGTTAACAGCTAATTTAGATCCCATCATTTTATATGTATAGTTTGGCTCATTCTTTCCAATGTCTATTATTCTGCATTTATCAACATTGAATTTCATCTGCCACCTTGCCGCCCAGTCACCCAGTTCCATGAGATCCCTCTGCAGCTCCTCACAGTCTGCCCTGGATCCAACTATCTTGAGTAGTTTTGCATCATCTGCAAATTTTGCCACTGCACTTTTTACCCCGTTTTTGAGATCATTTATGAAAATGTTGAATAGGACTGGTCCCAGTATAGACCCCTGGGGGACACCACTGTTTACCTCCCTCCGTTCTGAAAACTGACTATTATTCCTACCCTTTGTTTCCGATCTTTTAACCAGTTACCAATCCATGAGAGGACCTTCCCTCCTATCCCATGACAGCCCACTTTGCCCAAGAGCCTTTGGTGAGGGATCTTGCTTTTTGAAAATCTAAATACACTGGATCCCCCTTGTCCACATGCTTGCCAACCCTCTCAAAGAATTCTAGTAGATTGATGAGGCATGATTTCCCTTTACAAAAAACATGTTGACTCTTTCCCAACAAAGTATGTTCATCTATGTGTCTGATAGTTATGTTCTTTACTATAGTTTCAACCAGTTTGCCTGGTATTGAAGTCAGGCTGGTCTGTAATTGCCGAGATCACCTCTGGAGCCCTTTTTAAAAGTTGGTGTCACATTAGCTATCCTCCAGTCATTTGGTACAGAAGCTGCTTTAAATGATAGATTACAAACCACAGTTTGCATCCTTCGTCATGCATCTTCCGTCATGCATCCGACGAAGTGGGTATTCACCCATGAAAGCTCATGCTCCAATACATCTGTTAGTCTATAAGGTGCCACAGGACTCTTTGCTGCTTTTACAAATCCAGACTAACACGGCTACCCCTCTGATACTTGAAACCACAGTTAATAGTTCTGCAATTTCACATTTGAGTTCCTTCAGAACTCTTGGGTGAATATCATCTGGTCCTGGGGACTTATTATTGTTTAATTTATCAGTTTGTTCCAAAACCACCTTTAATGTCTCCTCAATCTGGGACAGTTCCTCAAATTTGTCACCTAAAAAGAATGGCTCAAGTTTGGGAATCTCTCTCACTTCCTCACCCGTGAAGACCAATGCAAAGAATTCATTTAGTTTCTCCACAATAGCCTTATCGTCCTTGAGCGCTCCTTTAGCATCTTGATCGTCCATTAGCCTCACTGGTTATTTAGCAGGCTTCCTGCTTCTGATGTACTTTTTGGCAAAATTTTTTTGCTATTACTTTTTGAGTCTTTGGCTAGCTGTTCTTCAAATTCTTTTTTGGCCTTCCTAATTATATTTTTACACTTTATTTGCCAGAGTTAATGCTTCTTTCTGTTTTTCTCACTAGAATTTAACTTCTACTTTTTAAAGGATGCCTCTTTCCCTCTCACTGCTGCTTTTACCTTGTGTTTAGCCATAGTGACAATTTTGGCATTTAAATTTAGTCTCTATTATGGAGTCAAGCTCCATTTAAAAACTAGTTAGGTTGTCTCCCCCTCCCCCCCACATTGGGAGGCTGTTCCAGAACCTCATGCCTCTGATGGTTAGAAACCTTCTAATTTCCAGCCTAAACTTGTTCCTGACCAGTTTGTCCCCATTTGTTCTTTTGCCAATGTTATCCTTTTCTTTATATAGCTCTTCTCCCTCCCTGGTGTTTACCCACCTGTTGTATTCATAGAGAGCAGTCATATTCCCTGTCAGACTTTGTTTTGCGGAGCTATATAAGCCAAGCTTTTTTAGTCTCCTCTTGTAAGATAGGCTTTACATTCCCCAATCATTTCTGCTCCTGTTTGAGTTTGAATCCATGTTTCTTGAACATGGGTGACCAGAACAGTACATCATATTCCCAGTGAGGTCTGACCAGTACCTTGGACAATAGCATTAATGCTTCCCAGTGTCTACTTGAAATATCTTGCCTGATACGTCCTAGGATTGCATTTGCCTTTTTTTATGGCCACATCATGTAGGTGACTAAGTCACCCTGTGGTCAGCTAATGCACCTAGGTCTTTCTCCTCCTCTGTGTTTTCAACTGATGAGCCCCCAGCTTAAATGAGACATAGTTACTTGATTATTCTTTAATTTTATCTGCCCATAACTACTCCTAACAATGTCTAGCATATTTGGTTCTGGGGTCAGTGGGGAGTGGGAAAAATGGTGGAACGCAACTCATGCTCTACTTCCATTAAAGGATTTTTCTTGCATACCCCCCTACGAGAACTGACTGGTCTATAATTCCCTGGGTTGTCCTTATTGCCCTTTTCATACACAGGTACTATATTTGCCCTTTTCCAGTTCTCTGGGATCTCTCCTGTGTTCCATGAGTTCTCAAAGATAATCGCTAATGGCTCAGAGGTGTCTTCAGCCAGTTCCCTGAGTATTCTAGAATGTATTTTATCAGGCCTTGCCGACTTCCAGACATCTAACTTGTCTATTCTTAACTTATTTTCCTATATGAGCCTCATATCTTACCCCATTTGCACTGATGTTATTATGTTCATTGTCTAATAACTGCTAACTTTTTTTGATGAAAACTGAAACAAAAAAGTCATTTGACACTTCTGCCATTGCTGCGTTTTCTGTTATTGTCTTTCCCTCTTCCTTGAGTAATGGACTTACCTTGTCCTTGGTCTTTCTCTTGCTTCTAAAGCATTTGTAAAATGTTGTCTTGTTACCCTTTATGTCCATAGCTAGTTGAATCTCATTTTGTGCCTTGGCCTTTCTAATTTTGTTCCTCCATGTGTTGTTTTTTAATATTCATCCTTCATAATTTGACCTAGTTTCCACTTTTGCTCCTTCTGTACCCTTATGCTCATGGCTCATTCTGTGCTGTCCCTTTCCTTGATGACTGGTGCTGTCTCTGGACCTTTCCCCATCCTGTAGTGGTTTACCTGGAGCCCTGAGGTATAACTGATGTTATGCATTGGTCTTCATAACTAGGCTTGGCATTTTTTCAGTTTTTACCCATTTAAATTTTCACAGCTGTGGGAAATTGAGGGTCAGACAATAATTATTTAATTATAGTAGATGTTGAGATTCAAAAAGTTAAACAATTATAACCACTGAAATATAAATTGTCAACCTCACATGTCAGAATATACAAAGTAAATATCCTTATTCTAATAAGTTCTTAAGCAGCATTTTTCTTACTTTGCTTGTCTGTAAATTTTTATTATCACTGATGGAAATATTTTTTCATCCAGTGTGTGTACAGTGAAATAGGCGCTTACTGACATTTAACAATAAAAATCTAATCCTTCCAAGCCTATGCATAAAGATTTTACTCCTGATTTGAAGAACAAAAAGAGGAAGGTGAATGTTCTTGGGTTTATGCATTTTGTGTTGGATGATTTTCAGAGAAAAGTGTAAAGAATGATATGGGGAAAGGCCTTTCATGCCAGTCTGAATGCTTAACCTATGGCTTATGTCTCCGATGAAGTGTTTTTATTTCATTTATGCTGGTTTTTGATGCAAGTCCTTGATACAGTCAGCACTTGGCTTTGAAACTCAACAGTGCTGCAGTAGTGCAGAGAATCTGAAATAAGAGTGATCTGGCACTGTAATTTGAGCAACCCTGCCTCTAGGAAATCTTTGGAGGCTACAGAACATTAAAGGTGACCTACAAAGTATTTAAAGAAGGTGGTTTTTGTGTCCTTTTTTGTTTATATATAAAGAAGGCATGGAAGCTTTTGGTCAGGTTTTTAAAAATATATATATATATATATATATATGTGTGTGTGTGTGTGTGTCTTTTTGCTTCCCCTCCCCCCCCCCCATGGAAATATCCAGAATATTATGTCTGGTCACCTGCTTTTGCTGGAGGACTTCTTGTTTATTGATCGTGACAAAAATCTTTCAGGACTTCAGGAACGATAAGGAGCATAAAAAGACACAAGCCCTTTTTTTGTCTTTGCAGGTCACTGTTATGTGAGAGTTATTTATCCAAGCATTCATTCCATAAGCTTATTCCTCCAGTGTGCAGGAGTTGCATAATGTTTCTAATGTCAAGGCTAATATAAGAGCAAAGCTGTAGAGAAAATAAATGCACAGTACAGTGCCTCAGGTATTGTGTACCAGATAAATGCCCCAGAAGTTCAAGAAGAAGCCAGCTCTCAAGATGGGCAGGCAGACTAAATGGAAATGTCTCTCCCTCAGCTTTGACTTTTGAATTCCAATACTGCATGAAAGGATAAATCTTGTAAATGAATAGCGAGCGCCTGAACAACTAGAGCAGTTAAATGATGTTGAGGGCTGTTCACTAACATTAAATAGATTGTGGTGTGAATCTTGCTTAATTACTGTATCTAAAAGAGAAACAAAAGCTATTGAATATGGAATAATAGCTCAAGAGTATGTTTTTACTCAGGTTTAACATCCAACTCTCTCCTCATAGGTAAATAAGGAAGTGATACTGAAGGTTCCAGTGGGGCTCAAACAACATGGTACCTTGGTATGTGCAGTGACTCTTCTTACCACAGTCCTGTGCTCCAGTTTGGTTCTTGCAGCTGTATGTAAATATGGACACTTCTCCTTGGTGCACTGCTCAGAATGAAACTGAGCAAGACTTTATAGCTGGCGTCAGTATGAAAAAATGAGTACCATGCATTAAATTTAACTGAATGCAAACTTAGTCTGTTCCATTTAGGGTTCCATAAATGGAATGCAGTTTATTATCTATCACCTGTATTATGATAATGCCTAGAGGACCCATCTGAGATCATGACCCTCTTGTGCCAGGCACTGTACAAACACCTAGTAAGAGACCATCCCTGCACTGAAGAACGTGCATTCTAAATAGACAAAGCAGACAGAGGATGGGAGGGAGAACAAAGAGACAGAGAGATGAGATGACTTCCCAAGGTCAAGCACCAATTCTGTGGCAGAGCTGGGTCTCCTGATCTAGTGTGCCCTATGTGCTGGACCACAATGCCTCGTTACATATTCATCTTCCAAGATTTTAAACAAACTGACTTGGTAGCTTGATTATTATCAGAGAAACAAGTTCCCTGGTCATTAAATGTTTGAATTTTAAACTGTTACATAATTCAGCTTTGTTGTATTTTAATTTGTTTTGTATATTTATCTGGAAAGTATTTCCAAACATTGGAAAGACACAATGATCCCAGTTTTATTAACATTGACCTGCAGGATGCATACAGATTTATGTGACTTTAAAGAGGCCTTAAGAATTTGGAAGAAATTTTCAGGTGTTTACTGAGTAAATCAGAAGCTGTACTAATAACTCTGATTTTTCAGAAGATAATAGAGCCTATGAAATAATAGAGCCTCATCCAAACAGGAATTATTTTGAGGAAGCTGTATAGTATGTGTTATGCAGGACGACGGACTAGATGACCACAGTGGTCCCTTCTGGCCTTGGAATCTATGAAATGATGCTAAGCTGGAATTGAATACTTGGAAGACTGGAGATAATCAGAGCTATTAAGAAACACAAGGAAACAGAGAGGAAATTGCTTCATTAATGGAAAAATTGAGCTGATCCAAATGCATCTTGTGTTTCTGTTGTTTGTCAGTAGAGGGCATTATGAGTTTAAGATAACTCATAAGGCAGATTTGTGCAGAAGACTTTTATTTCCCATATACCTAGAGGATTTTAAATATAGGTGATTCTGTTTATGAAATTACAGATGCAATAAAAAGCAAAAGTCCTGTCTTTCAAATTCTATTCCTATACCCTTCTTGTGTGGCCTGTAGTTGCGCAGCCTAGTCCTTCCTCTGTCAGCAGAATTGGCCTTTCCTCTTCCTCCACAGCTGTACCTTCTGGAATTCCTGGGCATCGTTCATCTCCTTCTGAAACTCAGTAAAGAGCTTGTCTTGTGACTTCTACCACAGGTTGGAAAGTGATTTGACTCTAGTCTCTTGTTTTCCCTTGTCAAGTGCTGAATGATGATGGCTGCACCAGTACTTCATCCATTACTTCAGTTTCTGACTCCTCTGCATCTGTTTGGGGGAAGGGAGAGGTTAAAAAAATTGCTGATAGACTTTATTTGTTACTTATTTAACACGTCTGAGCAGCTGTGCCATGATGAGATCAGCTGTGAACAGCTGTTGTTTAACTTGTCCTTGGATGGGTTTTTTTGTTTGTTTGTTTTAATTTCCAAATTTAAGTGTGTTTTGTTTGTTTTTTCGCTGTCTTATGTCCAAGCACGTGCTTTATACTGCAGGCTGACCCTTGGTACTGTGCCATCACAAATGTCCCCCAGCTCTGGCAGATAGTTCTCTTTTGAAGTTCCTCCCCTTGTTCACGATTATATTAATGTTGAGGACAATTAGATAAAGTTTAGTGTGAAGTATTTAAAGTGATTAGGCCACCAGATATCATTGCCTAGAGAAAGAAAATTTAATTTCCATGGGACAAATTAGGAAAATACTGCTAGTGGTGAAACTTAATGAGTGAGTGGCTGAGAAATGTGCAGATGTGACTGTAAAAATGGAAAACAAAGTCCACTGTGGTAAATTGGAGTAGGAGAAATGGTCTGTATCTTTATGAATTGCACAGAACCAAGCATGCTGTTGTTCCTAATCAAATAATTTGCTTTAAAAATTAGGTGCGTCCTAGTGAGGATAGCATCAGTGTACTAGATTAGTTTTGTTTGTGCCTGGTCATTGTAGTGCAAATGTGGAACAGGGTAGGATAAATTAATTAGCATTTTACTTATCTTCATTAATGTTTATGTTAATTATTTCAAGTTAATTTGAGAGAAAAAATCTGCTCTGATAAATTGCAATGGTATCTATTCCTGAATTTCTGATAGAAGTAGTAATGTGAATACAGAATTAGCAATTTGGGACTAGTAGGCTTAATCTTTAGAAGCTTTAACTGAGTTTAATGGCCAAGACAACACTAATAATGGTGGCAGTTGGACTCCAAGTTAAATGTTCCCTTTTTTTCCCTTTGCAGACACACTAATGTTCTTGCCTGTTGTTGCTGAATGCAGTGTCTGCCATCATAAAGGTCTAACGTGCCAGTCACTGTGATATCTAGGTATCGGTCATATCTTGGGCTCAGTGGTGAATATGGAGAGGCAGTGGGGCAGCATTGATTTCTGAATTAAAGATAAGGATGTGTAAAGTGAGGAGAATTCTTGTGAAGGAAAGAATAATTCAATTAATGCAGGTAATTGAAGAATGGGATGTAATGCAACATGAGTTTACCAGAGGTAGATTGTGCCAGACTAACCTGATTTCCTTTTTTGAGAAGCTAACTAATTTTTAGATAAGGTAAACGAAACAGATTTAACACTCTTGGACCTTGGTAAAGCATTTGACTTGACATAGTACCACATGGAAAATTAGTAGTTAAAGTAGAGAAGTTGGAGATTAGTATAATAATAATTACAATGTGAGTAAGAAACTGGCTAACGGAAGAAAGCAGTGGCTTGTGTTGAAAGGCAGACTGGAGGGAGGTTACTAGTGGATTCGTCTTGGAACTGTTATTAATATTTTTATTATTGACTTTGGCACAAGTAGGAGCATACTAATGAAATTTGATGCAAAGCTGAGAGGCATTGTAAATACAGAGGAGGATCGGAATATTATCGTGGAAGATCTGCATGATCTTGAAGACTGGAGTAACAGAAATGGGATGAAATTCAATAGTACAAAGTGCAAGGTCATTCAGTTAGGGTCTAAACACAAGAATTTCTGCTATAAATTGGGGCTTATCAGCTGGAAGTGACAGAGGAGGAGAGAGACCTGGGTGTGTGGGTCAGTCACAGGATGACTGAGTCACCAGTGTGATGCAGCTGTGAAAAAAGGCAAATGTGATTCTAGAATGCATCAGGCAAGGCATTTCCAGTAAAGATAGAGAAGTATTATGCCATTGTACAAAGCACTGGTAAGACCTCATTTGGAATATTGTGTACAATTGTGGTCACTCATGTTCAAAAAAAGATTAATGCAAACTGGAAAAGGTGAAGAAAAGAGCTCCTAGGATGATCAGGTGAATGAAGGGCTTATTTAATGAGAGGAGACTGGAAGAACTTAGCAAAAAGAAGGCTAAGAGTACAGTTGCTCTCTCTGAATACAGCAGGGAGGGTGAAAAGCTATTGAAACTACAGGACAATGATGGCACATGATCAAAGGGGTATAAACTGGTCGTGAACAAAATCAGGCTGGAAATTAGAAGATTTCTAACCATCAGAGGGGTGACGGTCTGGAATAGCCTCCCAATAAGAGTTGTGAGGGCAAACAACTTAATTAGTTTTAAGACAGAGCCTGACAAATTTGAGTGAGATTGTATGGTGGGGTTGTTTGTAATTGTAAGGGGTGAAGCTCAGCAGCCCTGGGGGTTTCTTCTGGTTTGTCTTCTGTTCCTAAAATCTCTGTTTCAAGGCTGCTCACTGAAGAGATCACGAAGGGTATCGCACTGTCTGGAGTGGCCCACCAACTGCGAGTGCATACCTCAGGGCAGAGTGTTAGAAATTATAGGCAGATACCCCAAACTGGTGGTATGTTCTATAATTAGATTTCACCAAGCCTGTGAACTCCTGGATCACTATACCAGTCTTACCCTAAGAGGACAGTCTGTGACTCCATTGTATGTCTACACTACGAAATTAGGTCAATTTTATATGTCGATTTTTAGAAATCGATTTTATACAGTTGATAGTGGGGACATACACAAAGTGAATTAAGTCAGCAGTGTGTGTCCTCACTACCATGGCTAGCATTGACTCACGGAGCGGTGCACGGTGGGAAGCTATCCCACAGTTCCTGCAGTCTCCGCTGCCCATTGGAATTCTGGGTTAAGCTCCCAATGCCTGGTGGGGCAAAAACATTGTTGCAGGTGGTTTTGGGTACATGTCATCAGTCTCCCCTCCCTCTCTCCATGAAAGTAGATGCACACAATCATTTCGTGCCTTTTTTCCTGGGTGACCCATGCAGACACCATAGCATGGCAAGCATGGAGCCTGCTCAGCTCACCGCTGCTCTTGCGAGCATTGTAAACATCTTGCGCATTATACTGCAGTATGTGCAGATCTTGGCTAAGAGATGGTAGCACAAGGACGATTGTGAGGAGGACATGGACACAGACGTTCCTGAAAGCACGTGATATGGCAGTTGGGACATCATGGCAGCAGTGGGGCTGGTTGATAGAGTGGAACGGCGATTCGGGGCCCGGCAAACAAGCACACACTGGTGAGACCGCATAGTGTTGCAGGCATGGGATGATTCCCAGTGGCTGTGAAACTTTCACGTGCGTAAGGCCACTTTCCTGGAACTCTTGTGAGTTGCTTTCTCCTGCCCTGAAGTGCGGAAATATCAAGATGAGAGCTGCCCTGACAGTTGAGAAGCGAGTGGCAATAGCCCTCTGGAAGCCTGCAACTCCTGACTGCTACCTGAATCGAGAATCAATTTGGAGTGGGCAAATCTACTGTGGGGACTGCTGTGATTCAAGTAGTCAGTGCAATCCCTGACATTCTGCTATCAAGGATAGTGACTCTGGGAAATGTGCAGGTCATAGTGGATGGCTTTGCTGCAATGGGTTTCCCTAACTGTGGTGGGGTGATAGACGGAACACATATCCGTATCTTGGCACCGGACCACCTTGTCAAACAGTACATAAACCACAAGGGGTACTTCTCAATGGTGCTGCAAACACTGGTGGATCACAAGGGCCATTTCACCGACATCAACTTGGGTTGGCTGGGAAAGGTGCATGACGCTCACATATTTAGGAACTCCGGGCTGTTTGAGCAACTGCAAGAAGGGACTTACTTCTCAGACCAGAAAATTACTGTTGGGGATGTTGAAATGCCAATAGTTATCCTTAGAGACCCAACCTATCCCTTGCTCCCATGGCTCATGAAGCTATACACAGGCACCCTGGACAGGAGTAAGGAGCAGTTCAACTATAGGCTGAGCAAGTGCAGAATGGTGGTAGAATGTGCCTTTGGATGTTTAAAAGCTCACTGGCACTGTTTTCTGACTAGGTTAGACCTCAGTGCAACCAATATTCCCATTGTTATTACTGCTTGCTGTGTGCTCCATAATATCTATGAGAATAAGAGGGAGAAGTTTATGGCGGGGTGGGAGGTTGAGGCAAATCGCCTGGCTGCCAATAACAGCCAGAGACTAGGGTGATTAGAAAAGCACAGGTAGGTGTGCTGCACGTCAGAGAGGCTTTGAAAACAAGTTTCATGACTGGCTAGGCTATGGTGTGACAGTTGTGTGTGTTTCTCCTTGACGCAACCCCGCCCCCTTTGTTGATTTTAATTCCCTGTAAGCCAACCTTTGATCACAGCTGGCAAAGGAAATAAATAAATAAAAATATGGAGACAGATATATCTCATAGAGCTGGAAAGGACCCTGAAAGGTCATTGAGGCCAGCCCCCTGCCTTCATTAGCAGGACCAAGTACTGATTTTGCCCCAGATCCCTAAGTGGCCCCTCAAGGATTGAACTTACAACCCTGGGTTTAGCAGGCTAATGCTCAAACCACTGAGCTACCTCTCCTCTATAAATAAAATCACTATTGTTTTGAAACCATGCATTCTTTCTTTATTAATTTAAAAAAAAGGGAGATAACTGATAAGGTAGCCCGGGTGGGGTGGGGTGGAAGAGGAGGGAAGCACAGATTCTTCTCTCCATACAGCAATCTGATCCAGTGTCTCCTGTTTGCTCCATGCTGGGGGGACTGCATGGTCACCTGTGCTACTGAGCTCGCCACGCTGACCAAACAGGAAATGAAATTCAAAAGTTCCTGGGGCTTTTCTTGTGTACTTGCTAGTGTATCGGAGTTGAAAGTACTGTCCAGAGTGGTCACATTGGAGCACTCCAATAATGTCCATTTGCATCTACACTACCCCAAATTTGACCCAGCAAGATCGATTTTAGCACTACTCCCCTCACTGGGGAGGAGTAAAGAAGTCGATTTTAAGAGCTCTTTAGGTCAGCGGAACAGGGTTGCTTGTGTAGGTGCATTCATTATAAAATTGACCTAACAGCTAAATTCGACCTAACCCTGTAGTGTAGTCCAGTCTATCTTGTCACCAGACAAACTGAACTTTGTGATAAAAGGTTGCTTAAACCTAAAATCGCACCACATCGTTTCTCCTAGTCCCAAGAGACCAGTCACTTACTCCGAATCAATTGGTACTCCAGATCTTACATCAAAGACAACTTGGCAGCCAATTCTATAGTAAATTAACTATAGGATTATTAGCTAAGAAAAAAGAATGAGAGTTATTGAGAGGTTAAATCATGTAAAATATAACAGGTAAATCACAGTTTGTAACGCCAAATGGCGGTAGTGATGTAATGAACTGCCGATTTCCCAAAAGTCCTTTGGGGCTATCCAGAATAATTCTGGAGTTCTCCGTCTTCTCATTCAGTTATTAGAATGCAAACAGGCCTGAAATATAGGATCTTTCAAGCTGACTCTCTCTAGCCATGTGGGCTTTTCTTTTGGTTACAGGTAGTTTGGAATGCACTTAGAGTCTTTAACCTCAAATATCACACACAATGATCACTTACTTTGAAAGTAGCATTTTCTGTTAAAGTCCTTAAATACTTGATTAACATTTCATAAGATTTCTTTGCTGGGTAATTTAGTTACAGGGTTATAATCAAATGTAAATGTTTGCTTCTCTATTACAACAGGAATAGATAAGCAAGAACAATACAACTAAGGACCCAGTCGTTTTCATGAAGTGGTTCTTTCTCACATGCTCAGGTTCCAATTGATCATCGTAAGTGGGGTTGTGAAGGAATTTTTCCCCAGGTTAGATTGGCAGTGACCTTGGTGTTTTTTTTTTTAAATGTGCCTTCCTCCGCAGCATGGCTCCAGGTCGTTTGCCAGGATCACTGGGGTCTCTCTCTATCATTTCCCTACCCTTGCGCACTGGTGCACCTCCTCCCTTCTATTCTCTGCTTGTGGCACATAATAGTTTAGTCTCCTGTGGGCTGTAATACTTTGGCCTGATTTGGTTATTGGGTTTAGTGTGCAGTCAGTAGTGTTGGGGACCTGTAATATACAGAAGCTCAGACCACATGAAAGAAAATTAAACCCACTAGTAAAATATTCTTAGCCCAGGTGTGGCAAACTAAGGCCCATGGGCTGGATCTGACTGGTCAGGGCTTTGGATCTAGTCTGCGAGATTGCCACCCCTAGCCCCATGTGGCTCCTGGAAGCGGCCAGCAACACGTCCCTGTGGCCCCTGGGGAAGGGGGTGCAGATGGTTCCGCATGCTGCCCTCGCCTGCAGGCACCGCCCCCTGCAGCTCCCATTGGCCAGGAATGGGGAACTGTGGCCAATGAGAGCTTTGGGGGAGGTACCCACAGGTGAGGGCAGTGTGTGGAGCCCTCTGCCCCCTCTCCCCCAGGGGCTACAGCGATGTGGTGCTGGTTGCTTCCAGCAGTGGCATGGGGCCAGGGCAGGCAGAGAGCCACTCCAGGTAAGTGGTGCCGAACTGGAGCCTGCACCCAGAATCGCAGCTCCCTGCCCTGAGCCCTCTGCCGTACCCCTCCTGCACCTCAACCGCCTGCTGTGAGCCCCTTGCCACACCCCTCCTGTTCTGAGCCGCAAACTCCTTGCCCTGAGCCTCTTCCTGTACACTGCACCCCCTCCCACACTCCAACCCCCTGCCCCAGCCCTACATTCATGGCTCTGCATGCAATTTCCCCACCCAGATGTGGCCCTCGGGCCAAAACATTTGCCTACCCCTGCTTTAGCCATATAAATAAAAAGAAAACAAGGAATGAAGAAATGGGATCTCTAATAACTGTGGTTGGGGTGGAGTATAAAGATAATCCAGGGATGGTCTAATACCTAAATGAATATTTTGTCTCAGTTTATAATAAGAGTAATGACTAGCTTGGGAACAGTGGCAGGATGGCCAATAGGAACAAGGACATAGAAGCTAAAATTACATCTGTGGTGGAAGTGAAACTCAAACATATCCAGGGGCCCTGGATTATCTCCATCCAAGAATATTAAAGGAACTGGCACATGAAATTGCAAGCCCAAGAGCAAGGATTTTCAATGCATCCATAAACTCAGGGGTCATATCCCCTGACTGGAGAATTGCAAATGTAGTATTTATATTTAAGAAAGGTTAAAAAAGTGATGTGAGAAACTACATGGCTATTAGTTTGACCTCAATTGTATGCAATTTTAAAAGAGAATGTAATTAAGGACATAAAAGGTAAACAGTAATATGGGATAAAATACAATATGGTTTTACAAAAGGTAGATTGTGCCAGACCAACCTGATCTTTGAGAAGATAACTGGTTTTCTAGACAAATGCAGTAGAACTAATCTGCCTGGATTTCAGTAAGGCATTTGATATGGTTACACAGTGGAAATTATTAGTTAAACTGGTGAAGATGGGGGTTAATATGAGAATCAAAAGCTTGGTAAGGAACTAGTTAAAGGGGAGACAACAACAGGTCATACTGAAAGGTGAACTGTCAGAGTGGAGGCAGGTTACTAGTGGAGTTCCTCAAGGATTGATCTTGGGACCAGTCTTATATCACATTTTCATTACTGACTTTGGCACAAAAAGTGGAAGTGTGCTAATAAAATTTGTGAATGACACAAAATTGGGAGGGATTGCCAATATGGAGGAGGACTGGAATATTGTACGAGAAGCGATGGAAACTGGAGTAATAGAAATGGGATGAAATTTAATAGTGCAAAGTCATGAGTTAGGGACTAACAAGAATTTTTATAAACTGGACGCGTATCCGTTGGAAGTGACAGAGGACGAGCAAAACCTGGCTGTACTGGTTGATCAAAGGATGACTATGAGCCACCAATCTGAGGCAGCTGTGAAAAATGCTAGTGTGGTCCTGGGGTGCATCGGACAAGCTATTTCCAGTAAAGATATGGAAGTGTTGTAACCATGATACACTGGTGAGACCTCATCTGGAATAGTGTGTGCAATTCTGGTCACCCATGTTTAAGACAGATGAATTCAAACTGGAACAAAGGTACAGAGAATGGCTACTAGGATGATTAGAGGAATGGAGAACCTACCATACAAGAGGAGACTTAAGGAGGTTGGCTTGTTTAACTGAATCAAATGAAGTCTGAGGGGAGATATGACTATACTCTATAAATATATCACAGGGGTAAATACCAGGAAGGGAGAGGAGTTATTTAAGTTAAAGGCCAATGTGGAAACAATAATAAATGGATATAAACTGGTCATCAATAAATTTAGGCTAGAAATTAGACAAAGGTTTCCAACCATCGGAGGAGTGAAGTTCCGGAACAGCCTTCCCAGGGGAGCAGTGGGACAAAAAAAACCCCACAACTTGTTTCAAGACTGAGTTTGCTAAGTTTATGGAGGGGATAGAATCATAGAATATCAGGGTTGGAAGAGACCTCAGGAGGTCATCTAGTCCAACTCCCTGCTCAAAGCAGGACCTAATCCCCAACTAGTATGAGGCGAGTGCCTGTAATGGCATACAGCCCATCCATGATGTCTTTTACCAAATATCTCTAGTGACCAAAGATCATACACTAGATGGGGAGGGCTTGGAGTTACTGGAAAAGCCCAGATATCTGGCTGGTGGGTCTCATCTACATGGTCAGGGTCTAACTGATTTGGGGTCGGAAAGGAAATTTCCCCTCAGATCAGATCAGCAGAGGCCCTGGTGGTTTTTTTTTGTTTTGTTTTGTTTTGTCTTCCTCTGTTGTGTGGAGCAGGGTCACTTGCTGGTTTTAACTAGCGTAAATGGTGGATTCTGTGTAACTTGAAATCTTTAAATGAAGAGTTGGGGACTTCAGTAACTCAGCCAGAGGTTATGGGTCTATTACAGGATGGGGTGGGTGAGGTTCTGTGGCTCAGCATGTTCAGGAGGTCAGACTAGATGATTGTGATGGTCCCTTCTGGCCTTAAACTCTGACTCAATTTTGCTTTTAAAAAACTGGCAAGAACCTGAGAAGAAAATGTATGGAGCTGAGAGGATCTGAAGGTGAAGAAGAATCAACTAGGGTTGGAGGCACAAAACTCAAGTGAAGAGAAGTGAAATCTTTTTAAAGAGGAAGAAAGTGTTTCTGAAAGAAACATGAACAAAAAATTTAAGAAGCTACCTTAGTTACAGAATTTTCTCCAAACTTGTTCTGTGGTGCAGGATTCAAAGATAGCAAACCTGGGTGGAGGGGGAGTGAAGGGAATTAGAGGGGCAGACAAAGCAGTATAAAGGGGAATAAAGAAGATAATAATAGAGAAGCAGAGACTATGGCCTTATCTACATAGGGGAAATTGACTGGTTTATTTATGACAGAATAAGCTGTTTTGCAAGGTATTTCAGAATAGCTCCCCACGTGGACAAGGCCATAATCTCTGCTTCTGTACTTTTCCAAGTGGTCATTTTATTCCTGAATTAGTGTCTGCATGTGGAGTTATTCTGGAATAGTTATGCTGGTCAATTTCCATGTGTATTAAAGGCATATGCTGTCAAAAGAGAGGTGGGGGGTAGAGGAGTCAAGGAAACAGCTGAGAGCAACAGAAGTTGGAAATTTTAATAGAGAGATTGCTTCTGACCTTGTGGATAGGTTTTAAAGTCTGCTACTTCTCCAAGGCTGTGTGGAACAAAGTTGTCTGATGGGTGGGAGAAGTTGGTGTTTCAGATTTTGAAGGAAAATCAGCTGTTGCATGAAACCTAGGGTGAAAGGAGAGCTTAGCAGAAGGGAGAGGTCAGGACATGTGGATGAGCTGGGAGGTCAACTGAAAGATTAAATCTGTGGTAGACAGCTTCTGGAGAAGCCATGGAGACTAAGCATGCTGTTCTCAGCTTCTCTTATTGCTGCACAACCTCCTCCTTCAATTTTGGCTGCACTTTTCCCTGCATCTCCTTATTTATGCACACCCTATCTGTGGCCCCATGAAGTTGCAAAACTGCCTCATCAGCCTCCTTCTGATGCTGGCCACGGTGGCCATCCATCATACAAGAGGAGAATGCTGGACAGGGAGATATTTTGCAATTGTGGGGCCTATTTCCATTTCTCCCTTTGCTCACGTATCTGGGTAGAGGGCCTCTGGGCTGCATCCACTGGCTCCCTAGACAACCTTCCTGGAGCAGTGGGCACTGTCCGGGATTCTCTGTTTGATGTCCCCCTCTGACTCCCTGTTCATGACCCTGTGACTCTCACTCCTGTTCCTGTTTTATAATTTGTAGCTCCTCCCCTTAGGTTGTGGGAGGGGCCTTCTGATATGTATGGGCTTGCACCCCTAGGGACTTCAATAGGTACTTTTACTGTTGCAGAACCTTCTCCTTCAGTTCTAGCTGCACTTTTCCCTGCACCTCTTTATTTACACACACCCTATCTGTGGCCCCACAGGGTGTGTGAGACTGCCTTATCAACCTCCTCCTGGTGCTGGCCAAGACAGCTGGTCACTACACCAGGGGAGGAAGTTGGATGGAGTAGGGGTTGCTCTGCGACTGTGGGGCCTACTTCAGATCCTCCCTTAAGTCATGTCTGAGGGAAGAGTTCTTCTGGGCAGTGTCCACTGGCTCCCTGGACATCTATGAGGAGCAATTAGTGCTGTCTGGGGGCGGGGGGGGGGGGCGGGGCGGTGTCTCTGCTTGGTGTCCCTCTCTGCATCCCTGATTTTGAACCTGTGTTTAGTTAATGTCTGGGTGTACCGGCTGCTCCCTGTAGGCTGAGAAGGGCCTTTAGATGTGGGCATGACCACATGAACCCATCCTGAGTGCTTCAAGGGGTGTTCTTACTGCTACTGCTATTGGCACCCCTGTGTTAGGAGAGCGGCACACACCAGTGAATGGTGGAGGATGGCAATAGTGGAAGCTGCTGCCATTTGTTCCCCCTAACTACCAGTTTGTTTTGATGGTGGAGTGAGGAAAAGCTGTGCAAACTACGAGCTGCAGAGACTGGTGGTGCCTAAGGAATGTAGAATTCTGCTCAAACAATTTGTCTTCAGTGGTGTCGACACAAGCATTAGTTCCCCCTCCCCCAAACACCTTAAGGGAAGAGGAAGGATGAGTAAAGTATATTTGTAGGGATGTGAGATGCAGCCACCTGGTGCTGCCAGACATCCTTTCATAACTTTGTCACAAACAGAATAAACTAACATTTTTTTTGTATTTCAGAGACAATGTGGATTTCAAGGAGACAATTTGTGTCCTCTGTCTCCAATTGCAATAAAGAAGCAGGATACCCACTCCTGCACTCATGGTAAATACATTTTATTCAGTACTCTAAGAAGTATTGAGGAAATATATCAAATTTCAGAAGAAAGGAAGACAGAGCTGAAGTGTGAATTAGCGATAGACAAAAATGTAGATGACCAGAACTTATACTCCATCTCTCTGTTTTAGAAAGCAACCAGCTCTCAATCTGTGTTTTGCCACATAGAGTAATGGTGCTATAGAATAATTAGAGAATGTTTGGATACTACTCAGGAAATATATTACTTAGGGAATTTTGCATTTTGAAGTAGTTAATTTCACAAATAACAGCCATCTGTAGGGACTGTAGGCAACTATCCAGAGGTGCCACAGGACTCCTCCTTGTTTTTATCCAGAGGCTTGTCTGTTGCTGCCTGTTTGGCTCCCATCCATATATGTCTATCAGTCTTCTGTCAGATTTCTCAGGCCCTCAGGACTTTTGAGGGTGAAGCAGCATTTCAGTGCCCCCTGGCTATTGGGGTTGCCATTTTAAAGTAACAGGAAATCAAAGAGCACAAAGATACGCAGTCCAACTGCAAGTTGGGGCTGCTGCCAAGAGCACACACTTGCACCTGGGCAGGATAGTATTTATCAAAAAAGTCTTTTTGCCTTAAAGGGAGAAAGAATTGCACAGCTCAGAGGAGAGGACTTCAGGCTTTTCCATAGTCTATGTGCCCACAATGAGAAATTAAAAAGCCTGCAATTGTAGTCTGACTGAGGTATGTATTAATACATGGGTTTTGTTTTAAATGAGGGAAATAATCCCCTCGTGGTAAGTGAATCCTATCCGTGGTGGCGGAGGGGGGCAAAGCTCTGTTTTTAGCTGCCTGGACAAGGGTGACCAATTGGGTGCTGCTTTAATGCCTGTGGGCAGGGTTGAAAGTAATTTAAAGGATTTACCGGTAGGCAGGAGTCCTGAGCAGGGGTGTGGCCTCAACTGGAAGAGGCAGGGCCTTTCAAGATTTAATGGACTTCAGGCTGTGGCTGGGAACCCCAGGGCCTTTAAATCACCCCAGAACTAACAGCTGCAGAGGTGGCTGGGAACCTCGGAGCTCAGTGAATTAAAGGGCCTAGGCCCTTTAAATCACCATGGAAACCCAGGTGCCTGAGCTCCGGCCGTGCTTTAAGGGGCCCCAGGATCCCCACAGCGGCCGGAGCACGGGGAGCTCTAAACTCCCTCTTGAGCCCAGCTGCGAGAGCTCCGGTGGGGATTTAAAGGGCCAGGGCTCCCCAGAGTGGCAGGAGCACTGGGACCTTGAAATCTTCGCTGCAGACGCCAGTCCAGTTCGGCACGGTGTACTGGCTCTTGCCGGTACCCTGTATCTGACCGTACCGGCTTCCTTGCACCTCTGCCTTTGGCTCTTTAGACAGGAACACGGAGATCGCTGAGGATCTTAGGCTCTGAATGGCCGCATAGAGAACACAGCCCCCCCGCGGAGGCCAGCATTTAAGACAAATGACGTACGGCTTATGGGGGTGGGGGGGGGTTGCGGGACCGCTCCGCTTCTGCCTGTGTCCCACGCTGGGAATCGGGGCCGGGCAGGTGCGGATTAGCTCCGCGCAACGTCGGCGGCCCGTGTCCGGGCAGCCCGGCCGCGCTGATGCATCGTGGGAACTGTAGTCCTCAATCGAAGCGCCTCCCCGCCTCTTCTCCCCCCGCATTGCCGCTGTGTCATGGGAACTGTAGTCCCCAAGCCCTGCGCGTGAACATCTGCGCGAGGGGCGGCCCCTCCCCCTTCCCCTCCTGGGCTGTGGCCACGCGCGGCGGTTCCGCTTCCCCCTCCGGCTGCCGCCGCCTCGGTGGGTCCCACTGCCGCCATTGCAGGAGGCTCTGTGCGGTGGCCGCGCCGTGCGATCGAGAGGTCCCGCCCGCAGCCCCCTCGGCGGCCGGCTCCTTTCCGGAGCAGCGGGCAACCGCGTCCGCCGCCGGTGAGTTCAGCGCCCGCTGCGCGCCGGGGCGGGGACCGGCTAAGGGGGCAGCGGGTGGCCGTTCCCTGCGCCGCGCACGCCGTACATGGCCCGGCCCGGCTAGCGGCTCGGAGTCTCCCACCTACCGAGGGGCGGAATCCTGGCCCTCAGGCTGGCGGATGGCGGCGCCTCCCCACCGCTTCCTCCTGAGTCGCTTCCTTGTTGGGGATCGCTGAGGTGTAGGCAGCGCCCTCTGTGCCCAGCCCCGCCGGGTGGAGAGCGCCGGTCCGCTCGGCACGAACCTGGTAGGATGGAGACCTGCGGCTCAGGCACCCGCCGCCAGGCTCCTGCAATTCCCCCAGCTGCGAAACTCCGCAGGAGGGTGCACTCCTCCCTGGCGGGGGTGGCGTGGGCTGGGTGGCGCGGTGGGGTCAGGGTTTTGGGACACCTGTGTGGGGTGGCGGGGGGACCCCGTGCGGACCTTACACTGCAGCCTTAAGGCTGTTAGGGTTTGGTGTCATAGGCCTGGTCAATACCTGGCTGCAGCTCAGAACTATGAAAAACTTTCCGTCCTATATGACATGGTGTTTGATCTAGTTACCGTCTCTCCGGGTGAATTTACTACAGCCATGGGAAAACACCTTCTGTAGTAAATTTCTATGCTACAGTGATACAGCTATAGATGCTTTTGGGATGGCTGCATAATAGTACTTGCACAAACATACTCGCAACAACTTTGTGCCCCACCATCTTGTAATCACTCGAAGAAGTAGCGCAGAAATAAGACAGAAGTAGACTTAAATGAGCCAAGATAGTCATGTTACTTCTCTTTAATACTGGTTTTAAAGTTGTAACAGATTTCTTAGTAAAGTTTTGCCCAAACTTAAAGTTTTTGTAAGTACTTTTCCAACAGAAATATTTCTGCTAAATAGCTGTGTTCTATTGGATTTCTTTTTCTGTAACATTCTCCTGTAGTGTAAGCAACTCAAATATTGCAGCATTCCATTAGTGTTGTTTTTTTTTGTTGGAGAATTCCTTGGAGGATCAGCACCCCATGTTTATTTATGCTTTGTCTCAATATTGTTGCCATTGTCTCTCTTTTTGTTTTGTCTGTTGATGTCACTTTCTGTCTTCTGGCTTGTTTTCTTCTTTTTAATGTCCTATTTTTGTTCTTATTTTTTTTTCTTTCTGCTCCCCTCCCCCCAGCCCAGCTCATGAGAAAGCTATAGAGTTTAAGGCCAGAAGGGATCGTTAGATTGTGTAGTCTTACAGGCCATTAAATTTCAGCCAAATACCCCTGTGTTGAGTCCAGTTACTTTAGATAAATAAAGCATTTATTTCTTAGGAGACTAAACTATTGTTTGCCACAGACAGAGAACGGGAGAGACAGGTGCCACCGAAGTCCTTGCAGTGGCAGGAAACTGATGAGGTGAGATGTGCTTAGATGATCTCAGCAGGCATTCTGTATCCCATACTGAGGAGGAAGGTGAAAATCCCTGCAAATCTGACCTGGGGGGAAATTCTTCCTTATCTATATCTGGCAATCAATTAGACCCTGAGCATGTGATCAAGACACACCTCTAAGACAGAGAATTTGGAAGCAAATACAAGAGGGTGTCTCTCTCTAACTGGGTCTCTGACTTACCCCATTGAGAGGGCTACCTTTAGTTCAGTACTTATCCTCTCCTGTCCTGTTTTTTCTTCTTTTGCTTCTCTCAAATTCTTTTTGGGTTGGAATTTCAACTCCTAAAGTGTTGTCTGAGAGCTGGCCTGAGCTTCCAGTGCCAGTATACTCTTGCTGCAGATTAGCAGATCATTAATTGAGGGGTGTCTGCTGTCGCCACAATGAAGATATAGTGGTTTTCAGAACAAGTCTCCTAGCTGTGTTTAAAGGGCTTATTGTTTTTCAATGGTTTATTTTGATGCCATCATTAAACCACATCAGTATCAAAGGGTCTGGCCCTAAGTTCCTTCTAAGTTGCACAGCCACACAGCAGGCTAGCAAGGGCTGTGCAGGTGCGCAGCCTGGAAAGGCACTTCTCGCCCCGGCCCTGGAGCTGCCACGGCTGTGGAAAGGCCCTTGTTCCCAGGTCCCAGAGCTATTGTGACGAGAGGGGGCTGAGGGGAGTCCTCTCTTCTGACCCCACCCCAGAGTCCCACCACCAGCCAGAGCCCTCACACCCAGCACCCCAGTCCTGAGCCCCCTCCAGCACTTCAAACCCCTCAGCCCCATCCCTGCCAGTCATCACCTCCATATTGGTGCACATAACAAAATTCATTCCGCACATGGATGGATGTAAAAAATTAGAGGGAACATTGGTCTGGCCTAGTAGTGGCATGAGTGAAGATGCTAATGCTGGAGTCTTGGGCTGGGACCCAAGCAGCATTTCGTAAACTGACGAGTTTGAACAAAATGTACAGGTCAGGAGAAAAGGAAGGAGGATAGGAGAGGCATGGAATTGGAAAGAACTGAGTTAGATGGGGAAAGTACCTGACTACGAAAAATGATTTGCTGAAGATCCCCTCAGTTATTAACAGCACGGACATATGTGGTGGGCTATGGAAGTTCTATTTAAGTACTTTAAACTTAAGCATTTAAAGTAATCTAAAGCAGTTTTTACCAGTGCCATTTTGTAAAATGACTTAAATGTTTTGAGCAGTAGTGGTTGAGCAGGTAGATAATTTATAGTATATAATTTGTAGGCTTGAAACTAACTTCAGCCAATCAGATGATCTCTCTTCTTCCAAGCTATTTTATAACTCCTCAAGGTATAAAATCAAATAGCTACAGGTATTTGTAACTTGTACAGGGCTGAAACAAATTATAAATGTAACTTTAATGATGTATATTGTTGGCAGTTCAAGCAGAGGAGAACCAAATTGTCAGCCAGGTGGTTGTAAAGCTTTCCATTAAAGAGATTATTCCAGAAACGTAATTACAATTATCAGTTTCACTGCTCTTTTTCTCTTTATGAAAGCAGAAACCAGCTGGAGCAGTAAGAAGGTGCAAAAAGAATACTAGCTTGCTATATATTCCTTTGAACCTCTCATGTTAACTAGGCAGTGTTTTCTTGGAAATATTGTAAGTGACTCTCAAATATAAGTCTGCAATTGCCAAGCAGAGCCTGGAAAATATTACCATGCCATAAATAAGAATTATGCATAAATTACAATTGAACATCACTAGAACAAGCATTGAGTCAGACCAAGGATTCTTGAGATGCTTTTCTGTTTAGGGGTAGGGTTCTTTATATCACTGTAATGTAGGATGAAAAGAAACTATGCTTAATATTCGTATTATGCATTTTGATGAAAGTATGAAGTGTTAAATGTTTGGCATTAAAATGTTAGTTGAGATAGTGAACTAGTAGTTTTGGGGCTTGGATCATTGTGTTATAAGTGGAAATAGCTAGCCTTGTACTTGAAGGCTTTACATTGAACAAGATTGAAATCTTCAAGCAAGATTTCATAGAAAGTCAGTTATGTTAGCTTACTTGGGTATTGGTGTGGTCTAGAGGGTAGAGCCTGGTACTGGGAGTTTGGAGACATTGTTTTTGTTCCTAACTCTGCATCCTTAGACAAGTCACTTCTTTTCTGTTTTCTCAGCTACGGTATGGGGGAATCAGGCCTTCGAAATTTCACACCTGTTAGCCAGAGTTAGCTATGAAGGTAGGCATAGCCCTCAGCAAAGTCCAAGGGCAGTGAGGCCCTCCTTATCTTTCCCAGCTATTGGAAAGGGAGCAGTTACTGGGTCTTTTTCCTGAAGCCTGATTGGAGATGTCATATTTTGTATCAGCTTCTTGCAAGTAGTTATCAGATAAATGTGAAACTGCTCTCACTGAGGAAGACACTTCCTGTCTCATCACCACCTTCAGAGCATCCTCACTGTTGCATGTGGGTTTCTGCTTCTCTACCCTTCCCATAGGGACTCTTTGGGTGAAGGGGGAGGGGTAAAGTCTTCATCACTCCTTCCCCAGTCAACCCTCTGCTTGGTTCCTCTTCCACTATGACTAGCTGCAATGCTTGCATTCTCAAACAGTAGTAGTGTATGATTGACAGTTTCACAGCTGCCCACTGGGTTCTGAATAACTGCAATAAATCTGACCAAAATGTTTTAAATTTCACTCTGCTGCTGCTTGGATAAGCCATGGCCAGCAGCAATACTGGAGCTGTCTGCAGATTCATTAAAACAGTACATGAGTTTTGGCTCTTCCAGAGGTCATTTCTTCAGCTGTTAGGACTAGAAATTTTTTCTTTTTTTTTAAATGAAACATTTCTGCAGAAATTGTTGGTTAGGTCTCATTTTAACTTGACAGTTCAGGCTATCTGCTTACCCAAAGCAAGTAGAGGTTTTTTAAAGCTCTCAGGTTAATGATCCTTCACCACCTTTTTTGAAGCACTTTGGAATTTGTGAATGAAAAGCATTATGTCAAGTACAAGTTATGTAATAGTGTTTAGAACCATTTTGACTAGCTTGCCTTGTTCATCTCTGGAGAGAAATTTTGTGTCGTTCTCAAACAAAAGATCCTCACTAGGTGCTTTACAGAATAACTAGAAAGACAGGCTCTTTTCCCAAAGATCTAAATCTAACTTCAGAGATGGCAGAATAGGTTGAGGATAACAAATAGGGAAGAAAAATGATGTAGTCCACAGTTGGATACTGAGTTTAATCAGGAGCATATCTAGATGCTCAGTTTTTAAAGAATGATTGACTCAGTATTTGTGGGCATCATTACAGACATATGCCTTAAAAATGGTTTTGAATGAAGAGAGGTTAATAGGTTGGCAGTCCTCTGTAGTTCCTTGTCATAAAATTTCAATACTGTTTAGAGCATGCTTGTCCTAGATATATTGGTAGGATAGGCAAAATGTTGAATGGGAGCTAGACATCCATTCTAGAATATTCTTGATAGACTCTGCTTGATTGCACATACAAAAACTACCAACTCAGATTTGCCCAAGGTTGCTTGTTTCACTTTAAGTCGATTACTTGTTACTGAAATATTTTATTCTTTTTCCAGAAAATTCGCTGTTACCTGTTGCCATCAAACAGCTGCTATATTTGAATCTTGCATCAGAGTAGTTGTCTCTGAGCTAGTGAAGTTGGTGGTTTTCTTTCCCTGCATACACTGTTGTGGTAAGACACATTTACTCTAACCTTCTACTGTAACTCCTCACTTAACGTTGTAGTTATGTTCCTGAAAATGCGACTTTAAGCAAAACGATGCTAAGTGAATCCAATTTCTCCAAAAGATTTAATGTAAATGAGGGGGTTAGGTTCCAGGGAAATTTTTTTCATCAGACAAGACTACATATATACACACATACACTGTGTGTATATACATATACACACACATAAACATACAAATATAGACACATACAGCATAAGTTTTAAACAAACGATTTAATACTGGTACACAGCGATGATGATTGTGAAGCTGGGTTGAGGTGGTGAAGTCAGAGGGTGGGATATTTCACAGGGAATGCCTTACTGCTAAATGATGAACTAGCATTTGGCTGAGCCCTCAAGGGTTAATTGGTTGTTAAAGTAGCATCGCTCTACAAGGCACCAGACATAGAGGGAGGGGAGAGAACATAGCAGACAGAGACACACACTGTGTGTCTGAGATGCACATTTCCCCTTTAAATAACTAACCCCTGTTCTAAGTATACTGCCTTGTTAATTAGATCAGCTTGCTGAGACCGCAGCTGCTGCCTTGAAGCTCCCTCCCTCCTGAACCCTGTTGTGTGTACCTCTTGCTCTATGGAAATGGGGTGCAGGAGCAGGGGGGAGGGGGACACCCTGACATTAGGCCCCCCCCCACCCTCCCATATAGAAAGCAGGAGTCTCTGGGAGCAGCTCCAAGGCAGAGGGCAGTGGGGGAGGGACAGCTCAATGCTGGCAATTGCTAGCCTGCTGGGCAGCTGCAGCACAGGCAACTTAGGGGAGCTGATAGGGGGCTGCCAGTCCACCCTGATTACAAGCCCTCACCAGCTAGTTCCAACGGGCTGCCCTTCCTGCAAGCAGTGGACAAAGCAGGCGGCTGCCAAACAACCTTAGAAGGGAGCATTGCACAACTTTAAATGAGCATGTTCGCTAATTGATCAGCAACATAACAATGAAACAGTATTAACCAGGATGACTTTAAGTGAGGAGTTACTGTACTTTTGTAGCTTTTTAATATCTCAATTTAATACAGGTACAGGGGTTGGGAAATCTGGTGTATTAGACTGTAGAATGATAGTTTTTATCAAATCTGAATTAGGAATGATGGCAGTTAACATAAAAATAGTCTTGAGTTTTATGGAAGCCAGTGTGACCCACTGGGTAATACTCAGGAATCCTGGCTCTACCACTGATCTGCTGTATGACATGGGCATTGCTCTGCCTCTGTTTCCCTTCTCACTATAGTCTTGTCTTTGTGATTGTAAGCTTTTGGGATGTGGATGTTACTGTGTGTTTGTACAGTGCCTAGCATAATGAACCCTTGTCTTGGTTGTAGTGACTGTGTTACACTATAGCGTCATAGACTTTAAGGTCAGAAGGGACTATTATGATCATCCAGTCTGAACTCCTGCATAAAGCAGGCCACAGAATCTCACCCACCCACTTCTGTAATAAACCCCAATCTATGTCTGAGCCATTTAAGTCCTCAAATCATGATTTAAAGACTTCAAGGTGCAGAGAATCCTCCAGGAAGTGACCTGTGCCCCACACCGCAAAGGAAGGCAAAAAACCCCCAGGGCTTCTGCCAATCTGCCCTGGAGGAAAATTCCTCCTGACCCCAAATATGTTGATCAGCTAAACCCTGAGCAAGTGGGCAAGACTCACCAGCTAGACACCCAGGAAAGAATTTTCTGTGGTAATTCAGATCCCACCCCATCTAACATCCCATCACAGGCCACTGGGCATATTTACCGCTAATAGTCAAAGATCAATTAATTGCCAAAATTAGGCTATCCCATCATGCCATCTAAACTTCCTGATGGTCAGTTTATATTCAGTATCATTTATATTATGGTAGTTCTTCCTTTGGTCACAAAATTGAATAAAAGAGCAGTGGTTAAACACACTTCCACAATCTGAAGAGTTGTCCCCCTCTGGAAAGAGAATAGTGTAAATTGAAAGTGTTTACATCTTTGCAACAAGTCAGAAAATTTCAGTTAAGCTTTCCTATGTGGTGTATAGGGGTGTTCCAGCTACTGATTTGAGATTTGATTTATTGATTGGAGTTACGGTTTTAGTTGTGACCCATGAGCTGACAATTGATTAAAAACAGTATCATGTTAACATTCTACAGTTATTTATCATAAGGTTTTCCATAGCTTCCATCTCTATAGTATCTAAATACACCTCTGCGCTGATATAACGCTGTCCTCGAGAGCCAAAAAATCTTACCACGTTGTAGGTGAAATCGCGTTATATCGAACTTGCTTTAATCTGCCGGAATGCGCATCCCTGCCCCCACTGGAGCACTGCTTTACTTCGTTATATCCGAATTCATGTTATATTGGGTCATGTTATATTGGGGTAGAGATGCAGTAACAAGTAGATGCAGGCATATTTAATATTTAATTGCATGATCAATTGAGAACTTTACCTGGACAGTTTATGTCTGTCACTTTGAAGAATTATGTCTGAAGGTAGGCAACCAGTAAGTAGTTATGACAGATTTAAATATAACTTAAAATGTGATATATTCTTTTCATAATAGGGTTTGGCATAATATGCGCTCTCTTCCTTTTGTACTGAACATTAGCTTGAACAAGAATGAGGACAGCTGGCAGATGCTCTAGTGCAGGAGATGCGACTGGGCTAACAAGGCCTTTATTATGCAGCTTCTGACTGCTTCTCTGAAATTTTCTCCTTCCTGTTAAGGTGAAGATAGTTACTTCACCTCTGACTCATCACATACCCACAAAAGTTCACAACTATCAGCATATGCTCATGCTTTCAGAACTTCTTTAATGTGATTCAGCCCTTTGGTCCAATATATGATGGTTTATTTCACAAATTTATTTGAGGGACATCACCTCATCAGTATTTTCTACCTTAGGGCAGATTAGTCCCTTCCCTGCAGTCTTTTGCTTCCTAAAAACCCAAATCATTTTTTCAATAGGCACCACATTTAAGGTGACACTGAAAAGGGGCTGTTTCTGGAATGATGCAGTTCACTCCCCCAAACCAAATTGTTTTGTCCTCAGAAATACTATTCTTATCATGTGTTATGGTAGCTGATGAGTCTCAAAAGTTTTATAGAAAGGACTCTCTGCTTGTCCTGGTGCTGATGCCTGATGCAGAATTCCAGGTTGAAATGTTACCCTCTATTAAAGACGCACTGTGAGGAACTGCCAGATGATATTCCACTTACTTGAGATCAGAGTTCTTCAGATGCTGAGGGTAGCATTTCTGGTGGTCTGGCACTTCGGTGGTGCCATGTGGTACCAAGGATTTTCTGACAAGGATCTTGATGTCAGCTCCAGCTGGAACCCAGTGAGGTTGGATTTCCTCGATCTTAAGGGTCCTGAAAAGTATAGGCCGCCTCCTGATTTGGCCTGGCAACCTCAGTTGTCAGCCTTAGGGTGCCAGTTGGGTATGTCTGGATAAAGCACAGGGGTCAACACCCTTTGAAGGTTTGGAAGGACTGGATGTCATAGCACTTGGAACATCAAAATCATCAGTGCAGAACCCCAAATACCACTCTGTAGCATCTGTTGGATTATTGGTTTAGGCAAGATTTTCTTCAGAACAGCCTTCCCTTAGCACTTTGTGGATGAGCTCTTGATCCAGTGGGAGATGGATCTGAATTCAGTGCTGTGGACTTCTCTGAACTGAAAAAAACAGGTGTCTTGCAATTCTCCTTCAGTTCTACATCTAGTTTGGGCCCATGAATATCATTTGTGCTTCAGTTTTCAGTTTGGACAGCTCTCAAGTTTAAATCTGTCAGACTTTTTTCCATCTGGTTACTGTGCACCTTTGGATTTTTGGCCTTATGGTACTCCAGCTCCTGTGTCAGTAGTCTCTGTAGGCTTGTCCACATGAACAATTAGACTGTGGTGAGCTGGGGTGTGACTCTACCCCATGCTAGCCTGCAGCAGGGGAACTATCTGTATGCACCCTGCTGACCTGACTTTGATCTAGTCCCATTTAAAAAAGATGTCTAGTTCAAAATGCTCTAACCAACGTCGTCTCCTATTTTTAGGAAGTCTCCAAGGAAGAGGTGAAGGCTGCTGTGGGCGTAGCTTTACCTTTTCTGCTGGAGTTCCATAGAGTTAGATCTGGTCAGAACTAGGTATGTTAGCCCTTAGTAGCCAGCTACTAGTATATCCACACTAATACAATCATGTAAACTGTCAAAGGCACAGTTTGCAGTGGTGGAGCTTGCACATGTTTGAACTTGTAGTAAGCTTCACTGGTGCAAATCCTAACTTAGAGAGACCACTTCCTCTCCCTAAGCAAAGTCAGACAGTACCTTAGGCTAATAGTGGATAGTGGCCATTGTCAGTACAAGGTACTACTTTAGGGTATGTCTTCACTGCACAGATAACCTGGTGATTGGCACCTAGGTTAGCCTAGCATGGGTACAAGCATCCCCCTGGCAAAGCCCCAGCTGTGTTACTATGGTCTTTACAGTTTCTGCATTATCCTGTGTATTCTTTGTGCTGAAACACCCTGTCAGTTGCTGGAGAATGTTTGTTCTTTGGGGAGAATTGTGGGAAGGGCACTGGAAGACTGATTAGTCAAATGATTTAGCCTTTCGCCTGCATCCTTACAGCAAAGGGGACCGGTTCCAGCCCATGTTAGAGCAGAGCTCAGATTCTGTACCCTCCCTCCAGCTCAACGCTAAACTGAGTAAGCTAGCCTGGACATAAAGTACCTCCAAACATGGGTCAGAGGTTTTACTTTGTGGATGATGTGGGGGTTGGGCTAAAACCTGGGAAAGAGCCTAGGTTAACTGTGCAGTGAAGACATACCCTTGCTCTCTGGATTGTTAGCAGCCTGAGTGTTATTTACAAAGTTCTTGATGGTCACAGACAGCTCTTCTACCCAAGGGATTGTGTATGTTGTATCTATATCTGAGTCAATGGCTAATAACAGCCCCATCTCAGTGAGGTAATTCACACCCTTTGGGTATCTAGGTCAGTCCAAGAGAGTGAACCAATAATCCATGTTCTCGACTCTGTCCACCAATCTCAAACCCTGCTTCAAACTCACCCTCTGCTGGCATCCGCAACCAAGATAGCCACATCAGTCTGTGCAGCTCCTGTGATCATATTTGGGATGAAAACTTTATGGCCCAGAGCATCCATCAACGTAATAACTTTAGTCTGTCTCAAATTTGTACGTATCCACATCCATTGTTACTCCTCTTTCTCTTCCCCAGTTTCATCCAGGACCCATAAGCAAATGAAGCTTTGCCAGTCTTTTTGGATTCCTGGTCGTATTTGTGCATAGTTTGTTTGTTCACATTGCCCAGAAGGTAGAGTAAATGACCATTAGAATGTTTTACCTGCATCAACGTGTCCTATTACCACTATCCCCGCACAGGGTCACACTTCACTGTGGTTCCCCTGTATTGCACTGAAACACTAGCTTGTCTGCTTCAGAATAAATTCACAGATGCAATCCAGGCAGTGGATTGCATCCTATTCTTCTTCAGGGCAGAGGGCCAGTGACATTTCATCTGAATGCTTCAAGTTGTAATGTTGGGCTATAACCTGGCTAGATGAGTAGTTCTGTCCTTGTGTCTGAACTGTGAATAAGACATCTGGCTAGGTAGCACTTCTGCAGAAAAGAACCTAGGAGTTACAGTGGTCTAGAAGCTGGATATGAGTCGACAGTGTGCCCTTGTTGCTAAGAATGCTAAAAGCATTTTGGGCTGTGTAAGTAGGAGCATTGCCAGCAGATCAAGGGATGTGATCATTCCCCTCTATTCGGCGTTGGTGAGGCCTCATCTGGAGTACTGTGTCCAGTTTTGGGCCCCACACTACAAGAAGGATGTGGAAAAATTGGAAAGAGTCCAGTGGAGGGCAACAAAAATGATTAGGGGGCTGAAGCACATGACTTACGAGGAGAGGCTGAGGGAACTGGGATTGTTTAGTTTGCAGAAGAGAAGAATGAAGGGGGTTTGATAGCTGCTTTCAATTACTTGAAAGGGGGTTCCTAAAAGGATGGATCTAGACTGTTCTCAGTGGTACTAGATGACAGAACAAGGAGTAATGGTCTCAAGTTGCAGTGGGAGAGGTTTAGGTTGGATATTAGGAAACACTTTTTCACTAGGAGGGTGGTGACGCACTGGAATGGGTTACCTAGGGAGGTGGTGGAATCTCCTTCCTTAGAGGTTTTTAAGGTCAGGCTTGACAAAGCCCTGGCTGGGATGATTTACTTGGGGATTAGGTTCTGCTTTGAACAGGGAGTTGGACTAGGTGACCTCCTGAGGTCCCTTTCAACCTTGAGATTCTAAATGGAAATGAAACTCTAAATGATTTTTTTTAAAATCGGATGGGGAATTTACGTAGCCTACAGTCACTTCATTTGTTCCCTTTTACTTTTCTGTCAGGCTGGATCATAGTGATCATCCCTCCTGAAGGAGATGGACAGCTCTCCCTCCAGGGCTAGCCACTGGGAGCTAGAAAACTGTTGCTCTCCTCACCTGAGATGAGCATGCTGCCTTCAGTATTTCCTGCCTCTGACAGCTAATTACCTCTGGATTACCAGACTAGCTGGTGTGATTTAAAATGAGGGCTTTGGAGCGGAGCCCGGAGCAGGTCCAGAGAAGTGAAGCTGCAGGTTTTTTGCTGGAGCGGAGCCGGAGCAAAGGTCCAAAGCCCTGCTTAAAACACTGTAATTTCAAATATTTTATTCATTGTAATTATATACTGGCATTCATTATGTTCAGAACTTGAAAAATCTGCTTAATATCAATTTAGCTGATGAGTAAGCCTACTTGCCAGGGTGATTAATATACTTGTCATTATGCCCTGTGCAGACACACCCCAAAAGTTTGAATTCTTTACTGGAGACTTGCTAGCAGCAGGGAGAAGCTACTGATGGAAAGGAAGACAACCACAGGTGAAGTGCAGAGACAGTGCTCAAAGCCCCCCGTTCCCTCCTCTTTCTGAGCACTGAGCGAGGATATTGTGTTCTTTATGAGAATGCTGTCCCTGGTCTCTGCTTAGAACTTGTTCTTTTAAAAAAATTTTTGTCTTAGCCTCTGGCTTCTGGGTGTTTGTACTTGAAGTAACATCTTCCTCTAGCTAAGGGGAGGAAGAGTTTTGTCTCTTGATGACTCTCTCAGGAGGTCTGGCAAAGTAGGGGATTGAATCCAACGTCTTGAATATCCAAGTACAGTGTTCACTGCCTTGACCCTGGTCACTGGGCAGAGGGGTCGACCTAAGGTACGCAACTTCATCTACACGAATAGCGTAGCTGAAGTCGCCGTATCTTAGGTCGACTTACCTGGTTGTGAGGACGGCAGTGAGTCGACCGCTGCCGCTCCCCCGTCAACTCCACTTCTGCCTCTCATGAGCTGGAGTTCCGGAGTCGAAGGGGAGTGCGTTCAGGGATCGATTTATCTGTGTCTAGATGAGACGTGGTAAATCGATCCCTGATAGATCGATCTCTACCCACCAATCCAGCTGGTAGTGAAGACCTGCCCTTAACAAACAAGACCATCCTTCCGACATTTTGTTGCTTTGGATCTGCAGGGCATCTTGGTAAGAGAATAAATAAATAAAGATAGGGAGGTGGTAGTGTTTATGCATTCCTTGGTAATTTAATGCAATAGACTGTTAAACCTCCTAGGTAGACACAAATGCATTTAAAATGCTCTAATTAATCTGCATTATAGAAGGTAGCTCCTTCTTGCCTCATTTACTGATCGCTTATCTGTGGTACACTGAAGGTGTGGTGCCTACTATCATAGCATATCAGGGTTGGAAGGGACCTCAGGAGGTCATCTAGTCCAACCCTCTGCTCAAAGGAGGACCTAATCCCCAACTAAATCATCTCAGCCAAGGCTTTGTCAAGCCTGATCTTAAAAACCTCTTAAGGAAGGAGATTCCACCACCTCCCTAGATAACCCATTCCAGTGCTAGCTGTGGAGGGTCCTTCAGACCCTGGCTGGGTTACACCAACACAGCCTTTGTGGTGAGAAATTTGTGATGTGGAATTCTAGGGGAAAAGAGAAATCCCGGAGGATATTCGCCCCTCACTAACAAACAATCTATTGGCTAAAGTGTTAAAATCCTGGGTTCCTTAACGGAATGGATTAAACTGATTTATGAGGAAATCTATGTAAAGAGAACTACTATCTCCAGCTATTGATATTGAAGTGATAGGCTACAGTTTTGAAACTAGTGTGCTTAAAATTAGGAACTTAAGCCTATTTTGGCACCAACCTAAGTGGCTTGATTTTCAGAGCTGCTCACCACCTGCAGCTTCCACTGAATTCATTTGGATGTGTCACTCAGGACATCTGAAAATCAGAGCCATTTTATTTAGGTTTCTGAATATGCTCTTAGGTGTCTAATTTTAAGCACCCTGATTTGAGAATTTTAACCACAGTCATTTACCAGGAGGAGAGGTTCATTTCTGTGCAGGTCCATTTCATATTGAATATATGTAAACTTTTGTACCTCTTGACTGTTGTTCTAATCACCTTTTTTGGCCAGTTTCAGCTCAGTGTTTCCAAATTGTTGAGTTGGAAATATTATTTCAGCCAACAGTTCAAACATAAAATAAACAAACTGGTATTAACAGTTGTAATTCATTTCAACAATATATTACTACATTTTTCCATGGTACTCCTTTACATAGGAAATAAGTACATGTTAATACTAAATGATTCATTACTTTGAGAGAGGCCCACTTTTCTAATGTGTGAAATAGCATTGAGTGTTTGGTACTCACAGTAACAAAAGCAAATTATCCTAAATTTCTACCGTAATACCCAGCTTCTAAAATCAAAATACTGAGTATGGAAATGCAGTGAGTAAAAGTATTTTGTGTGCTTGTTCCTTCTTCATGCCAAGATATAACTCAGTTGCAGGATTCTCAAGAATTTATCAGACCACAGCGCTGAATTAAAATTGGTTCCTGACATAGTTTTCATAGATTAATAGATTCCGAGGCCAGAAGGGGCCATTGTGTTTATCTAGTCTGAACTCTTATATAACACAAACTATAGAATGTCCCCCAAAATAATTCCTAGAGCAGATCTTTTGGAAAAACATCCAGTCTTGATTTAAAAATTGCCAGTGATGTCATGACCCTTGATAAATTGTTCTTATGGTTAATTACCTTCACTGTTAAAAATGTGCACCTTATTTGCGATCTGAATTTGTCTAGCTTCAACTTCTTGCTATTGGATTGTGGAGTGTGTTGATTCATGTGTCCAAACTTATTCTAGAGGGCCAGAAATAATTCTCTCTATTAAACAGAATCCTAACCAATATAATCAGGGAGTTGATAAGAGTATGAGTATGTCTCCTGGTTGTCATTTATTCAATGCTCTTCCGGTGCAGTTTCAGAGGGAATAGGATAGAAATTAGATATATCTGATCTGCTTCTCTTAGGAGCATATCTGCTTTTAGAAAAGGATTTAGAAAGGAATTGCCTCCTGTATGTCTTTGTCTACAGAGAATTTTAAGACTGTCTCTTCCAAAACAGCTTCTCACTATCCATTCACAAAATCTATGCTTTTTTTTATAGCAAATGAGGCAACTCTAATAGGAGTAGAGAAGGGATGGCAAGATCTTAACTAACATCAAAATACTAATTGGCATTAGGTAATACTACAGTATTATTAAAGCAGCTGTATTGAAAATTAAAGGTGATTTAACATTGTCTCCCTGGAAGTGTATATAAAACTGTTTTATGTTGTAGGCCAGGATTCAGACTTGAATATAGGTTAAGCAACATACATCGCCGTTTTAATAACCACCACCCCAAATTGTCCTACAACTGGATGTGTATAGGATGTAGGTTGTGTACAGAGGTGAGGGGTTGAATGCATTTCTGGAGATGGTAATTCAAATTTGTTCCCAAATTAATGTCTGGTTTATTAGTCCTTGTTCTGTCACAATACCATCATGCTATTTGACATAAATCTGCATGTTTGTCAATCTCTGTTCCATAGACTCTTGTGACTGGAATAGCATAATAGGGATTGAGGTCTATAAGATGGAAGCTTGTGCCAGAGTTTGTCTTAGCTGCTGTGTCAAGGCAATGCTACTAACTTCTCACTTTCATGAATGCTAATTCTTTCACATGTTTAGATTCTTCCACACTGTGTATGTATGGTTTGAGGAGGGTTGGAGAGAAGGCCTCTTTGTCTTTGTGACACGAGGGTTTATCCCTGAACTCTCCAGACCACAGGGGTTATCCTTCTACCCAGCAGGTGGAAATAGAAGAAAAAAATCTTTGTGTAGTCTACTATAAATCTTTACTGTTTCTTTTTCTGTTGCAAATAGGTCATGGAATCTGGGTCTGTCATACTCTTTTGAATTGACCTGTACTTCCTTCTGAATATTCTACCTTTAAAGGGTCAGTTCTGCCTCTGCTTCAGAATCCTGTGTGTGTCTTGCTCTCAAAGATGTATCATAGCTTCCATCCCTGTGGATGCGGATTAGATGGGGGCTCCCTTTGCAGTTTGTGGTTGGAATAAACCCCACGACTTGTTTTGTGTATGACACAGCCAGACTGGCTTGGTAAACTCTTATAGGCTATTGATGCTATAGGACAGGCCTGCACAACGTATGGCCTGCGGGCTGCATGCGGCCTGTGGAGCCTCACTGTGCGGCCCACGGGGGGGATTCTGAATCCTCGCACACACCGCTCTGCGGGCAGCCCAGAGCCCTTTGAATCCCGGCAGCGGCAGAGAATCAAAGGGCTCTGCGCTGCCTGCAGCCACGGGGAGCCCAGAGCCCTTTAAATCCCAGCCGTGGCAGGGAGTCAAAGGGCTCTGGGCTGCCTGCAGAGATTCCCAGCCGCGGCTGGGATTTAAAGGGCTCAGGGCTGCCCGCAGCGACTGGCAGCCCAGAGCCCTTTGAATCTTGGCGGCGGCTGGGGTTTAAAGGGCTCTGGGCTCCCCATGGCTGTGGGCACCCCAGAGCCCTTTGAATCCTGGCCGCGGCCACTGATTGCCCCTTCCCCACACCCCTGCCCCAACTGCCTCCCAGCACCCCAACCCCCTATCTAAATGCCACTGCTCCTTGCCCTCCGATTGCCCCCTCCTGAGACCCCTGCCCCTAACTGCCCCTTGGGACCCCAGCCCCAATCTAAGCCTACCTTCTCCTTGTCCCCAACTGCCCCCTCCTGAGACATCCCCCAACTTCCCCCCAGGACCCCACCCTCTACCTGTCCCCTGATAAACCCCTGGGACTCCCATGCCTATCCAACTGCTGCCTGTCCCCTGACTGCCCCTCTGAACCTCTGCCCTATCCAACCTCCCCTGCTCCCTGTCCCTTGACTGCCCCCCTGGAACTCCCTACCCCTTCTCCAACCCCCAGCCCCCTTACCGTGCCACTCAGACCAACGTGTCTGGCTCTGTGCAGCTCCAGACACGTTGCTGCCATGCTCCCCCGCAGAGCCCACAGTCTTCCCCCTTCCCCCCACCCCCAGTATCTGCCTTCCAGATTTGAACACCTCAAAATTCAGGAGTGCTCAAGCTCTGTTTGGGCAGCTGTTACTTCATTTCTCCCAAATCAAATATATTGATCCACTGTAACTTGCTGTAGAAAAAGTAGGATAAAATTGAGCAAGAAATGCTTATTAGGACTTGAATTGCTATTTTCAACCGCCATTGCCTTTTTGTTTGTTTGAAAGGAAGACAGTGATATTGCATTGACAAATTCCCCATAGAGAGAAAGAGTGGAACAAAAGAATAGTAAAGGCACCTCAACTTTTCCTCATTTATGGAGGACAGTCTTATAATATGCATCCAGATATCTTCCAATCACACAAGCTGAAAATTGTTCCACTTTACTGCAGCTCTATAACCATATGGTAACCAATCCTGTCTGTGTTTTGTGCACATCCAAAATTCCTGCTGAATGACCTGCCCTGGGAGTGAGTTACCAGTGACCCAGGGCTGGGGCGGCAGGAGGTGTGGGGGGGAGCCAAAGGCTGGGGCAGCAGCGGGGTGGGGGGAGGGCACTGGTGGGGAAGAAAGGGGGAAGCCCAGCGCTGGGCAGCAGGGGGTGTGTGTGGGTGGGTGGGGGGAGAGCCCAGGACTGGGGCAGCAGGGGGGTACAGAGGGGAGCCCAGGGCTGAGACGGGGGGCAGCCAAATTTTTTTTTGCTTGGGGCAGCAAAAAACCTAGAGCCGGCCCTGCCGGGTTCCCCCAGCCGCTGGAGCCCCGGGCCCTTTAATTTGCCCCTGAGGGCTCCCAGCCACCTCTTCAGCTGGGAGCCCCTGGTTGATTTAAAATAAAGTACCACCTCCCCACCCCCAACCTTCCTTTTTGGCCCACAGCTGTTTTGGTGGGGTGACACTGGGGAAGGAGGGTTTGTTTTCGCAGGGCTGGGCGGCCCTGGGGCGGGGTGTTTCTGTGGGGCCAGGAGGTTTCGGCCCTCAGCTGTTTTCTTTGGAGTAATGTGGCCTTTGCCGCTTTACGAGTTGTGCAGGCCTGCTAAAGGAGAAAGCTGTGAAACAAACTATATAGTCACGCTGTCACTAGATGAAATTGTGGAACCTATCAGAGCTCTCGGAACCCCAGTTATTATGTTTTGGTCTAATTTTTAAGATAATTTCTCAAGGAAAGCAAGAAAAGAAGCATTGATTGGAAGGAAGAAGAATGAGAGAGAAACAAAGAATAGACAACTTAAACTTTTTCTATATCCATTTAAAGCTAGTCTTATTTCCCTGGAATAACAAGTTACTCACTGACTTTGAAATGTGCTCTATCAGGATTCTCAGTCTTTCGCTACTCTTGATATTCAGTCATGTCTGAACACATTTTCTAGAATTTGTTACTGGCATATTTACTTTTTTCTAAGGTGGATTTGATTTACATGAAATTGATTTAAATCATGATTTGGTAGGGTCCTAAGCATGTTCCATGTGCTTAAGTCTGTCTTCTGTGTGTTTAGTCTCCCCTGTTGATAAACCTTCTCCAGTACCTGACAATTTCATTATTCTAGTGGAATCTAGCTCTTCTGGGATGTCATAGAGGGAGAAATGATCTCATGTATGGTAGGTAGGCCCAGTACAACACTTAATGGAGGCAAGACAGCAAGGCAGAACTGGAGACCAGAGCTAGTAACTTTTTCTATATTGCATTATTAGTTATGCCATCAGTGTAATGATATTTAAAAGAAACACCCCCCCATACCATTTCGTTTCTTCCACAATTGACTGAAAGAACTAACCATGCTCCTTTGATGATTTTTCAATTCACTCTGTATCAAACTGATGTGTGAGTATTATAGGCAGACCTGGCAGTATTGCTGTTTATTAAGGTTGCCCAACATTTCCCATTGTGACACCCTGTTTTCAGTTGATTGCAACATTGTCAGAATTTTGAGCCAAAATTTTCCGTATTGGGTGTCTGTCTTGAGGCTGAATGTTTTTAAAAGTTTCAGCCAAAATGGTTCTCAGCTGTTTCCAAGAGTGAGCTTAGGGGACTTGTTGTTTTACCATGTTTAAAATAAATAAATAAATACATCTTATTACCATTTCATGCTTTTAGGGATCTAATGAAGAGCCATTGGAGGACAAGATGGGCAGAGGAGCCAGTTTTTCATTTTTAGCCCACTCATTGTCTGAATTGTTGTGTAAGAACCTGTAAAAATTACTTTTCATGTAACAAAGAATAAATTACAGATGCCATGAGTTGTCCTCTGATGCAAAATGAGCAGAATTGGTTAGCAGAAGGTCAACCATGACTCACTGGTGTAGGAAGTCCTACTGAATGAAGCAGTGCACTAACTAGGATAAACAGTAAGGATCATAGTTCCTTACTATCGGAGTATAGTATTCACCAACTGTACCTTTCCCCTTGCGTATCCTTTAGCATGTGTCTGATTAGCTTTTTCTATACCACTCAACAAATTAAGTGCGTGAACCTTCTGAATATACCCAGAAGCTTAGTGCTAATATTTTTCAACCTGGGAACGTGGATATGTACTATATTATAAGTAGAACACCAACTAAACTTATTCTGATATGGTTTCTAGACTTTGACTTTAATGAATTGTAATTCAAGGAGTCATTCATTCATCCTTTCCCTCCCCTACCCCCCAATCCCTCCAAAAAAACCCCAAAACTTATTTGAGTAATTAGGTTGTGGGAGAAACTAACCCACATCAGTCTAAAATATATCTACTAATTTGTGTATGTGGGGACAGTTTTCCTTGGAGAGTTTAAATTGATTCTCCCTTTTTAAAAAAAAAAAAACTGTCTTAATTTACTTTTATTGCATACAGATTGACTGTGCTTTTCTGTAAACATAATTACACTGGTCCAAGCTTCAAACTTTGTTAAACCATAGAATAGAATTGCATCAGATCTCCTGCCTTCCTTGTACACAGATATTCTTTAAAGAAAAATAAAGCTTTAACTATCAGTGTGCAGTGTAGTTAGTGGAACTTCTTCGATCTTATTAGAAACAATATGAATAGCAAACTTATCAGAGTTGAGGACAGCATGTCCTAAGTGTCTAGCTTACATTCTTTCAAATGTAGTAATTTTCTGCACATTATCCATTTTTATTTACTATTACCATGCTTTGTACAGATTTTAACCAACACCTCTATACGTAGTCCAATTGTTTTATGTGCATGAGAAACTTTAAAAAACTTAGAGCAGTAGAAATTAATTTTGATTTGTCAGATTCAAAAATTGCCCTTTGTGCATGTGGAATAGTTTCTTAATGATCCATCAAAATTCAGAAGAGCATAATGTATGGCAAACTAGAATATTTTAAAATACATTCAAGTTTTGTGCATTGAATGAGACACAAGGGAGCTCTGTGGAAGACCTGCCTCATTTATGCAGCAGTAACATACTATATGCTATAAAAGAGTAGGTTTCATCATTGTTAAGCCTGAGGATTAATGTTAGTATAACTTACATGTCCTATTTTAATGTTTAGGTAGCTGTGCGTAAGTTGCACCCCTTCTATCCTTTGTCTGCTTGTTCATCTTTCTTTAGCTTGTGAGCATCCTAGGACAGGAATTATAATTCCTTTTGTTAGGTAAGTGCCTACCATGTAAGTGCTGTTTGAAAGAAAGAATAATGAATAGGTCAGGGTTAAGGTTGTACACCAATAATTTAACATTTCATGACTGAATGCTTATCCCTACAACCTTGGCTTTCTGAACAATGTCTTTTGTTTAGGCAGCAGCATAGTCAGTGGATGGGGCACTGGATCTGGATTCAGTAGACCTGACTTCTGTTTCTCCAACTGCTACTGACCTTCTGACCGTGGGCATGGTTATTTGCTTCTGTATGCTTGTTTCCCCAGCTGTAAAATCAGGATAATACTCATTGCTGTAGAACAGGGGTTCTCAAACTTCATTGCACTGCGACCCCCCCCCCCATGACAATAAAAATTACTTCACAATCCCAGGAGGGGCGGCTAAAGTCTGAGCCCCCCCTGAGCCCTGCTGCCTGGGTTGGGGGCCAAAGCCCAAGGGCTTCAGACCCAAGCATGGAGCCTGTAACCTGAGCCCTGAAGCCCTTCGACTTCAGCCCCAGGCAGTAGGGCTTGGGCTTCAGCCCCGGGATCCCAGCAAGTCTAAAACAGCCCTGGCGACCCCATTAAAATTGAATTGTGACCCACCCTGGGGTCCCAACCCCCAGTTTGAGAACCTCTGGTGTAGAACTTTTAGATATACAGATCAGTGTTGTTTAAGAAATTATTAAATATTGCAGCAAAATAAGTAGTCTTATATAAAAAAGTCACAATTTTCATTCTTTTGTAAGACATTGAAAGGCGTGCCTGTGCCCTTGTTGTTTAGGTTAATGTTTCCTCTGAAGCTGCTAATCTTGGATGTAGAGTAGGGCTTGAAACATTTATTACCCAGACACTTATTAGCAAAAATGGGAATATGAATGAGGTTGGGGGGCTTCCCCATTGAGTTCTTGGGAAACATTTTGGTGAGAACACACGCCTTCCTGCAGTTCTGAATTGCTATGAATGGAGAGGATGTCTGAATTTCTATCGGGGGTATTGCTCCTGGACCTTGCTAGGATGTTCTACCTGTCACCTTTGCCTCTGAAATTTGAGACTTAACCTCCGTCCAGCAACTAGAAGGGAGAAAAGGGTATTTGTATTTTTGCTCTGCCTCCCCACAAAGAGCTCTCCCCTGGGTTTGCTAGAGGTTGCGGAAATAGTACTGAATTATGCTTTTCTACCCTCTTTCCCGCCTCTGTATTTTTCATCCTGCTTTCCTGAGTAGCTCTAGCACCTGCCTTTGCAGTGGCTTGTACCTTTTCCAGACACGAACAGCAGCCTGAAATTCAAGGAATTTGTGAGTTTCATGGCTGCACATAGGGTTTTGATTAGCAGTGAAACTAAGAAGAGACTTTGGCAATGCTGAGCATCACCACAGGCAGTGGAACCATCTATAGACCCAGAAAGACATCCCTGTATTGGTTTGCCCTCATTTCACTTTTGGAAGATTATATTGGCAATTATGAGGACCAGAAACTATTTTTAATAAAAGCTTATATTTTGTATCGGTTGGTAATTTAGGCCTCCTGTACACATGCTGGAAAGCTTCCCCCTGTCCAGTGGCAAGTGGATTCTTTCAGGGCTGAACTGGGACATCATGTTCTGAGTAGCTCTCAAAAAGGACTGTAGCACCACAAAGCTGAATCACGCCGTTTGGGTGTCAGGACCATAAACTGAGTACTGGTTTTCCCTATGGAGATGACTCTTGATTTGTTATAAATTTACCGTGTATGCCTCCCATGTACTGCCTCTGCCTATGGTTCAGTTCAGAAAACAGACATGGGACAATGTCCCACTAATGTGTTTAAGATCACTACCATCACCAACATGCTCATGCTATTAGATCCACAGGTCTTGAGTTCAATTCCCTACAGATGGTGCTCATCCATCGTGGTGGTACAGAGTGGTGGCTTGTAGGGTGGATGGGTCACTTGTATCTGAAAACATGAGCTTCTACAGCTTGGACTGAAAGACTCCATCTACTAGCTCAAGTCTAGTAGCAAACTCATAAGCAAGTTACATATTCTAGCCACTGGCAAGGAGAGGGAAATGTGGGGGACAGAGCCATGCTGTTAGCAACTGTTATACCCTTACAGTGGCAGGAGGTGCTGGTCCCAAGCTTCAGAGGTCTGTCTCAACTCCCCATATGGGGTACCGTTGTGTAACTGCTCCAAGGACTGCTAGATGTAAAAGCATGAGCCTCTCTTGCCTGGGTGAAAGGAACTGGTCCATTAGCTCAGAGGTAGTAACACTCATAAACCTGCATCCATGGTCTCTAGCCCCTAGAACAGTTACAAAGAGCTGAATTTACAGCATGTGGGATAAATGGCTTTTTTTGGAGACCGGTATGCTCTATCTCTTCTCTCTCCAACCTTGCCATTCTTTCTACCATTTCTTCTAACGTGCAGCAGTTGTGGTGTCAACGCCAGTAGCACTATAAGTGATGGAAACCAAAAGTTCAGTTTTTCCTGCTTCTAATATTGCTACTAGCGATCCCCTGATGGGGCCAGCGGTAAGCCATGTTTCAAGGATCAATCATTTTACATAGGATTGTGATTGTACCCAGGATATAATTCTGTAGCCTGTTATGAATGCAGGCGGAAATATATGAATGATCAAAGTGCACAGGTAATCCATGGTGTGACACGCTCAATCCAAAATGTGATGCTCCAGAATAGTTTGTTCACTCAGTGCTTAAATACGTCGCATTTAGAATAATTGATTTAATAAAGACTAGGGCTGTTAAATGATTTAAAAATGTAATCACATGATTAAACAATAAGAGTACCATTTATTTAAATATTTTTTGATGTTTTCTACGTTTTGAAATATATTGATTTTAATTCTGACACAGAATACAAAGTGTACAGTGCTCACTTTATATTTATTTTGGTTACAAATATTTGCACTGTAAAAAAGAAAAGAAATAGCATATTTTAATTCACCTACTATAGTACTCTAGTGAAATCTCTTTATCATGAAAGTTGAACTTACAAATGTAGAATTATGTAAAAAAAAAAAAGGCATATTCAAAAATAAAACAATGTAAAACTTTAGAGCCTACAAATCCACTTGGTCCTACTTCAGCCATCGGGTCAGACAAACAAGTTTGGTTACATTTGCAGGAGATAAAGCTGCCTGATTCTTGTTTACAATGTCACCCTGAAAGTGAGAACAGGTGTTCGCATAGCACTGTTGTAACCGGCATCGCAAGATATTTACATGCCAGATGCGCTAAAGATTCATATGTCCCTTCATGCTTCAACCACCATTCCAGAGGACATGCGCCCGTGCTGATGATGGGTTCTGCTCGATAACAATCCAAAGCAGTGTGGACCGACACATGTTCATTTTCATTATCTGAGTCAGATGCCACCAGCAGAAGGTTGATTTTTCTTTTTTGGGTTCTGTAGTTTCCTCATCTAAATGTTGCTCTTTTAAGACTTCTGAAAGCATTCTCCACACCTCATCCCCCTCAAATTTTTGAAGGCACTTCAGATTCTTAAACCTTGGGTTGAGTGCTGTAGCTATTTTTAGAAATCTCACATTGGTACCTTCTTTGCATTTTGTCAGATCTGCAGTGACAGTGTTTGTAAATCAAACAACTTGTGCCAGGTCATTAGCTGAGACTGCTATAACATGAAATATATGGCAGAATGCAGGTAAAACAGACCAGGAGGCATACAACTCTCCCTAAGGAGTTCAGTCACAAATTTAATTAATGCACTATTTACGAACATCATCAGCATGGAAGCATATCCTCCGGAGTGGTGGCTGAAGCATGAAGGGGCATATGTATGTTTAGCATATCTGGCAAGTAAATGCCTTGCAGTGCTGGCTACAAAAGTGCCATGCAAATGCCTGTTCTCACTTTCACGAGACATAAATAAGAAGCAGGCAGCAGTATTTCCTGTAAGTGTAAACAAATTTGTTTGTCTTAGCGATTGGCTGAACAAGAAGTAGGACTGAGTGGACTTGTAGGTTCTAAAGTTTTACATCGTTTTGTTTTAGAGTGCAGTTATGTAACCAAAAAAAAAAAATCTACACTTGTAAGTTACACTTTCATAATAGAGATTGAACTACTGTTCTTGTATAAAGTGAATTGAAAAATACTTTATCATTTTTAGTGCAAATATTTGTAATAAAAACAAATATAAAGTGAGTACTGTACACATTGTGTTCTGTATTGTAATAGAAATCAATATATTTGAAAATGTAGAAAAACATCCAAAATATTGAATAAATTTAAATTGGTATTCTATTGTTTAACAGTGCAGTTAATCACTATTGATTTTTTTAATCGCTCTACATTTCTGAGTTAATCGTATGAGTTAACCGATTCATCGACAGCCCTAATAAAGACACATTGTGAGGGATGACAGTCACAGACTAGTGGTCCGAATCGCTGTGATATCGCAAACAATTAGTAGTAATTTGAGTCTTCTCTACCTTTAAACTTCAGGAAAACTTGGGCTTGGAAGAACTCAGCTTGTGCAAATAAGAGCTTGAAAGTGTTGCTCCTAGCTATTGAAGTATGAGCAAATGCTAGCAACCCAGACCTCTGCATTTGTTGGGATCACAGATGTTGGTGATATGAACACACTGCATGTGCTCCTCCCTCTCCCCTGTGTACTGGTTCTTGGGAACCTGTAGTGAATTTAAATGGATGGACATTTCCTTCTCTTTGATTCTCTACAGGCTCATATGGACAGAGTTTATGGGGGAGGAGCACAATAATATATATTTGCACCATGCACACATCTGCAGTCCTAATAAATAAAGCAACCCGGCTTGTTTTTGTTTATCCTACCCAATTTTCATGCCTGTCTGTCTTGGGTTTTAATTATTTATGAAACAAATGTGATGAGTTGACATTTGGAAGATGTAGATGTGATGAGTTGACATTTGGAAGATGTAGAACAAAGATATAGAACAGATAGACATATTCATGCTTTGTTCACTTATAATTCACTCACATTCATTAACACGCATCAGCTGTAACACTGTCTTTATATGCCAAATGTATATTTTATTTAGCAGAAATTATAATTAAAGATATTGGAGTTTGGTGTAGTTTAGTCATGGAAGAAGATACCAGAAGGTTTATGGTTGGATATTGAGGCTTTTGCATATGCCATCTTAGTGAAAAGCAAGATACGCACAGAGCATATCTTTTCTAATGAAAGATCTGTCAATGATTTAGAGTAGGAAGTGATTTTTCTCCAGATTTGAGTCTGTTGCCTTTTGGTTTTTGTTTTTTTTTTTGCAGAAGCTGTCCACACCACGAGCCATTGTTTGGCTTTTTGTTATAACTGAATGTGTAGATTTTGTGAAAATGAGGGCCACTGTGGCAACCTACTAGGAGCTTTAAGAGCAGTATATCTTTGTTTATTAATAATTACACAAAAATCATGCCTTGCTGTGCCAGCACTAAGGGGGAAGATTACTGAACAGCAGTGCTGTTTGCAGTACGTAGGTTGTGGGCCGTCTCGATGTGAAAGAGAGTGGCTTATGATAGCCATGGGTCACTTAGTAGAACTCTGTGCATGTCACTTGAAGTGCCCTTGATCGAAGATGACAGCATTTGAGCATAGTGTAAGATTTTGCACCTTTACACAGAAATGGCCTTAAGGGCGAAATATTTTATTTCTGTGTATTTCTTCTCTATGGCTCTGGAGTATGTTCTGCCTTATTTAGAAAGAGGTACCAAAACCTTTGCAATACTTTCAAAACACCTCATTATCAGAATATATTTCTTCTGTAGTTAAGTCTACTGTAGAGCATATGACCAGTCAGTTTTGGAGAGACCAAGTCCTTTCTCCATGATTAATGTTGAGGCTACCTTTCGGGTTTCTTTTATGCAGTATTTGTTCTGTCACTGCCTTATTTTTTTCTTGCCTTGTCCAGTTGATAACTAAATTCCAGCTGTTTATTTGCCCTAGGTTTGCTCCTTTACTTGTGAGTGTGCTAGCAAAAAAGATAGGGAGGAGTGGGAGCCTGAAAAAGGATAGAATGAAAAGAATTTGCCTGGGTAGCTATTGTGTGCACCATTTGGCTTGCTAGTTGTTATTTTGCAAGGTAGTACTCTGAACGTCTCCTGTATCCCTTGTAGATTAAGATTTGTCAAAGTGTGTAGCCCGGGGACAGACACATGAGGGAGAGACTGCCTCTGTTCAAAACATTTCCAGGCATGAAGTGGTGTGTGCGCTGTGGGAATGTGGCAGGAAAGGCTCAAGTAAGTTCACTGCTTTATCAGTGAGGAGGCCTCCCCTGCGAGTAAATTTAATAAGTTATTTCCCTTGCATGGGTTGTGAAGTGGTTAGATTTCCTCTGAGCTTTTATCCTAACACTGTTCCTTAAACATTTGAAGTTAGTCTTTTTCTGGTGCAAGTAATAACTGTTAATCAAACCAAATAAATCAATGAGGTGTTAAAATTCTTCACTTGGTTGGAGGGGATTAGAGTAGGGTTTGTTCCTTTCCCCCTGTGAATATCAGTGTTTTTTAAACATCCATCCTTTATCTCCTATAGCTGTGTAGTCTGGCATTGGGCATGTGCATTAGTTTATCTGGGACTATCTAAATCTGGTAAGACTTGTGGCAATGAACTCTGTTAAGAATGGTGTCTGCCTTACAAGGTCAGACGTATTTGACTTCAGTATATTAGTATATAGAAGCTAAATAAGTGGTGTTATGACTAAGTGGAGTGGATTACCATTTTGACTCCTAGCGACTGCTGTCAAGATTATTCTTGTTCTTGCTTCTCACAAGCTCCATTTTGGCAGATGGGAAGTCTGCAGTTGAACTTGCCAAAGTCTGAATAATCAATTCTGTGTGTGCAACTAGTATTTTTCCATAAATTTTCAGATGACCTAAAAGGTAGAAATAACTTTAAAATACTTGAATTTGGCCTCTTAGTATAGTTTTTGCTTCAGCTTGATCTCTAGGGATCCAATCTTACGAGACCAACCTGTTCAGCTTTTAATTGTTCCTTTTTGTGTTTTGCTTTTGGTATGAAGCAATCTGAATTTATTGGTTCATCTGAAACCAGATTAGAATTTTTCTACAGTGAGTAAGTCATTTTAAATTGATTAGCTACTGTGCTAACATGCTGGCTAGTAATGGGGCAGGAAGTAAGCTGTGGCTAGGTTACACAGGCTGAAATAAAAACTTGTCAGCAAACTGCTTTGAGCTAATCCCAGGGAGGAAGTGAGCTATGATTGGCACTAAGTTAACTAATTGTAGAAAACTTATTTTTCAATGGGAGCCTTTAAAAATATATGTGCACATACACATTCTGCACTTTGTCTTGTACTGAAAAACTGTTTGGTCTATGAAGATCTCTCATGAAACCAGTGGCCCCAAAATGAAGATTGGAAGCATCTATCACACAGCATCTATAACTGCTTATTGAAGGTCTGCCACCAACTTTACCTTTTCTCCTTTCACTTCCAGAATAAATGAACAAAAAAATCAGACCTTGTCCCATTCAGGAAATCTTTTTGAGATGATTGTTTCTCAGAAAGTAATAAACAAAGGGGCATGGAGGAATTGGCAATCAGAATCACTGAAGATGTGGATTGGAGCACTGAGAATAGTTCTTACAAGAACTTTGACAAGTGTTGCTATAACATGAACTGCATTTTGATTCTCACTCAGTGTTAAATCAATTTACTACGCCAGTCCTTATGAGACATTTCCTCCAGTCCTTCTTTCTAATAATTTAGACATTAGTTTAATAACACTGTTGAACCTTGTTAAAAATAAAAAAAAACCCACCTTGGATTTTAATAATTTTTGGCTTGTAATGTGAAAGCTTTAATATTTCAAATACTTGTTTTCTGAAATTATTATACATATATAGCTTCTTCCCCTCTCCACCTCTGGCCAAATCCTTGGATGCTATATAGCAGGATAAAACACAGTGCAGTATATTTAAAACACAAATGCTGCTGAAGTACAAGCACTCCAAAACAAGTGTCAGATTGGCCAGTTTTAACAAAGGAGATAAATGAATTTCAGGGGAATGAGATAAATATAGGGCTATGTACAGTTATTCTGAAAATACCTTTGGAAGAAAAAATAGCTTTAAAAAAACTGGCTTTTAGAAGTGGGGAGGAACCAAATGAGATTTCTAGTGTAGAGGGAGTTCTGTATCCTAGGAACCACCTCAGTAGCAAACAGGATGACCTACCCACTTGCAAAGGTGGAAACCATAAAAGGATGTCATTCGAGCTCAGAAACCAATGCAAACCAAAGCCAGTCTCAAAAAAAATTCAGGGCCAACACAATGAAGGGCTATATCTAACAAGTTTCCTAGTAAAGTACCCACTCTCACCCTAATATATTCCTCTTTTTCATGAGTGTAGAGTGGTCAGACTAGTTTGCTACACCAGTACACTATTTGATATCGTCCTTGATAACAGTAGTACACTTCTGAGAATGCTGCAGAATTCTTCTCAGGCTTTTCATCTTTATTACTTTTATATTCGACACATCTTCTGTTTGTCTCTTGTGTGAACTGGGTTACACAACAGGTTCTCAGACTCCCTTCCTCCCACAGAGAAAAACAGTCTAGTACAATAATTGACTATAACAGGTCAGCAACCATTGGCACGCGGGTAATCTGCTTGCGGGCCGTGAAACATTTTGTTTACATTGACTGTCCGCAGGCATGGCCCCCCGCAGCTCCCAGTGGCCGCGATTCGCCGTTCCTGGTCAATGGGAGCTGCGGGAAGCGGCGGCTTGCACGTCCCTGCAGCCCATGCTATCTTCTGCAGTCATCTCTTCACCAGACCTAAGATGCCCACTTGTCTGAGATTTCAAGAAATTAGGGAACAAGTCTAATGAATGAGTCTCATGCGCCTCACTGAAGTATCTTCAAGCCATCTGGATAAAAGTCACACAGAAATGTGAATTAGACTCCTGTTTTGCCAGTACTCAGTAACTACTCGTAAGTGTCAGAATTGTAATTTTCATGCTTCTTGCAATCATACCCATAAAGCTATGATTCAGCAATCCTGCCAGTGCATGGTGATGCAAGAACAGCTATGTCAAGATGTTGCTGAGTGAGACACCTTTCCCTTCTATAGTGGCAAGGATGTGTGGGGGCAGGGGGAAGAAGGGCTAGCCTCAGACTGCAGATCTTGCATGCACTCTACAGTTTTTGCTCCAGCCGTTGTACAGAGTGCCAGCCTCTCTGCAGTGTTTCAAAAACACTTCCTGCCTCTGTGCAAACTGTTTCCCTGCAGGCTGAATAGGGAAGGAGAGTTCACACCCCAGTCTCTTGCATGTAAACCTGAGTTACAGCATGAATTGTAACCATTAATAAAAATAAAAATCACTTTTACATGTATCATAAAATGAGCTGCTGTGAGTGGAAAATTGTTTAAAATATCACAAACTCAAAATTGTTTCCATTTTGTAGGGTTTGAAGTGGACTCCTTTTTGTTTAAACATTTTTTGTAACTTCAAAGGCTTTCATGAAAATTGATTTAATAAAAATTAAACATTTCTTTTGGGAAAAAAGTCATGCTTATAGAACGTGAGCTATAATTGCAAGTGGTTAAACCTGGGTGTTTAATTTAATACTAATGCTTTTGTCACATTGGCCTGCAGCTCTACTCTCCCTGCTCCTCCCCACCATGTTGCTTGGGATCATTTTCTTCCTGAATGCTCCACATCCTTCATTCGGGCAAGGTCTTGGGTGTTTTCAAGCATTCTGGCGGGAAAAAAAAACTAAACAGCTGATGAGCTGGGCTTCAGAAGAGGAGATCTAAGAAATTTGCACAGCTGCTGTTCGGTCATTTTTAAAGTGCCTTTTTTTCTTATTGAATAGGTGGCATTGGTGATTTCCCAGTGCTCTGTTCCCCTAACCCTGATTGCTTTATTCCTCATCTCCCTCCCTCTCCCCCTAAAAAGGAACAAGTAGTTCTAGGCTAAATATTTTAGTACAGTTACTCCTGGGGGCATTCTGCGCTAAATTTTTTTTAGGTTCTCTGCACAATATTTTAAAAATCTGCAAATTTTATTTGTCAAAATAACACTACATAATCATGCCAGTTAGTTATTTTGGTAACGTATTTCGAAATACCTGTCAGCAAGTATGTCTGTAATAATACATACACAGCCACAAATTTCCCCAAAAGTAGACAGTTAAAGAAACGCCTATGACACCTGTAGTAAGAGGAGGCTCTAAGATATAAACCTTGGTATCAAAGGCCCGGTATGAGGCCTGAGGCCTGAACTAAAGTAATGATCAAGACTTTGCTAACATAAAGCAAAGTGAACTCTGAGCCAGAGGCAGGCCCTGCTCATGCAAGCTGGCAAGGAAAGGGCTGATGCTGCAAGAAGATACGTACCTAAAAGGTACTGAACACTAGAAATCAGAATATTCACATACTTGCACATTCCACACAGATAACAAGGAACAGGCTGACCCATCCCAGTAACAGGACCAAAAGGGTAATATGATGGATAGAGTTGTTTTGTTCGAACCAACATGTACAAGGTGAGAGGCGGTACCTTACTACGTAGAGAGGTTGTACCTTGCTACGTGGAAGGGTTGCACCTCAATACGTCAGGAGTGATGTGTAACTTGTTTATACCTGTGTATACGAATACATCCCTGGGGCGGTGTCTTTGTCCGGCCGAGGGGGCAGTGGAAAGTCCCGCCACTGACTGAGCCGAGTCTTTTGACCGTGGGCACATATTAGTAGTATGCCTTTTACTAGAGTAACAATCTAGGGGAACTATCGTTGTGTCCAATATGGCAATAAACCTAGCCGACGTGCCTTCGTACCTTACTAGACTCTGTGGTCATTGGGGGTTCTCTTCGGGTCTGCTGTGTCAGCTATTCGCGCAAAGCTGGGGCAGCACACAGAGGGAACACACGCACGCAACCGAGTGATACCAACAAGGAGAGAGCAGAGCACCACACCGGTAGCTTCTGACAACACTAAATTTTTTTAAATTCTCTGCACAATATTTTAAAAATCTGCAAATTTTGTCAAAATAACACTACATAATCATGCCAGTTAGTTATTTTGGTAATGTATTTTGAAATACCTGTCAGCAAGTATGTCTGTAATAATACAGACACAAATTTCCCCAAAAGTAGACAGTTAAAGAAACGCCTGTGTCACCCAGTTCCTGTTTCTCTGCCCTGCGCCCCCAAGAGCCCAGCCAGGGGGCCAGACACCCACAATACCTGCCCCACAGAGCCCACCTGCAGGCCCTCCCAGCCAATATACCTGAACCCTCTCCTCCCCAGAGTCCAACTGCAGGTCTACACTCACCCCCCAGCCCAGCTGTGGAGGCCCCCCTTGCCCAGATACCAGTTCCCCCCCCCCCCAAACCCAGGGATTCAGAGGGAGAAACAGCCTGTTGCAGTTTATTGCGTGCTGCCCTCTCCTTCCCTTACTGCATGCTGGGAACTGCAGCTGCCAGGAACTCTCATGCTCCCTCTACCTCCCTGCCCCCAGCAGTGTCTTGTATCTCTGAGCCTGGGCTCTGCTGAGTCCAGTGGCCCATAGTGGCAGCTAGCAGCACTGCAGCCCATTTTGAAGGTGGGGCAGGAGGGAAATTCTGTGTGCACAATGTTCATTTTTGCTTCTGCATTGCACAGTGGTACAGAATTCCCCCAGGAGCATACAGTGTAAAATAAGTTTTTGATGTGAATTGGCTTAAGGTTGCTCATACAGCTCCAAAAAAAAAAAAAAAAGAAGCTTAAGAATTTTAGGCTTGCACAAGAATATTAGAAAAAATGTTTGAAATATAAGTTGTAAACTATTTAATATTTAGTGTGAACTAATTTTAATCCCAGAATTATGATATCATAAATTTATCTATACAGCATACTATCCAAACTTCCCAAAAGAAATAAGACAATAAAATATGTCCCCTGGATAGCTGCTAATCGAAACTGCACAAGAACAAAACACAGGACAATTGTTCAGTTGCAACAGGGGGTGAAGATAATATCAAGGCGCTCAAAAGAGAGGCATGTGTGCACAAGAAAAAAATGGTAAATATAAAAGAAAAAGCTGGCACTTATATTTCTGTCACTTTCTGCAAGTAAAGAACTAGTAGTTGCTGTTATAGACGCAGACTTTAAGGCCAGAAGGGGCAGTCATGATAATCTAGTCTGGCCTCCTGCATATTGCAGGCCACAGAACCTTACCCACCCATAACCACTGCCTGAGGTACTAAAGTCCTCTAATCTTGTTTTAAAGACTGTTATAGAGAATCCATCATTTACTCTAGTTCAAACCAGCAAGTGACCTCTGCCCCACTCTGCAGAAAAGGTGAAAAACCTGACCGGGAGGTCACGGTCTCTGGCAGTCTGACTGGGGGAAAAATTCATTATTCTGTTAGATCTACCACAAATTCCGCTCTAGAACTCTTAAAGAACGGGGACAGCGGTTTAAGGTAATCCTCATGGAGGCAACTCTATGCCCCCACTCTAATCCGGACTCAGAGGACCCGGCTCCTAACGCGCCCTCGACGCAGAGTGCCCTGGCACAGTTGTTAAGTTCAGTGCCAAGAACGGACTCATCCCAGGACGCTTGGCACCAGCATGACTCCTTGCGAGGCCCGGCTGAGAGCAGGCATGGATCCCATTCACCGGTGCCTCAGAAGAAAAAGAAGCCAGTCACTCATTCACCTCTGGCTAAATCCAGAGAAGTGAGACCTCAGACAGGCCACAGCTCCAGATTCCTTACTCGGGCTGTGTTGACTCCTGCCCAGGTGAGGCAGTTGAGTCTAGGTCCCCCAGGGTCACCAGTCCCTACACAACAGCTACAGCTCTCTTCCACGCCGGAGGCTTACCAAGCCACTCGGGACCTCCTGCACCTTACAGCACCATTCTTGCCCCCAAGGAGGGAAGAATCTCTAGTGCTGGTGGACGACCCCACTGCCGGCAACGGGCCCTCCATCTTCGTCGGTGCAGACCATTGGCACCGATGCTGCCCCAAGAGTCGAGGGATCCCCTGGGGGCGGATGGCAGGGGGATCTGCTCCTTATAAGTGCTTCCTCTTCATCATCTGATGAAGCATTGGCGGGTATAGCTGTAAGCCTAGCACTCGAGGACAACAAGGTTCTGCAGCAGTTGCTGCTCGGGGTCTGGGCATTAAGGCCGAGGAGGTAGTTGAGGCAGCTGATCCCATGGTGGACATCCTCGCCCCCTCAGGATCTTCCCGTATTGCCCTACTAATTAAAACCATTGTTGGACACCACCAAGACCCTGTGGCAGACCCCAGCTTCCTTGCTGCCCACCGCCAAGTGCAATGAGAGCCGTTATTTCATGCCCTCCAGAGGTTTTGAACATTTATACTCCCACCCACCCACCCCCTGACTCTCATGTTGTAGATGCTGTTAACGAGCATAAGAGACAAGGTTTCCCAGGGCCCTCCCTCAAAAGGCAGGGAGGCTAAACGACTAGACCTTGTTGGGAGAAAGGTCTATTCTACAGGGGGTCTGCAGCTCCATATCTCGAACCAACAGGGCATCATCAGCAGATACTCGTATAAAACCTGTACGGCGATGGCCAAATTTACGGAGCCACTCCTTTTGGACTCCTGAGCCGAGTTTTCAGCCTTGGTGGAGGAGGAGAAGCTAGTCTCCTGGGCTTCCCTCCAGGCCGCATTGGATGCTGCAGATGCCGCCACTAGTGTCATGGCGACATCTGCAGCACGAGGAGAGGCTCCAGGCTCCAAGTCTCGGGGCTCCCTTACATGGTTGAGCAAACTTCAAGACCTCCCATTTGGGGGTGTGACTCTTTTTTCTGAAAAGACAGACGAGGCTACACAGCTTGAAAGACTCATGAGCCACCCTCAAGTCGTTGGCCCTGCACACTCCTGCCACACAGCGGAGACACTTCAGATTTCAACCTCCTCCGAGAGGTTCCCGATGAGATGGTTTTCGGAGGAGGAACAGGAGTGGAAGGAAGAGGCAACACCAATCCTTCAGCCAGGGCTCAGAGGTCTGACTTTATGGCTGCCAGACTTGTTGATGCAAAACAAGAGCGTGACTTGGTCCTTCCTCTGCTTAAAGCCTTCTCATTTGTGACTATCAGTCCTGGTTGCAAGGGTGCGATCAGGTAACGTTTTAAAGCATAAACCAGTCTCGTCGCAGTTGTAAACTTGATTGGCTGTGTAGCAACCTTCCTCCAGCAACTTTTTAAGTTCAATTGCGTAGGAGTCAGCAGCCTCTTTATCAGCTGAGTGGATTTCCCCAGACCCAAGAACTTGGCTTATAGTGTGCCTTTTCTTGAATCTGTCCTGCCAGCCGTTAGTCGTCTTAAATTTAGATTCATTTTGGTTGATAAGGTGATCAAATTTCTTTGCTTGAGCTTTCAGAATAGGGCCAGAAATGGGAACTCCTTCTGAGCGAGCCCGGACAAACCATTGATACAAGGCTGAATCTAGGCTTTCGTCATTCGCAGACTTGACCTTTTTACACTGTAAACCAGTTTCTTCTTCAAGAATGCGGGGTAGGCTATGGAGCTTTTCTTTTTTTCCCCACCCTCGCAGAGTGGACTCGCTAATTCCTAGATCTCTAGCAAGCTGAGTTTGTTGTTTGCCCTTCTTTAGTTGATCCAGGGCGTACAGTTTCTCTTGGGCAGAAAACAACTTGCGTTTTGTGAGCTGGCGTATCCATAAAGGTATTTTTTTAAAATATAGGAAATTAATAACAAGTTCATAGGCAAACACCTTACATATATACAACTGAAGAACTAAATGCAATGGGCCTGCAATGGCCACGAGTCACTTTATCCTGTAAGACCGGAAGAATACAGTTTCTTTATAAATGTCATAAAAAAATTATTCCTGCTAAACGCGAACGGTATTACGGACTTAAAGGGGAGCCAACTTATGATCGCATTATATCCGAATTCACGTTATCGTGGGGTGTGTTATTGCGAGGTTTGACTGTGCCTCAGGTTTGTAGTCAACGGTACTCACTACCAATTTATGGTCCTCCTGTTTGGCTTGTCAACAGCACTTCGAGTCTTGCTGCGTTCTTGCGGAGGCATCAAGTACGGGTATTTCTCTACCTCGACGACTGGCTGATCAAAAACCACTTCAGAACCCAAGTGGAAGTTCAGTTCACGTTTATCAGAGCCACCTTTGACAGCCTGGGTCTACTCCTAAATAAAGCGAAATTGGGCTGTGATTCTGGAAGGAGCAGAACTGCTGGCACTTCCTATTGCATCGCGTGGCAAAGAGGTTTATCAGGGGAAACCCCCACCTCTGGAACACTGAAATTGTGACATCTGGGCAAAGGGACCACTCAGGGCTGAGGAACGACCTGCTGAGGTGGTCTGCCAGCTGGTTCTGTATAAAGCCTGCAGGTGAATTAAATGTTCACGACTCCAAGGTGCGCCTAGACTGACCCGACAGATGCTGCTAAGAGGGAAGCCTGCCTCTCCCGCAGCTGTGTTTGGAGGGCTCTTGTCAATTTCGAACAAAACATCAAAAATGCAAAATTTTCCATGAGAAGACTTTTCAAGAAAAAATTCCCTCTTCAGGAGAACTGAAACACAAATTTTTGCATTCCCAGCTGCCTTCAGAGCCTCATTTGAGGGATGACAAAGGGACACAGGAGGTAGAGAATCAGGGTCTTGGCCTTCCCCGAAAGCGTGTTTTGTTTTTTGTTTTGTTTTGTTTCTGTCCCTTTCACTGGGGGACAGTGAAATTGACAAGTGCCTTGCTGGCAGGTAGCTGCCATTTCAGTTTTTCCAGAAGAAATTTGAGTTTCTTGGCAAAACTAAAATTTTCCCAGAGAAACTTTTGGTTCTGCAAAAAAGACATTTTTGTCAGAAAATCAGATGAAAAATGTTCAACTAGCTCTGTTTGGCATGTCTTCAATCACACGTAATTATTGACAATATTTGAAAACAATTAGGCCTATGCAAATTGATGTATCATTTTTATTCTAACAACATTCCATACAGACATCTGTCAAATGGTGTTCAATTTGTTCTAAATAAATAGGGATTTAAAATAAAATCTGTTTTCTGCTACATGGGTGTCCTTGAATCAATAGCTCTAGGATTGTGAGTCCATGTATCCCCACCCCCACAGATATGCACATTTTTATCCAAGTTCCATTGAAAGCTAGCCATAGAGAGTCTGCCCTTTGAGTTTCACCTATGTCGTTTATTCCCAGCACATGAGATCTGGCACTATCAAGAGACCTCCATGCAAATTTTTCTCCTACTCTGCACTGTCCCTTTTAATAGGGATTCATGCTGTTCAAACACCTTCCATTTTGCTAGAATCAGTATCTCTCATGAAAATCTTTTTGTGTATGTTCATCATCCCTACCTTGAAATAATGAAATTTTGGAATTCTGTTGCCTCAGAATGTAGGTGTTGGAAAATAGAGAGGGTCCTGCATACAGCTACAAACATTTGAAAGCATCGATAAACTCAGCAAAGCTTTGGGCTTTGAAAAAGTCACTTGAATCTAAACAACTAACTCTCCACTGTATTCAGATATTGCAACCATATCTATTCCTACCTCATCAGAGAAAAGTGTCCTGAAGACAGATTCTTCTAGGTAGACATTATACAGCATTGACAGCTGTCCCACATCAATCTCTCAGATAGCAACTGTCCAATTTACCGTTAAGCTACTGGACCCTTGCATAGTACTACCTGGCATTATAAAGATATTTGTAGAGAAACTATATTACATAGATGTTTATGGCAACAATTAATTTATGCTCTATTTCAGACTGCATGATATAAGACATGACACTCTTGTGGTCTTTGAAGTGAGCCTGCTTTGTTTAGTAGTTAGGAACTGGCACTGTACAGCACTCATTGGTGAGAGGCTAGATGATGGCAATCAGTTTATAGTTTCTCTGCCAAGAACATGTCAACCTACAAAGATGCTATACAGCACAATATCTGTGCTGTGAAAATAAGATGTGTTGATAAAAGATGTCATACACATTTTACCCTGACTCCTTTAAATGACATGGAAAATGGTTGCTCTACTGGTGTGTGCAAAGGATCAGTCAAGTTCCGCACCAGTGTAGTAAAGTTGGCTGAACTGGGTGAAGACCTATGGGGTGTCCATTTTCCACATAGTTTTGGGGAGGGGGAAGAGAGGTGCTTAGCATGGTTTTCTTAATGAAGACAAAGAGTTGCAGGAATCATGAGGGAGCCATTTGCTTCTTGATTATCACCAAGATGCAGTTTAGTAAGCATCTTTCTTCACAGTGTATGTTTTCTATTAGTATGCTCCTGTCAAGGTATTATTCCCACTTTGAACTTTAGCATCCAGAAAGCGGGGACCTGCATGTACCCTTCTAAGCTTAATTCCTAGCTTAGATCTGATAGCGCTGCCACCAACCAGAAATTCCAGTGTTTGGTACACTCCTTGTCACCCAAAACCTTCCCTGGGGGACCCAAGACCCAAACCCCTTGGGTCTTAAAACAAGGAGAAATAAATGATTTCCCCTCCTTTCCCCCTCCCAGACTTTCCCCTCCGTGGGTTACCCTGAGAGACTACTGTGACCCAAACTCCTTGGATTTTAAAACAGAGAGGAATTAACCTTTCCCCCCCTCCTTCCCCCCCCCCCCAATCCCTGGTGAGTTCAGACCCAATCCCCTTGGGTCTTAAACAAGGGGAAAAAATCAATCAAGTTCTTTAATTAAAAGCTCTCTTTTTTAAGAAAGAAAAAAGTAAAAATTATCTCTGCAAAATCAAGATGGAAAATGTTTACGGGGTCTTCAGCTTATATAGACTAGAGGGACTCCCTCCCCCCTAGCCTAAGATACAAGTTACAGCAAACAGAGGTAAAAACATCCTTCCAGCAAAATATACATTCAAAAGTTAAGAAAACAACATAAGCTTAATCACCTAATCTAGCTAGTACTTACTATTTTGAATGTGAGACTGTTTTAGCAAGATTGGAGAAAGATCTGGTTGCACGTCTGGTCCCTCTTAGCCCCAAGAGCGAACAAAGAACGAAACAAACAGCACAGACAAAGACTTCCCTCCGCCAAGATTTGAAAGTATCTTGTCTCCCGATTGGTCCTCTGGTCAGGTGTCAGCCAGGTTCACTGAGCTGCTTAACCCTTTACAGGTAAAAGAGACATTAACCCTTAACTATCTGTTTATGACAGCTCCATATTTCATTATGAGTAGAGACAGTAAAAATCAGCAGGCTATTATGGGGGGAAATCCTGTGTGGGTTTTCCCAAATGTGGAACTTCTCATCTAGGTTCTGGCTCTCCTTGGCCTTTCTCCATTTTGGTATTAATGGAGGCATTTGAACACAAGGACACTGCTGTTTTTTTTTGTTTTTTTTTTTAAATGGGAATCCCAGTAGCAGCCAACCACTAGTAGCTCTCAACATTGTGCCTGTCTTCTAGCCCAGTTGTCTCAATTATCTGAATAATCAAGAAGCTAAAAGCACTGGTTTTTCTTTGTCTTGCAGGAGACAAGAAGCTCAGTCTTGTCATTTGAGCAGCTCCTGTTTACTTTAACAGTTAAATGTTTCTTAAAAAACAAAATGCTAAAGTCTTGGGAAATGAACAGTTCAGGGATTCTTTCTGTTGCTCGCCGCCTTTAATCCTTCATCACCTTGCATTCGTCCCACCTGGTTATACTGCCCACCCAATTTTAACATTACCGCCTATAATTTACAAAAATGCTTATCCACAAAAATCAGGTCAACAAATTACTAGACTATCAAATATCATTTATTTAAAAAAAATCAATTTCAAACAGCTTCTTAGTAATTGTGAATATACTTTTGCAAATTTTAGGCAATGTAACTCGGGGATAAGAGTGAGTGAAGGTTTATGAGCAGGGAAAATTGAATTATCTGGGTCTCAACTTTTCATTTGCAGATTTTTTTTCATCTTGAAGCATTAATGTGTTTTTATTTAAGCGCAGAAAAAAAAAGTGTACGTTGTACAGTCAGTTCAAGCAATCAAGCCTTTTGGGATCCAGCTGCATAAAAGGCATAATGGAAATGCAGGGCTATTATCGCTATCTCTTGTGGAAATCCCAGCATGCAAAATTTCATGCTGAAGAATAATAAAAAATTGTTTCAGAATGCTCCCAAGTTTGAATATTTTCTTAATTGATGTATGTTTCAGTATTGGATGTAAATACTTCAATAATCGTAATGGCTCTTCAGTCTGGGTCAGTTACTGTTTGCCAAGAGAGCACCTTTCATTCAAGTATCTTAAAGCATTTCCCAGAGGTGAGAAGACCCATTTTATGGACTGGCAAATAGGGGCAAAATGACTTTGCGTAGTGGAACTGGCTGGTTACAGATACCATTTATTACTGATGTATATTAAGCCACTTCCAGCCTCATCCATAAGACAGCCGAAGGATTGTTTGAGTCCTGGCATGCTTTTGAGGTAGAGTTCTGTCACATTTAATTGATGGTTATTTTGGAAGGACCCAGGGTAGCTCTTCTTGCCATGTTTTCTTTCAGACATTCCTTTTCCATTGAATAGGGGTAGTGTGTCTTGTAAGGGATTTGTATTGGAGGTGTTGTTTCTAGGGCGCATATAAAATTTTTTTCTATTTGTATCATTCATAATTGGTGGCTGCTGGAATTATTGTAATTAGTCTTTTCCTTATCTGCCTTCTGTGACCCTGATTAGTTTGAATTTTTGACTTGGTTTACTTTTGGAACTTCTCTTGCAGATCTGAGGTACCAGGAAGGGTGGTGTCTAGTCAGCATATGTAAAAGTAGGCCATTCAAAAGCAGGTAGTAGCAAATGTGCTGCTAGGCGGAGAGGAGGAACACTATTTTCATTAAATATCTACTTTAGTGTTAACAGAGTGCTTGTCACTGTGTGGAACCTAAATGCTGTCCCTGCCCCGAAGAGTTTGCATTATAAATAGGCTTGGTGGAATTCATTTAAACAGATATCAATGTTTGGTTTTAAGTATTTTGATTATTGATTTAAATTTTCACAGTTGCAGGAAATTGTGGTGGGGTCAGGCAATAATTATTTAACAATTGATGTTGAGATTCGAAAGGTTAAAACTTGATAACAGTTGAGAAACACAAATCCTCAACACCACATTTCAAAATATACAAAGTAAATGTCCTTAAACCAAACTCAAAGTACTCAAGCAGCAGTTTCCTTTCTTTGCCTATCTGTAAATTTGTATTATTGATGAAAAAATATTTGTCAGTTTGTGTACGGTGAAATTGACATTTACGACACCTAGAGATAAAAATATCCTTTGAAGCCTAATTATAAAATGGATAAGAAAAGACTTAGATCATGGTGTTAGCTTAGTTAACATGCCTGGTACACCTTCCAGTGGAAATGCATCCTCCTTCCTTTGTAGTTAGTTTTGCTGGCAGTTTGGAAGGAATCCGGCATTTGTTTCTAGTGCTTTGTTACCTTACATTTGCCAGTCATTTTTATACCTGTCTCCTATTTTCCATTTCAGGGCTTTGTCTAGCCATTAAGAGCCATGTCTGATAACGGAGAACTGGAAGATAAGCCACCAGCCCCTCCCGTCCGAATGAGCAGTACCATCTTCAGTTCAGGGGGCAAAGACCAGTTGTCTACCAACCACAGCTTGAAACCCCTGCCCTCTGTACCAGAAGAGAGAAAACCTAGGAACAAAATCATCTCCATCTTCTCTGGCACTGAAAAAGGTAAGAGAGCTCAGAGCAGACAAAACAACCGTCCATGAGTACTGGATATGTTTCCCCTTGTTCTTTCTTTATGCTGTGTGAGTGTTGCAAACACTGAAACAAGTCCATGCTATGAAGATTAGTGTCTATCAGATCTCATTATACTAGTCTTTCCAACTGCAGATAATACCTTCTTTAAGGAAGTGCTAATGTCCAGGATACACGTTTGATTTGGCTAAGAGGAAACTGAAGGCCCTTGAACGTGGACTGTTGGGGGGATGAGGAGGGGAGTGGGGAACGAGGACACTATAACTAAATTGGTAGCAGGCAGAAAAACCCTCCAGAATAAAATTCCATTCTACCATCTTAAATCACCCTTCAGAAAACCCCTTCTACCTTCTGCTCCCCTTACTCTTCATAGTGTCTGCTTTTTATCTCTAGTCCTACACTTAGGTTAAAAGCCCTTTTTGTTATGGACATGTACAGTGCAGTGTACTGTACTCTGATGCTTGATCTCCTTTTGGAGCCTCTGTGCGCCACTGCAATGCAAATAAATAACGCACTAGCCTTCCTTCCACATGCACCCCATTTATAAAATTGTATTTGAGCAAATAATAAATTACAGCCCTGGACGTTGGTTTTAGCCTTAACTTAAATTTCCCTGCATTTCAGAACCATAGGAAAAAAAATTAAAATCACCAAATTAATTTGCTAACAGAATCTATACCAAATAAATCCTGTTACACAGTGAGCCTCCTTTAGACCTAATATATCGCTGGGCCTTTTAGAATTTAATTAATGACTTTTTTTGTATGAGTATTCTCCTTTGGAGATTATTATTATATCTGCTAAGCATGTACTACTATCTGAGAATTAGAAATTGTCACTGTAGAGGAGCAAATATTTAGACATTAAAATAGAGCTATTTTAAATGTATTGGTATTAGCGTGGTTGGATTTTGTGGGTGAGGGACTAGAGTAACATGTTACTATCTGATGTTATTACTAGGAAACCAGTTTTAGCCTCACTGTTTTTACTTCTATTTAATATATTTCATTCTAATACCTCCTGGTTCTGCTCTTCCCCTCCCTGCTTCTTCTTTTGCCTGATATACGCAGCGGGACTGTTTCAGTCATGCTGACACAGGTTTCATCACCTTGCTTGGAGAGACTTTGTTCCTCTAATGATTTATTCACCATATTGAGTCTTTTTCCCCTAAGGCAGTTCTTACTTCACTCATCTGTCTGTCCCAATAGCAGTCAGTCCATGACTATGCTTTACCTCTTAGAAGAAACCCCAGAGGCAGGATCATGCATATTCATAAGATGGCTTTCAGTATTCTTCTGGAGTTTCTCTACAATGGATAACAGGCATTAACCTTGGGGAACGGACTATATATTCTGGAATAAGGTCACTTTTATTCTGGAATAGTGTCCAGACAAGTGAGTCATCCAGCAGCTGTGGTGATCAGTTTCCCTGTGTAGACAAGTCCTCAACAATGAAGGCCTTGTCTACACTAAAGGGAAATGTCGATCTAAGCTATGCAACTTTAGTTAGGTGAATAACGTAACTCAAATTGGCATAGCTTAGATCTACTTACTATGAGGTCCACGCTACACTGTGTTAACAGGAGACACTCTCCCGTCGACTGCCCTTACTCTTCTCAATCTGGTGGAGTATTGGAGTCGACATCTCAGCGATCAGCGGTTGATTTAGCGGGTTTTCACTAGATGTGTTATATCGACCCCTGGTGGATTGATTGCCACAGCATCAATCCTGCTTGCTGTACGAGGGAGAGGGAAGGAAGAGGAGGGCTAATGTCAAGGTGTCCTCCTCCCCTCTGCTCCTGCACCCCACTTACTCCATCTTCCATACAGCAGGGGGGACACACCAGGGCTCAGGATGGAGGGAGCTTGCAGCAGCTGCGGTCTCAGCAAGCTGATCTAATTAACAAAGCAGTGTACTTAAAGGGGAAATGCGCGTATCTTCCTGGATTCCTGCTGCCTCTTAGAGTGAAAGTGTTAACCCTTGAGGGCTCAGCCAATTGCTAGTTCATTATTTGGCAGTAAGGGAAATATCCCACCTTCTGACACCTCCACCTCAACCAAGCTTCACAATCATCATTACTGTGTACCAGTATTAAATTGTTTGTTTAGAACTTATACTGTGTGTGTGTGTGTGTGTGTGTGTATGTATGTATGTATGTGTATATATGTGTCTGTCTGGTGAAAAATATATCCCTGGAACCTAAAACCCTCATTTACATTAATTCTTATGGGGAAATTGGATTGGCTTAACATCGTTTCGCTTAAAGTTGCATTTTTCAGGACTGTAACTACAGTGTTAAGTGAGGAGTTACTCTGCCTAGTTGCCAGGGGATGCTCCAACCCTGTCCACCCCTTCCTGCAAGCTCCTTTCCCGCCTCTTCCTGCCCCTGCTCCTCTCCCCTCCGCCCCCTAGTGCTTCTTGGGTGCAGTGGAACAGCTGGGAGGGAGGGGAAGAAACTGATCAGCAGGGCTGTTGGCATGCTGGAGGGGGGAAGTGCTGACCTGCCTCTCTGTTCTTTTTTTTTTTTTTTTTTTCTTCTATGGGTATGGATGGTACATCTATCTATCCTCCAACTCTGTACCCACAGGAAATTTTATATATATAACAATTTGGAAATGTTTTGAGCAACTCATGTTAGGGGAGCTGTGGATCAGGAACCCCATGACACAATACACAGCAACTTGCTTTCCTTTGATCACTCTCAGTTCCCTTGTTTAGGAAACATGATTACATTATTCTAATGGCTTTTACTAGAGCGTTTCATTTTCCATCTGTTTGAAAGTAAAATCAGAGTCTGTACATGTATTTTAGAGCACTTTCAAATATCACTCTTACACCAGAAAATTTGATCACCGAGCATAACTTCCAGAAGAAGCCCCTGCAGAATTCAGGCAGAGAACAAGGAACATGCATAAGACACTTAAAAACTGCCAAGGGTAGAGCTTGAACTCATGCCGCCTGGTTGTAGTTCAGGTTCAATGACCACATTTCATCTTGAGCCACCCAGTTACTGTGATGACAGATTGCCTGGAAAACAATTTGCTGCAGATGAACATTTCTGCCTTTTAGACACGTCAGCATGGCATTTCCTGACCTCGAATTACAAATGTTGCCCTTAATAATTTATTCAGTACAATCCTCTCCCGCTCAGAGGGATAGTGAGTGCCATCCCTTAGCTGAGGTAAATCCTGAGCGAGTGAGATCAATTTGTGGGAGATCAGAGCCTTAGTTTAAGGTGAGTACAAAACAAATTAGAAGAACCAAGTGATTTTACAAAATGCCAGGTTTTTCAAGAAGTTTGTAACTTGAGATTCCAGATTTGAAATTCTAACCCTACTCCTCACCTCCATGAGGGACTGCAAATTTCAAGACAATCCAAGTCAATGTGAGGATGTAGAGCATGTAGAATTAATTCTTTTAAAAAGTAATTGACTCTCAACCTTAGTTCCAACACTCCGCTATAACCATAACACCTCTAGCGTGGGGCAGTTCTGTCAAAATAAATACATTTGCTGTGTTCACTCAATGTTGGTGTTCTACTTGTTGCCTTTTTAAGTGATCATCCTTGGAATAAGTCAGAACAAGCTTTCTTATGTGGAATATTTATTAGTGATTGAGCTAAGATTCCTTCAGTGTAATTTGGGGCATTTTTTAGTGTTTTTTAAAATATTTCATAACCCGGGGTTGTGGTTTTCTCCAGGATTTTACATTTCTGCTTGTTTTGCTCCCCATTAGCACCACCTTGAAAGATCCCATATTTTAACCTCCATCTGAGTAGTTCTGTGTACATGTCTTGCTCTCAAGCCTTTCAACCATGAAGGTAATTGGAAAATGGCCTGAGGGGTGCTCCCTCCTCTCCAGAGGCTCCGAACACTACTAATTCTGCAACACTCTGAGCTAGTGTTAGCGCTGAGAATAAGGAATCATATCTTAAACCGATTTGTGGTTTGAAACAAAGGTGTCACACTGTACTAAAGGGAGTCCCTTTTAAATACAGAACTGTAATGCAAATATAATTAGAGGTTCAGAAATAGGGTGGCCTCACAGTGGCCTTGTTAAGGAGCCTCAAGTACCTGCTGCCAAAGTGTGACTCATCGATACAGCCTCTTGGCTCAGTTCTGCTGCCTGTATTTGTTTAATGTATTTCTGTGGTCTGTTATTTCTGTGGGTGGAGCAATGGTTCTTAGAGTCTTTGCCCAGTGTACTAATAAGATGTGTATTTGATTTAAAGAAGAAGGGTTTATTTGTGTAGCACATGCCTGGGGATTTAAACACCAAGTTATGTCCTCTAGAAGCCATCAAATGCTTCAGACCAAGAGTCTTTTTGAGGAACATAAGTCATTTTCTGTTTCCACACAATTAGAAGCAAAAAGTTGGTCAAGGTGTGATGCCCTAATGCTTTCATATAAAGTGATAATCAGGTTTTCCTAGTCCTTTAGTTGAAGTATTTTTCTTTATAAGAGCATTTGTCAATCCATTTACATTTTGGCTTCCAGACCTGTGCAGCCATATTAAAGATATCCTGTTTATAACAGCAATGTCTTTCCAATATATTGTTCAGTTCTAGGCAGGCCACATGGCTTTTCAGTTCTAAATATAGTCCTTAATTCCCTTTCCTTTCCTTTCCTGTTAGTGTGAGGGTCTGTACAGTTGGAAATACAGTAAAAGCTGGTAATTAGAAACAAATCCTCGGCTCCATGTTTGAATGAATACCCAACTGTGAAACCCCAGTGGATAAAGTCTTATTTTTATTAACTATTGTCTGGCCCACTTTGCTCAACTGTAGCATGTGCTGTTCCCCATATTTCTGAATCTCCATAGACACATTACAGTTAAAATTGAGGCTGCTTATAACTTAACCTTTTTTTTTATTTATTTATTTCCTGGACTGAAATTTGACATAATGCTTAGTCTTAAGGTGATTTTAAAACAAACTAAATATAATTTGAGCTGCAATGTTTGTTTATTTTAAAATGTCTTTAAAATTTATAGCATCACCTTCACTGAAAAGGTTATTTTGTTTAGAAACTTGTAAAGCAATAATTAAGTCAGACAAAAATAGGTATTTAAAAATGGGTGCTGTGCATGCACTGTACTTCATTTATTATAATAAGCACAATGTGGCATTATTACTGGATTGATGCACGCTAGAATAAATGCAGCTGTTTATCAGTAAGTGGATCTAGTGTCAGAATCTGCAGTTGTTTCCAAGATCACACACTGAACATACCTGATGGTAGGTCAGGCTCCCCCATGCCCTGCTACCCAGTCCCCTCTCTTCAAAGAGATCTTGAAAGCCGCACCCACCCCCATTTCTCCCTCCACTAGGGAGTGACCACTAAAGGACACAAACTCTTCCTGGGAGGAAGAAGAGGGTAGTGGAAGCAGCAGTCAGTATACCTGTCAGTGTTTCTGGCTTACCTGTGGTGTCACCAACTTAATTGTGGGTACGTTTTTGTTTAAAGGAGACTTGATAGTTTGTGGAGGAGATGGTGTAAAAATGGACCTTGAGCAGAGTATGGCCAGCTTGGGGAAAAAAGGAGGTAACAAGGGAACTGATTTGTATTTAGGATTTTAATTTAAAAATATAAAAAAGGGAAAAGGCAAAGATTTTTGTTTAAAAGCCTGAAATTAAACAACAATGGAAATAACCTAATAGTTTGTTTAAGAAAATAGCTAATTAAAAATGTAATTGAATCTGAATAAGGCTGTACACATAGTTCATCTGTCTAACTGCATGATCTTATACATATTAATCTTTCTGATTCATCACCGTTTCCCCTTTCTGTGGCTTGTTACACCCACTTTTGCATCTTGTCTTAAATTAGATACTCTTTGAGACTGGAGAGACTTATGTTTTTGTACAGCACCTGACACAATAGGGTCCTGATTCTGATTCAGGTTTTGAGTGCTACTACAATATAAATAACTTTCAATGCAGTGAATTAGCAGTTCTTACACTGAAACTTAAACTAAAATTTAAATGTTGCAGGACTGTCTGCTCCATGGATTTATGAAAAGTTCATATCCAAATTTCAGAATAAATATAAGGATATATTACTGCTCAAAGATTTTCATTGTATTAAACATGGACAATGGGGATCTTCTATCTTGTGACTGAAACTTCTCTGAATTTAAGTGGATGGTTTTCAATGTTGTCTTTTAGGAAGCAAGAAAAAGGAAAAGGAAAGGCCAGAAATTTCTCCTCCATCAGACTTTGAACACACCATCCATGTTGGCTTTGATGCTGTTACTGGAGAATTCACTGTAAGTATACCTGTCCTAGAACTATTCAGAAAGCCATAGGGTTCCTTGCTGAAGTGAGGAGAATTTGTCACTTAAGAATAAGGTGTAAGTTAGTCTGTTCCTTTCCATCACAAGTCATTTACAGTGCCTGCCACACTGAGACCTTGGTTGGCCCCATAGGTATTACTGCAATATAAATGTTTAACATAGGTATGCTCACAGAATGTGCCAGGTGTGCCCAGGCATACCCTAATGCCCGCAGGCTGGATCTGGCCCCTCAGGGCTTTGGATCTGGCCCACGGGATTTGCCCCTTATGGTGCCGCAGGCCCGCTCTGCTCTCAGAAGCGGTCGGCACGGCGCCATGTCCCTGGGGCCCTGGGGAGAAGGGGCAGGACAGCAGAGGGCTCTGTCTGTTGCTCCAGGCAGTGCCCCCTGCAGCTCTCATTGGCTGGGAATGGGGAACCGCGGACAGTGGGAGCTTCGGGGGAGGTACCTGGAGGTGTGGCAAGGGCAGTGCGCAGAGCCCTCCACTTCCCCTCCCCCAGGGGCCGTGCAGGGACATGGTGAGTGGTGCAGCATGGGGTCAGGGTAGGCAGGCTAGGAGCACTCTGCTGCAGGTAAGTGGCGCCAAGCTGGAGCCCAAACCCTTCCTGCACCCCGCCCCCCCAACTCCTTGCCCTGAGCCTCCTGCCTGCACCTTGCACCCCTCCTGCACCCCAACCCCCTGCCCTGAGCCCCCTGCCTGCACGCCATACCCCTTCTGCACCCCAACTCCATGCCCCGAGCCCCCTGCCTGCACCCCTTCTGCACCCCAACTCCCTGCACTAAGCCCCCTGCCTGAACCTCGCACCCCAACCCCCTGCCCCAAACCTCCTGCCACACCCCATACTCCCTTCCGCACCCCAACCTTTATGATGATCACCTTTTAAAAAAAGAATAATAAAAAAATTTCCTGGGTGCACACCCTAATGAAATGTTTAATATTAGTCACTGGAATCCTGATGCTTTACTTTATACCACATGGGAGGAATTCTCACTAAAGGGTTCTATTAGCCTGTAGAAAAATGAAGTAGCTCCTTTGGTTAGTTCACTTCCATTTTCAGTAGATATGTACATAGAAAATCAGACTGAGCAATGAATGGGGAATGCCAGTTTAATGTACCTGATCAGGAGAGGGCATATGTAGGGGCAAGAGGCTGCGAGGAACACAACCTCTTCCTACAGTGCCCCAGTAGGCCAGAAAACCTGATAGAGCTATTGAATGTTTGTGCTAGCTTAGCTGAAGGCTTGGTTTATACTGTCACCTACACGTGTTCAACTCAGTGACTGAAACCCCTACCACATTTTAGTCACTTTAAGTCACAGAATAATGAAAACCCATTCTGATTTTTTTTAAATGACTTAAAAATATTAAGTATTAAGGTTGTCTGCTATTTCAGGGAATGCCAGAGCAATGGGCTCGATTGCTACAGACCTCAAATATCACCAAGCTAGAGCAGAAGAAGAACCCTCAGGCTGTACTAGATGTGCTGAAATTCTATGACTCCAAAGACACGGCAAAACAGAAGTACCTGAGCTTCTCCGCTCCAGGTGAGAGAAAAGTACATATGAGACATTCAGAGGAAGAGTTTGGTTCTTACAATCCAGTCTGCTCTTCCCTGTACGTCATTACTTAGAATTGGGAAGATAGGCCTGTGCCAAAGAATCAAACTAGTATCTAATGGGTAAGGGACACTCATAAATAAAGGTTCCGCTAAAGTTGCACTCTTTGTCTTGTCAGTTTCCTGTTTCAGGTGGGTAAGAGAACAAATGGAAAAGATAATTCAAAATAGCATTACCAGTCAGCTAAAATCAATTAATGAATGACCTGTCTTTATGAAGCTAGAACTATAAGACTATGATTAATTGGTAATGTTCTGTAAGGGTTATCACTCCCATTATCTCTAGTCAGAACACGCTTTTGAACAGTTACTGTGCAGTAACTTGCATTGGATCAACTTTCCCAAATGATAGTTTTGGGATAGCTCAGTGGTTTGAGCATTGGCCTCCTAAACCCAGGGTTGAGTTCAGTCCTTGAGGGGGCCATTTAGGGATCTGGGGCAAAAATCTGTCTGGGAATTGGTCCTGCTTTGAGCAGGGGGTTGGACTAGATGACTTCCTGAGGTCCCTTCTAACCCTGATATTCTGAGATAGGACCAAAGGTTCAGTGTAACTTGTCTACAACTTGCATTAGAAGTGATAGGTGTATGTGAGTGTCTGGGAAAAACATCTGATTTTATTTTTCCAGTGTGTGTGGTTCTTTTTAGCTGTTTAAATCAAAAAGATTTCCATTCTAAAAGTAGCCTGGTGGTAGGGGTTTTTCACATCTTTGTCTTATCAGTTTGGTCATAATCTTCTCTTTCGTATGCACATCAAAACCAGAGCACAATTTGACAAAAACAGTCGCCGTTCAGGTGAGATCCAATCATGTAGCAAGTCAGGATTTGAAAAATATATTGCCTGACCTGTGGGGGGAAGAAGTTTTCGTAACACCTGCCTGCATCTAGTCAAGGAAATAGATGTTTCATTCATCAACCCTGAAAATTCACCTGTTTGGAAGCAGGGAAATCTTATGAACTGCCCATATTCCTGATGTGTTGCTCATGTTTTCTATAAAGTCCACTTCTATTATTTATTATTCCACTAATTATTTATATTCACTTATTACTCTTCTTGCTGTTTAGAAAAAGATGGTTTCGCTTCAGGAACACCAGCAGTAAGTGTATTTATTATTGCTTGCACCCTTCCAAGCCTACTGAATTAGTGTTTTTCTTAATTAAATTTAATTTCATATTATATACTTCATAATAAATTTAGTAACGTTTTATTAAATTGTATTTTTTAACCGTTTCCCACAGGAAACAAAGTACCCGTAGGTGGTTTAATTTTAAGGATGTTTACAAATTCTTGTGTGTCTGCTAAATGCTTCCCATGGATGTCTATTTATTATTTAAAGAATGGTGAGAAATGCTTAACATATGCTTCTGGCAACTTAGAGTAGTAGAAGAGGTAATATAAATATTCAGATATTTCTTTTTTAATAAAAGTATTGTTATCATGAACATATCATATATGATCATGATTATATATATAAATGGAATGTAATAAACTGAATGTTGTAATAAATGTACTGAGACTCTTATGTCTCTCAGCATACTTACTTTAGTTCTAAATTACTAAGAATTCCTGGATCCTCATTCTAAAAATGCCTTAAAACTCATAAGCTGTTCACAGTTTTGGGGAAAAACAACAGCTTTGTTTCTAGGAAATAAATACTTTATTTCCCCTTTATTCCATTCAATAACAAAAATATAGCCCAATGCCAAAGGTTCAGAGCCCTCAACAGCAGTAGTAGAAGATGACGATGATGAAGAGGTTCCTCCTCCGGTTATTGCCCCTCGTCCAGATCATACAAAATCAGTGAGTGTTTTTGTTTTTTTTTTAATTTACTCTGGTATTTTTGCTTTTTTTACATTACTTTCTGGTCTGTCTATTGCAGGCTTCTTCCTATGGTCCCTGCCCACACCAGATTGGAGAAGATTATTCTTTGCAAAATTTCACTTTATTTATATTAATTTTATTTGAGTAGTCATGTTTTTTCCTAGCTATGGCTAACTCCCAGGTACCAGTTGGACCAGGAGTATCCAAATTAGTGCTATATTTTGCAGGTCTGCTTGGAGAGGGAAAAAAAAATCCCAAATTCATTTCCTCATCCTCTAAAACACATTATAAGGAGGATCATTAGAAAACTTTACCAATGTGCCTAGCAAATCCCAGATATTGTGGGTAATGTAGGTTTTAAAGAAACTTAAACTCCCATACTGTGTGCTTGATTTTTTCTATTAAACTATTATCCTATCACAAAAAACCCTCTGCATTGTAGTTAAGTGGAAATTTATTCCACCAACAAGAATATTATTAGTACTAAATTTTACATTTGAGAACTTAAACACTTAAGTTCTTAGTTAAGCTTTAGCACCATCTTTAACTCCCTCACCCCAACCTCCCTCCAGAGACCCTCCCTATGCGCCTATAAAGGCCAAAAGTCATCTTCTCTTCCACTGTTGCCTTTCTTTGTCTGAGGGGTAGGTATGGAATGTATACAATGTTCACAGAATATTGCTTTAAGAAATAGGCCACATGACGTTTAAATAAGGATATAGGTGGAACATTACATGTCTAAAGATCTGTAAATATTGCTACATGAGCAAGTATAACTCAATTTATGCAGTTTTTCAAGTGATGAACAGTTAGGTAGTTTAGGGGAGACCCATGTACAAATCTGAACTATCTTCTGCTCCCCAAAACCAAAAGATTGGGCTGTGCAAAGGTATCTGCTGCATCTTCATTTTACTATAGCTTACTACTTCATAGAATCTCCACAGATGATTTGTCCCACAGTTAAATAAAGAGCAGTTTCCATCCTCTTTGATGGGTGGGCATCATGTAATGTGAGGAAAGACTGAAGAAATAAGAGAAAATGTACAAAGGATGAAGGGACAGTCAAACCCTAGCCTCTGTTCCAGCATATGGTGTAATAAGGACATCCTATTAGAGAACAAATGGATAGAAAGCCTTCCCTCAACCCTGCAAAAAAAAGGTGGAGGTTAGACTACTGTGCTTAGTAATGGCTGTATTTCCAGCTAAGCTTTCAAATTAGCAGTTTATGGAGGTGAGAACCAGATTATGTAGTTCATGCTTCTGCAGTGTTTGGAGAGATTTCCACCTAGTCTGGCAGAGCAAAGCAATGATGTACCAAAATACATTGTAGAACAGTTTTGCAATGAGTCCCCAGCTGTAGAAACTATAGAAACTAGAGTCGTCGGCGATCTCTTTCCTGAGTAAATTGACCCCTAGCCATCTGCTGTCCAGCAAGTCTACAGGTCAGTCTTTCAGAATCAAGTAGTGTTGCAGTCATGTTAGCTAGTATTCAAAAACAGCAATTCTCAGAACAAGTGGTTCCTGGTTCCAAAAGTTTTAAGTGAAACAATGGTGGTAGTCAGATAAGAATTTATGGCAGTTGCAAAGAGAACTCTGAGCTCTAATAGTGCATGTTTTTTCTTTGCTCATAGATTTACACACGGTCTGTAATTGACCCTATCCCTGCACCAGCTGGTGACACTTGTGATAGTGCTGCCAAGTCGGCTGACAAGCAGAAAAAGAAGACCAAAATGTCAGATGAAGACATCATGGAAAAGCTACGTGAGTTGTATTTTTTTTAAAATACAAATTCCAGTATTGATGCTAGTTATCGGTAATTCCCTTATTTATAAGGGAGAGGTCTGTGCAGACCTCATCAGCACATTGCTTTGACCTGATAATACCTGTTGGAGTCTATTACAGAAAAGACTGCAGATATCAAATCAGCATGAACTGACGCTATTATAAAACAATCTGTACAGATGCTTGGTTGTAGTTTCTGTTAACCAGAAAATGGAGACAAATGACTAAGTCTTTTGACTAGGCCATCATCCCCATTTTTCATGTGTGTGTGATGTAGCCCAAAGACTTGGTTATTTTCTGTCACCTGCTAGTTGGGAGGAACTGTATTCAGGAATCTGGACTGGTCTTGAAGAATGGAAATTAACAAGTAAACAAAATTTCCCTGTTTGGCCCTAAAACAGCTTCAGTGTTGTACTTGTGGCTCAGTGATCAGCTTCTACGGAACTGTTCCTTTTAGTGCAGAATACAGTGGATCTTTGCTGTCCCTAATTTGATAATCTTCATAGATGCACTCATTCACCAAACCAATGCCATTGTCTAGTACAAAAGAGGCAATGACTTAGTTTAAAATAGACAGTACAATTACTGGATTTATTACTGATTCATCCCACAAAAGTGTTACAAGTCACAAATGTCATACAGAAGAATATCATTTAAATGAAGTGCAGTTCAGTATAAAAAGTTTTTATGTCCATAAGAATCAAAAGAAAAAAGTACATATTGTACTCTAATAAAAAGTGAAGAATGCTCCCTTAAGTCACTGGTTGGTTTTATGTTTTGTGTGGAATTTTTTTTCAGGGACTATTGTGAGCATAGGAGATCCCAAGAAAAAATACACCAGATATGAAAAAATTGGGCAAGGGTGAGTATTTGTAGAGCTGTCCAAAATTTTTTAGTGAATGAACCAGTATTAAAGGCATGATGTACTTTTGTCATTTAGCCACTATTTATTAAAGCAGAAATGTCAGTGTATAAGAAGTAATAATCAGATGCAGGAGACTTCAAACGGTAGTGGAAGTTTTGAATCTGTTCCTTTATGGGACTGTGCTTGTGCGTTAATGTCTCTTTGGAAACAAACCACTTTCTGGTGAGACTGGGTGGGAGTGAAAATGTATTCATTTAAGTGAACTTCTGTCTTTTTTCTGCTCTTCCCCTTCATGAGATAAACGTACCTTTTCACTAGTCATAACATTAAAAGAACAGAAAAGGGTGATACAAGGCAAGTTTTTCCTACCCTGGTCAACGTCCTACCAATCTAATATAATTTGCTCTAAATATTTCCACAAATCATTTCAATGTAAAAGTTCAGTTGAAGGATGAATACTGGCAGAGCTTGCATAATTTTTTAAATATAAATGTTGTTCTTACTGTGCTTGCATCCCCTCTAACGATATTCTGTGTGTGTGTAGGGGAATGAGGGGTGGACTAGGATCCCCTTTAGAACTGATTGTCTGTCTGATTTATCCAGTATTTGGGAATAGCACAAGATATAGGGATTTTGCGTACCCTGACATGCAAGCAAAGTAGTTTTCCTCTTACTATGTAAGAGGCTGGTCCTGTGGTAACTGGTATGCTCTTTCTGAGCTGGCTGGTATTTGTATTTAGTACTCCTTATTTGAGTACTCCTTGAATCCCCTTCTTTCTTAAGAACATAACAGCTGCTGTACTAGGTCAGACCATGGTCCATCTTGCCCAGTATTTTGTTGCCAGCTGTGACCCGTTCCAGAACTTCAGAGGGAGAGTACAGAACAGGGTAATTATGGAGTGATCCACCCCTGTCTTCCACTCCCAGCTTCTGGTGATCAGAGGTTTAGGGTCACCCCGAGCATGGGGTTCCACTCCTGACCATCTGGGCTAATAGGCTTCAATAGACCTATCCTCCATACACTTATCCAGTTCATTTTTTTTACCCAGTTACACTTTTGGCCATCACAGCATGCCGTGGCAGTGAGTTCTACAGGTTAGTTGTGCATTATGTGAAAAAGTATTTCCTCTTGTTTCTATGAAAGCTGTTTGCTGCCTGTTGATTTCACTAGCTTTCTAAAGGGAAATCAGGCTGTTCCAAACTATTAGAATTCTTTGAGAGAGTCAACACGTATGTGGACAAGGGTGATCCAGCGATGCAGTGTACCTGGATTTTTAGAAAGTATTTGACGAGGTCTCTCAACAAAGGCTCTTAAGGAAACTAAGTAGCCGATGGGAGGGAAGGTCCTCTCATGGATCAGTAACTGGTTGAAAGATAGGAAACAAAGGCATGGGTATACGTTCAGTTTTCACAATGGAGAGAGGTGAACAGGAAGGATCCCCAGCTATCTGTCCTGGGACCTGTGCTGGGTTCAACATATTCATTAATGATCTGGAAAAGGAGATGAATAGTGAAGTGGCAAAGCTTGCAGATGATACAAAATTATTCAAAATAGTTAAGTCCAAAGCAGACTGTGAGGAGAATTAGAGGGAATCTCTCAAAACTGGATGACTGGGTAACAAAATGGCAGATGAAATTCAGCATCGATAAGTGCAAAGTAACGCATGTAGGGAAAAAACAATCCCAACTATACATACGTGTATACATGTATTTACATATATGATGGGGTCTAAGCTATTACCTCCCAAGAAAGAGCTCTTGGCATTACCATGGATAGATCTCTGAAGATTTCCATGAAATGTGCAGTGGCAGTCAAAAAGAACTATTAGGAAAGAGATGAAAAATATCACAATGCCACTATATAAATCCACAGTGTGACTGACACCTTGAATGCTGTATCCAGTTCTGGTTGCCTGAAAAGAAATATGGTGGAACTGGAAGAGGTTCAGAGGAGAGCAGCAGAGATGTTCAAGGATATACAACAGCTTCCTTTCAAAGAGAGACTAAAAAGATTAGGGCTAGTCAGCCGAGAAAATATGACTAAGGGAGGGATATGATACAGGCCTATAACATCATGATGAATGATGTCGAAAAAGTGACTAGAGAAGTGTGTGTTTACCCTTTCACACAATACAAAAGTCAGGGGTCATCCAATGAAATTAATAAGCAGCAGGTTTTCTGCAAACAAAAGGAAGTATTTTTTCATACAAATGCGCAGTTCTTTACAGTTTTTAGGTGTGCAAAACTTAAAAAAAATCTTTGATCTGTCTGCATGTATATCCTTGTTAGATTTGAAATCATACAGCTGATCACATACCTTGTATTCACAGGGCTTCAGGTACAGTTTTCACGGCTATCGATGTGGCAACAGGACAGGAGGTAAGATCTATGTGAATATTTTCCATTTAAATCCGCATTTATGGGTGATGGAAGTGAATTGGATAGGTTTTTTTTTATCAGTGGCTCCCATCTCTGGCATTACTTCCCAGTAGAATATTCGTCATAGTCATTTGTAACAGTGCAGTCCTTGTTTTGTAGTAACCAGATGATGAATACTAAAAATAGGGTTTTGTTTGTCCAATGAAATGCAAAGGGACCAAGATGTTCAGAGTTGTGGGTTTTGAAAAGTGTTTAACCTCTAAGTGTTGTAGGCAATATTGTCTTGAATTCTGACCAATAATTTTGCATTTAGCCTTCTACATAGCTTCATCTGTGACCATGATAGTCTTGCCCATATGAAAATTGCTTCTCACCAAACAATTCCTTCTATTTTAATTAGACTACCTTCTCCATATCCTGTTCCCAGGTTCTTCCCATTGATTACACCCATACCATCTGGCAGACGTGGTGGCATCATTGTCATCTACAAATTGTTCATTAACCTTCACCATCCTATTTGCTTTGATGTTTTCCTTTGAACGTCTTTTACTTCACTGGTCCCCTGCAACTAAAATTCACAATTGTTGGCTTCTTTCTAAAGTCATCTTTTCTTTAATTGTTTTACCCATCAGCTCAGTCAGTCTCTCTCCTTCTGCCACCACCTTCTCTGGTACCTGAATGTTCATTTTGCTAATAGCTGAAATGTTCTCACCTGCAGTTTTACCTCTCACCTTTATAGCTGTTGACTTCTTCCGCTTTTCTACCTCTTCTGCTTAACCTTGGATGTAATGAGTAATTTTTCCCTGTACTTTCCTTTACCTGTCTCTCACTAAGCACTTTATGTGCTTGTCCGTCTGTAACAAAATCTCATACCTGGATTCTGTTTTTCTAGCCCTTCTTTACTTCCTGTTAGAGACAACTAATTCGCTATACATCTTTCAGGCAACCTACCCTATAAAAACACTTTCCATTACCTATCTCTCCAGAACCCATGGTACAATAATAGCTCAGATCCTTAAGCTCCCCCCTCATGCCCCCAACCCCCAAAAACCCCATAAAAAAAACCAAAAAACTAAACTAAAATTCTGGTGCACCAAAATGTACAGTATTGTCATGTTTTATTGTGAATATTACGTAGCCTCTCTCCCAGGTTTCCTTCTGATTTTCAGTGATACTACTGCTATTCTGTAATCTCCGGAGTCATTCTAACACTGCCAATTCAGTCCTTCACCCACTTGACATCTCTTCTACTCTGAACAGAGCTTACTATTTCTTCCACTCCAGAATTGCTTCTGTCTGTGGCAGTATCATATTGTCAGCTTTTCCCTGTCCCTTCCAATAACACTAGTGATCCTCTGTGTAGTTCCCATGAAATCTCTGGTGTCTGACCATTGATTGTGTCTGACGTCATTGATCCAACACTTGATCACTTCCAATCTCTTTCCTCCCTCTGGCAGTGAAACCATCTTTCACATGGCTTCCTCATTACCACTTTTACCTCACTGCAGCATTTAGACAATATGCAGTTGCATTCTCTAAAAGCTATTTTAGCTCTGGAGGTGATGACATATCAAACAGTAGACCATTCCTTCTCCATCTGTCTTAATTATAAGACATCTGCTTCTAACTCATAGATGGGCATGGTTCTTCTTGTCAAGAAGAATACCATAGTTATTAATCGTCAAACTCATTCCTCTCAATTTCTCAACCTTGATCTTCTTTTCAGACTTTATGGCTGTAATTTTGAAGTTGTCACCCCACCAAGCTCCTCTTTGTTCCTTGTCTTGCTATGCTGTGAAATTTCCTCTCACCTGTTTAACAGCATGTCTGCTTTTCTTTCATCACTCACTTTATTGAATCATTCTTTTGAGCATTGTCTCTTCACACCTTCATATTTGCAGCTTCTTTTGCCTTGCAAATGCACTTTCATTCAAATGCTAGTCTGTTCAGAACAAAACATATAGAAACAATCCTATTGCCTTGTCCTGGAAACCTTGCACTGGCTATCACTTGTATCCACTACAAAATCTCTCATCTTCAAGCCTGTTAATAGCTTCTCTCTTGATTCTGATTTCATTTCTGTCCCCCCAAACCCTTCCTCCACTTCTCTCTATTCTGATCTGCACTGTGTTGGCAGTGACTCTTTTGCTGGCACTGCATTTCCTTGGCTATGATGGAATCATGTTAAGAGCAGTGTAAGTTGCACATTAGTAATTTGGGGTAACTGGCGCTGGAAGGGGAATTAACAGCAGGAAGTGCAATTAACAGGATGATGTAGGAAGGTGTAAGATAAAGCAGATTGCCTGTGCCCGTCACATCACTTCATAGTTTCCTGTTCTTTTCTTGCCATAACCCTATCATTTGCTTCCCCTCATGCTGCAAGCTACTCCTACCTGCACCAACACTGACTTTCTGATGTGCAATTTAGATCACCATTTGTGTCGCTTCTGAATTTGGCTTACTGTCTGGAGCCATCATGCTGCCACTTTATTGACTTGCTAGACTTTTTTATAAAATACAGCTCCAGTCCCACCTGGCACATAGGCTACAGCCAGCAAGCTGTTGGACAGTTTAACAGAGCATTCCTTGTTATTACTAACCCACATGCCTTGTCTACAACTCTGTTCTAATCATTCAATGAACTTTTACTGTAATATTATAAATGTTTAGCGTTGCAGTGGGTTGGCACTCAGGTTTGTAGGACTAACACTCATCTTGTATTTTACTGTTTTTCCCTCGTTTTCAGGTTGCTATCAAACAGATAAACCTGCAGAAGCAGCCCAAGAAGGAGTTGATTATTAATGAGATCCTGGTAATGAAAGAGTTAAAGAATCCCAACATAGTCAACTTCCTAGACAGGTAAATGCAGACAATCAAACAGTTAATCTTCCTTCTCCCAGGAGTCAGGATTATAACCTGACATCTTCTATGATCACTGTGGGTACGATTACTGCTGCTTGAAGCATGCTTCCCAGCTCAGGTAGGCAGACATGTTAGCTTTGCTTGAGCTAGCACTCTAAAAATCACTACAAAAATAGCCATGTGGTGAGTAGCATGGGCAGCAGATTGAGCTAGCACCTTAAATACAAACCCACTTGGCTGGCCCTGTGCATATACTCAGGAGGTACAATGAGTATTCGGGTTAAGAGATTGCCAGGCAAAAGCCAGGTGTGTTGCAGGGCATAGGGCTGGTGATTCAGTAAGGAGCATTCTTTTCTGATTCGGTACCAAACCAATATCCCAAACTGGGGTTGGGGAGCACTGTGCTGCTGGAGGTGCTGTTTTAGATGAGATGCAAAACTATTACCCTGACTTTTTAGTCAGAGCAGATCTTCAGGCATTTTTGTAAGAGAAGCTTGGCCCCAGCTTTTAAATCCAGTCTGTCTACCTAAAAACTTTTTTTCTAATTGATCTAAAACTCATAGAAATGTAGGGCTGGAAGGGACCTCAAGAGGTTATGTAGTCTATCTCCCTGAACTGAGGCAGGACCAACTACACCATACCTAGCAGGTGTTTGTCTAAACTATTCTTAAAAATCTCCAATTATGGGAGTTACACGACCTCCCTTGGTAACCTATTCCAATACTTAATTATCCTTGTAGTTAGAAAGCTTTCCTAATATTTAACCTAAATCTTCCTCTCTGCAGGTTAAGCCCATTGCTTCTTGTCCTACCTTCATTGGACATGGAGAACAGTTGGTCACTGTCCTCTTCATAGCGGCCTTTAACATATTTGAAGCTTGTTATCAGGTTTTCCCCTCAGTCTTCTTTTCTCAAGACTAAACATGGCCCGTTTTTTAACCTTTCCTCATAGGTCAGATTTTCTAAATCTCACACCCCTTTTGTTGCTCTTATCTGGATTCTCTCCACTTTTCCACAATGTATCCTGAAGTGTGGCACCAAAAACTGGACATAGGACTCCAGCTGAGGCCTCACCAGTGCCAAGTTCAGGTGGACAGTTACCTCCTGTGTCTTACTGTTAATATACCCTGGAATATTTCCCCTTTTCACAGCTGCATCACATTGTTGACTTACGTTCAATTTGTGATCCAGGATCCTTTCCTGCAGTACTATTGCCTAGCCAGTTATTCCCCATTTTGTATGTATGCATTTGATTTTTCCTTTCTAATTGTGATACTTTGCACCTGTCCTTATTGAATTTAATCTTGTTGATTACAGATCAATTTGTCATGATCATTTTGAATTCTAATCCTGTCCTCCAAAGTGCTGGCAACCTCTCACAGAGTGGTGTCATCTGCAAACTTTATAGCATAGTCTCCACTCCATTATCCAAGCAATTAATGAAAATACTGAATAGTATTGAACCCAGGACAGACTCCTGTAGGACCCCATGAGATAAGTCCTCCCAATTTGACAGTGAATCATTGATAACAACTGAGTATGGTTTTTTAATCACCACCCACTTTAGTCATTTCATAGACCATATTTCTCTAGTTTGTTAGTGAATATATCATGTGGGACTTCCAAAAAGCTAAATAAGATAAATCATGTCTACTTCCCCACATCCACTAGGCCAGTACCTCTGTCAAAGGAGCAAATTAGGTTGGTTTGGCATGATTTGTTCTTTACAAATCCATGCTGGCTATTCCTTAACATCCTATTATAATCTAGGTGCTTACAAACTGATAGTTTAATAATTTGTTCCAGTATCTTTCCAGATGTTGAAGTTAGTCTGACTGATCTATAATTCCCCAGGTCCTCATTGTTCCCCTTTTTAAAGACAGGTGCTATGTTTGCCCTTCTCCAGTCCTCTGGGACCTCACCTTTCCTCCATAAATTAATTTGATTGCTAATGGGTCCATGATTGCTTCAGCTACTTCCTTAAATATCTTAGGGTGAATTTTGTCAGGCCTGTTGTGAAGTTTTATCTTGAACAATTGCTGCAATACACTGTCAGTCATTTATCAGTCCTGATTCTTCAATCCTGGCAAATGAGCTTATTTCTGTATTTTCTGCCTTTAGTTTTCTTGTAGGTGATGAATTGTTTGTTGTAATGGAGTACCTTGCTGGAGGGTCACTCACTGATGTGGTCACAGAAACTTGCATGGATGAGGCACAGATTGCTGCTGTTTGCAGAGAGGTGAGTGTTACGTTTCTGTGGGTAGGAGGTGAGAGTGCAATCTTTCCTCTCCCGTCTTTTGAGATACATTTATATTACTGGCCAGCCACTGATGTCCAGGCTTCATTTAATATCTTCACTAATAATCTGAAAGAGGAATTAAGCAGCATTTTAACTAGTTTCGAAGAGGATATTTAATTGGAGAGAATTCTACTGACACTAGTGATTGCAGGGAAATAATATGAAGATGAGATGTGCAGAAAAATAGCAAAATGACTAACAAAAAAATGCAACCTAAAAGATCTGGGGAAAAACCAATCCAAAGTAGTGGGAGGGGAACCGCTGATGGATAGAGCTGGCTAAAGGTGACAGCAGAAAGCAAATGAGACATGAGTTTGCAATGCAACATGACAATAAAAGTTGATGGAGTTTGGGGCTGGTATATAGATACCTCAAATCATGGAGCAATGGCGTTAGGAGTGTCCCTTTCTATTTGGCACCTGCAATATTATGTTCATTCTGGTTATCATGTTACCAGAAAGATACTGACAGGCTGGATGGAGTTCAGAGAAAGTTTCAGGTGGCTAGAGTGATTCACTTTCAAAGAAAGATTTGAAGACAAACCTACAGATATGGTGGTTTTAAAATGATCTGTCTGGAAACAATTTAACTTTGTATTTGGCATCTAGTTTCCAATAAATTGAAAATTAATACTCTGCATTTAACTAGCCGCCCATGAATGAGTTCAAACTTAAGCTTAAAACTTACTTAAACTCTTTTGACTTAACCAATAATTCTACTGCCCAACATGTAAATTCAGAATACTCATGACTGGTAAATCAAACCTACTTTTCTAAGATGAGCATATGTATTAATTCTCAGTAGGAGTTAATTTGTAGCAAGTTTCAAATCCAGCTGTTTTGGTTGTAGCCTTTTAAATATATATATATTTTTCTTTTTTTCTTTCTTTACAGTGAGGAAGAATGTAGGTTTTTTTTTTGTTTTTTGTTTTTGTTTTTTTACCTTTGCTGAACTCAAATACCTGGAGGGATTTTCCGCAAATAATACCTTTAGGCAGAAACTCAACATGGACAATTTCAGCCTAAAAAGTGAATAATTGAGAGAGCTAGAATTATGTAAATAATTTTATAATGGAAACTGTTTTGCACCCATCCCTATAGCAAGCACTACATATATTTAAGAGTGAAGCATTCTCCTTATAGTGAAACTCTGCCAAAGAAAACTGATCTCAGTAGTCAGTCAGGATTCCCCAACAACTGAAAAGCTGCGAAAAGTAACATTAGCAAAGTGAAAGTGCTTTGGAACTTTGGGGAATCTTGGATGATGCCTGGCTGGTGGGCACTTTTAGTTCATTTTGCAGTCCTATGATGTCAAGGAAATAGCGTCTTCTCTGAGGTTAAAGAAGCAGGTTTTGACCACACTGAATTTTGGATGACAGTAGTCTGGTTTCTCATCAGAAGAGCTTCCTCTGCTGGATATTTAAAGTAATACCTGCTACCTTTTTACACGTTGCATTATATGTACATAAATTTTGCTTTTTGATTCACAATACACAAACTGTATTTGCTTTTGATAAATGTTTTCCTTTTCCTCCTCCCCTGTACAGTGTTTGCAAGCACTAGAGTTCCTACATGCCAACCAGGTAATCCACAGAGATATTAAGAGTGACAACGTGCTTTTAGGAATGGATGGATCAGTTAAACTCAGTGAGTGCCAGATAATTGTTTCAACCTGCTGCTTCTTTTTAAACATTTTGCAATGAATAGTATGTTTGTAAGTGCATAGTTATCTCAGATGTTTGAGATGAATTTCTGCTAAAAATCAGCAATAGAATTCATTCTGCTTTGCAAAAAGAATTTTACCCGTTATAGTTGGTTTTGTAATTCTGAGCATCTGAAAGCTACTCACTTTGAGTATATCAAACAAGAAGGATGTTTAAGTAACTTTTTACCACATGAATGCGTTTGTAAGTGTGAGTTAATCTGCAGTGTAAAGTCAGATAAAGATACAAGGATTGCCAGTGAGGGAAGCTGGCGCTAAGTGGCGCTGCCTTATTGGCTCCTTTCAGATTCAAATGGTTTTGCACTGTCCATTTAATTGACAGGATGAAAATTACACATTTGTATTTCAGTACTGCCTAAAGGCTGCAAACCAGGTAGGGTCCTATTGTGCTGGACAAGGTACTTGTCTGAATTTTTTTTAACTACTGTTAAAAGTATCTACAACAGTAAAAATATTAGAGATCAGGGAAATATTTTTTGTTTTCAGTTTTATATTGTGCATTTGACAGCACTTATTGTGCAGTCAGTTGCTGTTGCGTCTTTCATACAGCAAGTGGGGAAAGAAAAAAATTTCAAAAATTTAGTGAACTTAATCTCAGAAGTTTCGAGGAGTGCTTAGGGAGAGGTGCATTAAGATTTACACACTGAGCACCTAAAAGTTTGCTAAGCGCTACACAGATGCCTAAAAAGACATGGGGTGACACTTTAAAAGCTGCTTTCTGGATTTGGACACCCGGGAAATCTACCACTGTTCCCTGTTCCAAGAGTTTGTAGTCTAATTTCAGTTATGATACAGTAACTCCTCACTTAGTCCTCCCGGTTAACGTTGTTTCATTGTTACGTTGTTATGTTGCTGATCAGTTAGAAAATATGCTCATTTAAAGTTGTGCAATGCTCCCTTATAACATTGTTTGACAGCCACCTGCTTTGTCCACTGCTTGCAGGAAGAGCAGCCCATTGGAGCTAGATGGTGGGGGCTTGAAACCAGGGTGGACCAGCAGCCCCCCTATCAGCTCTCCCTATCAGCTCCCCTCTCTCCTAAATTACCTGTGTGGCAGCCACCCAGCATGCTATCAGCTGCCGGGCAGTTCAGCTGTCCCTTCCCCCCACCCCCCACTGTGAGCTGCTCCCAAGAGCCTCCTGCTTGCTGTGCAGATGAGGGGAAGAGAGGTGCTAATATCAGGCTGTTCCCCTCCCCCTGCTCTTGTACCCTCATCTCCTGTACCTTATCTCCACAGGCAGGGGACACAACAGGGCTCAGGACTGAGGGAGCTTGCTGGCAGCAGCTGCAGTCTCAATTTGCTAATCCACTTAAAAAGGCAATGTACTTAGAGTAGAGTCAGTATACTTAAAGCGGCAATGCGCATCTCTATGTCTCTCACACACAGGATATGTCTCTCTGTGTCTCTCTGCCATGCTGTCTCCCCTCCCTCCCATTTGTGCTGCCTTGTAAAGTGTAGAAAGAACAAGGAGTACTCGTGGCACCTTAGAGACTAACCCACTTCATCAGATGCATACAGTGGAAAATGCAGTAGGAAAAAAGCTTCTGCCCAAATAAATTTTTTAGTCTCTTAAGTGCCACCCATGTACTCCTTGTTCTTTTTGCTGATACAGACTAACACTGCTACCACTCTGAACTTGTAGAGTGTAAGGCTACATTAACATGTTACCCCTTGAGGGCTCAGCCAAGTGCTAGTTCATCATTTAGCAGTAAGGCATTCCCTGGGAAATATCCCACCCTCTGACTTGAGCACCTCAACCAACTTTCACAATCGTCATTGCTGTGTACAGTATTAAATTGTTTGTTTAAAACTTATATTCTGTGTGTGTGTGTGTGTATTTTTATATGTCTGTGTATACACACACACACAGTCTTTTGTCTGGTGAAAAAATTTTCCCTGGAACCTACACCTCCCCATTAACATTAATTTTTGGGGGGAAATTGGATTCACTTAACATCATTTTGCTTAAAGTAGCATTTTTTCAGGAACATAACTACAATGTTAAGCAAGGAGTTACTGTACATCGGAGAGTTTGTAAACAGTAATGGGGAAAGGTGAACAGTGAAAGATAATAGGGTTACTGAGGTAAATTAAGTGCACATCCTAAGGGTATTTAGAAGGATCTGTCAGAATTATAGGACTGTGGAATTTTTGCTTTGTATACAAACTGAGTATTTGCAGTCTATCTTCCAAAAGAGGTGACAAGTGAAGGGAAGCAGTGGAAGGTGTGAGTGGGAGAGATTGAATGGAGGGAGGAGAGAGGAGTCTAGCAGTGGATGTATAAAGGGGAAAGATTTAAGGAAGGGCAGGGACATGGTGAGGTAGGTGATGGGAATAGGTATGAAGAAGAGGTGATTGCTGGAAGAGAAAAGGAGGAGGGGGATCAGCAGAGATGCCATGGGGAGGCAGGGGAAAGTAACTATAGAAACTTGCTAGCTGAATCAGGTGGCTGTAGAATCTGTTGAGGTTAATGGAATCTGTAATCCTCTATTTGGTGAAGGAGGCATGGGCTACCCACCTCACAAAACACAGTAAAAGAGCCACCATGGCTTGGCTTAACCATGTAAAAGAAGCAATGAGAGATAAAAAGGCATCTTTTAAAAAGTGGAAGTCAAATCCTAGTGAGGTAAATAGAAAGGAACATAAACACTGCCAAATTAAGTGTAAAAATGTAATAAGAAAAGCCAAAAAGGAGTTTGAAGAACAGCTAGCCAAAAACTCAAAAGGTAATAAAATGTTTAAGTACATACGAGGCAGGAAGCCTGCTAAACAACCAGTGGGGCACCTGGACAATCGAGATACAAAAGGAGCACTTGAAGACGATAAAGTCATTGCAAAGAAACTAAATGAATTCTTTGCTTCAGTCTTCATGGCTGAGAATGTTAAGGAGATTCCCAAACCTGAGCCATCCTTTGTAGGTGATAAATATGAGGAATCATCACAGATTGAAGTGTCATTAGAGGAGGTTTTGGAATTAATTGATAAACTTAACAGTAACAAGTCACTGGGACCAGATGGCATTCATCCAAGAGTTCTGAAAACTCAAATATGAAATTGCGGAACTGTTAACTATGGTTTGTAACCTGTCCTTTTTAAATCAGCTTCTGTACCCAATGACTGGAAGATAGCTAATGTAACACCAATATTTAAAAAGGGCTCTAGAGGTGATCCTGGCAATTACAGACTGATAGGTCTAACATCAGTACTGGGCAAATTAGTTGAAACAATAGTAAAGAATAAAATTGTCAGACACAGAAGAACATACATTGTTGGGCAAAAGTCAACATGGTTTCCATAAAGGGAAATCATGTCTTACTAATCTATTAGAGTTCTTTGAAGGGGTCAACAAACATGTGGACAAGAGGGATCCAGTGGATATAGTGTACTTAGATTTCCAGAAAGCCTTTGACAAGCTCCCTCACCAAAGGCTCTTACTTAAATTAAGCTGTCATTGGATAAGAGGGAAGATCCTTTCTTGGATTGAGAACTTGTTAAAAAAACAGGGAACAAAGGGTAGGAATAAATGGTAAACTTTCAGAATAGATAGGGGTAACTAGTGGTGTTCCTCAAGGGTCAATCCTGGGACCAATCCTATGCAATTTATTCCTAAATGATCTGAACTGCTCAAGATAGTTAAGACCAAAGGAGACTGTGAAGAACTTCAAAGAGATCTCACAAAACTAAGTGAGTGGGCAACAAAATGGCAAATGAAATTTAATGTAGATAAATGTAAAGTAAAGCACATTGGAAAAAATAACCCCAACTATACATACAATATGATGGGAGCTAATTTAGCTACACCTAATCAAAAAGATCTTGGAGTCATCGTGGATAGTTCTCTGAAGACGTTCATGCAATGTGCAGCGACAGTCAAAAAAGCAAACAGGATGTTAGGAATCATTAAAATGGGGATAGAGAATAAGACAGAGAATATCTTATTGCCCTTATATAAATCCATATAAATTCCCACAACTGGAATACTGTATACAGATGTGGTCTCCTCATCTCAAAAAAGATATACTGGCATTAGAAAAGGTTCAGAGAAGAGCAACTAAAATGATTAGGGGTTTGGAGAGGGTCCCATATGAGGAGAGAGATTAAAAAGGCTAGGACTCTTCAGCTTGGAAAAGAGGCGACTAAGGGGGGATATGATAGAGGTATATAAAATCATGAGTGGTGTGGAGAAAGTGAATAAGGAAAAGTTATTTACTTGTTCCCATAATATAAGAACCAGGGGCCACCAAAGGAAATTAATGAGCAGCAGATTTAAAACAAATAAAAGGAAGTTCTTCTTCACACAGCGCACAGTCAACCTGTGAAACTTCTTGCCTGAGGAGGTTGTGAAGGCTAGGACTATAACGGTTTAAAAGAGAACTAGATAAATTTATGGAGGTTAAGTCCATTAATGGCTATTAGCAAGGATGGATAAGGAATGGTGTCCCTAGCCTCTGTTTGTCAGAGGGTGGAGATGGATGGCAGGAGAGAGATCGCTTGATTATTGCCTGTTGGGTTCACTCCCTCTGGGGCACCTGGCATTGGCCACTGTCTGTAGATAGGATGCTGGGCTGGATGGACCCTTGGTCTGACCCAGTATGGACATTCTTATTTTCTTATGTTAGTATCTGTAGTGAAGATTGTGGTGGGTTGACGTGGTCCATGGGAAGTGATTGATGTGCACTCCTATGCTAGGAGAAGGGTCCTGAGCAGTTCTTGAGGGCATCTTGGCTCTCAGGATGGTACTGTGGGTGAAGGTATCTTTTTTTCCTGGAGTTGCTGTCTCTGAAGAAGCTGACAGTGGGAGGCCAGTGTGAATGTAGTGAGGATCCCCAGGCGGATGAAGAGTGGGTGGGCTGCCAGTGCCTGGTCTCCTTGAAATACCTTTCCTTGCATAGTCTGCAGAGGCTTTCACCTGCCTTCTCCCTGTTGGTGCTATGGAGGCTAGAAGGCTTTTCTGGGGCACCTGGGAATTGAGCTGCTGCTTCTGTCACATTTTTGAAGTCGCCTAGATTTCAGGTTGACTGTGACCCTTTGAGGGAATGTAAATGAATGATGCTATAGACCTAGAGGGGAAAGCCTTTATGAAAGAGCAGCAAGATGAGAGCTATTGGCTGCTGTTGCTTTGGAGACTGGGAAGGAGGTGGATAGTAGCTTGCTAAACTGCCCTTGGACAGCAGTTAGGGTTTTCAGGCATGAAACCCATTTGTCAGCACTATCTGGTACTAGCATTTGAAATGTAGGGAAAAGTATTTTTAAAGTTCGAAATCCTTTCTCTCAAACTAATGTAAATCTTAGGATGAACCCCAGCTTTTGCTGAGATTGTGTTGTCATTGGTGCTCTGCATGCCTGAAAAGAAGTGGGAGATCTGTGGGTTGGACAAAGTAGCAGGGTGGAATATGCATTGAAAATGCATTGTTGATGCATTCCATTCATTCCAGTAAAAATAAAGGGCCAGATTTTCAAGAGATTTTACATTTAAGCACTAAAATAATGGCCAGATTTTCCAAAGAGCATCATAGCACATTGGGTGTTGAGCTCTTTTGAGAACGTGACCCCTGGTAAATCTAAGTAAGCTTAAAATGTTCCATTTTAAAAAATGCTCCAACCTCCAAGTGTTTTAATTTTGAACCATAACTTTTCACCAATAATAATCTGATTAAAAAACAAAAATCCAAAAGGCACAGACTTTTTAAAAAAAAAACAAAACAAAACTATTCCTCATTGAAGAGGCTTTATTTTGCTGTGTCTAAGATCTGAGTTGATAAGAAAATGCACTTTTCTAGCCAGTAGGTGGAGACCTTGAATGAATCTATATAGAATAAGTATAGCTTGCTCTTCAGTTGTTTCCTTTTCTATGTGATCAGTTTGTTCCTCTAAGCTTTTTTCTGTTGAATATACTTTATAGTAGCTTCATATATCTAAAGTCTCACTTCCAAACCTCTGTTAACCATAGTGCAATGATTCAGTAGCTAAACCTGTGGTAAAATACTAAAGTTGGTAAGTGCAAAAATAAATATTGAAAACATTTTTGTATAGGATTACCATATTTCAGGTTCCCAAAAAAGAGGACACTGGTGGGAGGTGATAGGTGGAGATGCCCACTGGAGGTGGGGGAACTGTCGTTCCCTGTCATGGTGGCAGGGCGGCTGGCACAAGCCCAGGATACAGCGACAGCCATCAGTCAGCGCCTGCTTGTGGTACCCCTTCACAAGGGAGGAGAGATGGGACCTGGTTGGTTGGGATTTGACAGCTGTGACTTGTAGGGGAATGGACCAATCAGCTGACGATGCAGTGCAGGAACCAGTTGGGAAGTGGACCAGTGGCGGCTCTTTCTGAGCTGCAGCTTGTCTGCTCTTCAAAAACCTGGACATGGCTGTTACTTGAAAACCCTGCCTGGACAGAAAAAGGAGGCTCAAAAGAGGCTCTGTCCAGGAAAACCTGGATGTATGGTAACCCTATTTTTGTACTGGGGCTGGAGCCCAGTCTGATGATGTCACCTTCCGGGTTCAGGACCATTACAATACACAACGGAGGGCTTGTCTACATCACAAAGTTGCAGCGCTGGTGAGGGGGTTACAGCGCTGCAACTTAGGAGGTATACACATCTGCAGGGCACCACCAGCGCTGCAACTCCCTGTTTGCAGCGCTGGCCGTACTCCCGTTTTGTCTCGGGTGTAGAGGATCCAGCGCTGGTGATCCAGCGCTGGTAATCAAGTATAGACACTTACCAGCGCTTTTCTTGACCTCCGTGGAATAAGCAGGTATCCCAGCTGTAATAACCTTAGTCCCAGATTTGGACCTTAGCGTCCAAAATATGGGGGTTAGCATGAAAACCTCCAAGCTTAGTTACCAGCTTGGACCTGGTACCTGCTGCCACCACCCAAAAAATTAGAGTGTTTTGGGGCACTCTGGTCCCTCTGAAAAACCTTCCCTGGGGACCCCAAGACCCAAATCCCTTGAGTCTCACAACAAAGGGAAATAATCCTTTTTCCCTTCCCCCCTCCAGGTGCTCCTGGAGAGATACACAGACACCAGCTCTGTGAATCCAAACAGAGTGAATCTCCCTCTCTGTTCCCAATCCTGGAAACAAAAAGTACTTTCCTATTCCCCCAGAGGGAATGCAACATTAGGCTAGCAATCCAACACACAGATTTCCCCGATTCCTTCCTCCCACCAATTCCCTGGTGAGTACAGACTCAATTTCCCTGAAGTAAAGAAAAACTCCAACAGGTCTTAAAAGAAAGCTTTATATAAAAAGAAAGAAAAATAAGTACAAATGTTCTCTCTGTATTAAGATGATACAACACAGGGTCAATTGCTTAAAAGAATATTGAATAAACAGCCTTATTCCAAAAGAATACAAATCAAAGCACTCCAGCACTTATATTCATGCAAATACCAAAGAAAAGAAACCATATAACTTACTATCTGATCTCTTTGTCCTTACACTTGGAAACAGAAGACTAGAAAGTAGAACTACTTCTCCAAAGCTCAGAGAAAGCAGGCAGGCAGAAAACAAAAAACAAAGACAAAGACACTCAATTCCCTCCACCCAAAGTTGAAAAAATCCGGTTTCCTGATTGGTCCTCTGGTCAGGTGCTTCAGGTGAAAGAGACATTAACCCTTAGCTATCTGTTTATGACACGCCCCCCAAATTGCAGACAGTGGGGAAGCTCACTGGCGGCGATTTCCTTTTAGAACTTGAAAATAAACAGATTAATACAACACATACACCTTTACATATACTCCTAAGTATATAACTAACAGACTTCTACATTTTAAGAACACTTTTTAACTACTGAATTCTGGGAAACTCTCACGGGAGAGTGCATCAGCAACTTTATTAGAAGCTTCTGTGATGTGTTGAATTTTAAAATCAAAATCTTGGAGAGCTAAACTCCAACGAAGAAGTTTCTTGTTGTTCCCCTTGGCAGTATGAAGCCACTTTAGTGCAGCATGGTCAGTTTGTAGTTGGAACCGCCGTCCCCAAACATATGGGCGTAGCTTTTCCAGGGCGTACACAATGGCATAGCATTCCTTTTCACTGACTGACCAGTGACTTTCCCTCTCAGACAGTTTCTTGCTGAGAAACACGACAGGATGGAAGTTGTGATCTGTTGCTTCCTGCATGAGCACCGCTCCTATACCACGCTCAGATGCATCTGTGGTTACTAGGAATGGCTTGTCAAAGTCCGGGGCCCTGAGCACAGGGTCAGACATGAGCGTTGCCTTAAGTTGGGTAAAGGCCTTTTGACACTCATCAGTTCACTTAACTGCATTTGGCTGGGTCTTTTTGGTCAGGTCGGTCAGTGGGGCAGCGATTTGGCTGTAGTGTGGTACAAATCGCCTGTAGTATCCGGCCAAGCCTAAGAAGGATTGGACCTGCTTCTTGGACCGTGGGACAGGCCACTTTTGGATAGCATCTACCTTGGCCTGTAGGGGGTTTATGGTTCCTCGACCCACCTGGTGCCCCAGGTAAGTCACTCTGTTTTGGCCTATTTGACACTTTTTGGCCTTAACAGTTAGTCCTGCCTGCCTGATGCGCTCAAAGACCTTTTCCAGGTGTAGTAGGTGTTCGGGCCAGGAGTCTGAAAAAATGGCCACATCATCGAGGTAGGCAACTGCAAATTCTCCCAGTCCAGCTAGTAGACCATTTACCAGCCTCTGGAAGGTGGCGGGTGCATTTCGAAGGCCGAAAGGAAGGACATTGAATTCATACACCCCCGCATGGGTGATGAATGCTGACCTCTCCTTGGCAGGTTCATCTAGCGGTACTTGCCAGTACCCCTTGGTTAAGTCTATTGTAGAGATGAACTGGGCACGTCCCAACTTTTCCAATAGCTCATCGGTACGTGGCATTGGATAGTTGTCCGGACGAGTTACAGCATTTAGCTTACGGTAGTCCACGCAAAAGCGTATTTCCCCATCTGGTTTGGGTACCAGAACCACTGGAGATGCCCATGCACTGGTAGATGAGCGGATTATACCCATCTGTAGCATGTTCTGGATCTCCCGTTCTATAGCAGCTTGGGCATGAGGAGACACTCGGTAGGGTGGGGTTCTGATTGGGTGAGCATTACCTGTATCAATGGAGTGGTATGCCCGTTCAGTCCGTCCTGGGGTGGCTGAGAACAATGGGGCGAAGCTAGTGCACAGCTCCTTGATTTGTTGCCGCTGCAGACGTTCCAGGGTGGTTGAGAGGTTCACCTCTTCCACGCCACCGTCTTTTTTCCCGTCGTAGTAGACACCGTCAGGCCACTCAGCATCATCTCCCTGGACTGTAAACTGACAAACCTGTAAGTCTTTGGAATAGAAAGGCTTGAGAGAATTAACATGGTACACTTTAGGCTTTAGTGAGGAATTGGGAAATGCTATGAGGTAGTTTACAGCTCCCAGGCGCTCTTGGACCGTGAATGGCCCTTCCCATGATGCTTCCATCTTATGGGCCTGTTGCGCCTTCAAGACCATAACCTGGTCTCCTACCTTGAAGGAACGTTCTCTGGCATGTCTGTCATACCAGGCCTTTTGCTCTTCTTGAGCATCCTTTAGGTTCTCTCTAGCAAGGGCTAAAGAGTGTCGGAGGGTGCTTTGTAGGTTGCTTACAAAGTCCAGAATGTTAGTTTCTGGAGAAGGCGTAAACCCCTCCCATTGCTGCTTTACCAACTGTAATGGCCCCTTAACCTCGTGATCATACACAAGTTCAAATGGTGAAAACCCTAAACTGGGATGTGGTACAGCCCTGTAGGCAAACAGCAACTGCTGCAACACTAGGTCCCAATTATTGGAGAATTCGTTGATGAATTTTCGTATCATGGCCCCCAAAGTTCCATTGAACCTTTCCACCAGGCCATTGGTTTGATGGTGGTATGGGGTGGCAACCAAGTGATTCACCCCATGAGTTTCCCACAGTTTTTCCATGGTCCCTGCCAGGAAATTAGACCCTGAATCTGTAAGGATGTCGGAGGGCCAACCTACCCTGGCAAAGATGTCTGTTAGGGCCAGGCACACAGTGTTAGCCCTGGTGTTGCCTAGAGCGACTGCTTCTGGCCATCGGGTAGCAAAGTTCACTAAAGTCAGTACGTACTGCTTTCCTCTGGGCGTCTTTTTTGGGAAAGGGCCCAGAATATCCACAGCTACTTGCTGAAATGGGACCTCAATTATGGGGAGTGGCTGGAGAGGGGCCTTGACCTGGTCTTGAGGCTTTCCCACTTTTTGGCATACCTCACAAGACCGGACATACTTGGCAACGTCCTTGCCCATCCCCTCCCAGTGGAAGGACTTCCCCAACCGGTCCTTGGTCCTGTTCACCCCAGCATGGCCACTGGGATGATCATGGGCTAAGCTTAAGAGCTTCCCCCGGTACTTAGTTGGAACCACCAACTGTTTTTGCGGCTGCCATTCTTCCCGGTGTCCACCAGAAAGAATTTCCTTGTATAAAAGTCCTTGGTCTATAACAAACCGGGATCGATTAGAAGAGCTGAGAGGCGGTGGGGTGCTCCGTGCCGCCGCCCAAGCTTTCTGAAGGCTGTCATCCGCTTCCTGCTCAGTCTGGAACTGTTCCCTTGAGTCTGGGGTCACCAGTTCTTCCTCAGACTGTGGACTTGGGCTTGGTCCCTCTGGAAGCGATGTAGGTGATGGGGTTGTTTCCGTTGCTGGTGAACCGCTCTCCGCTGGTGCACCTGAGGGTATTTCAGGCTCTGGCCGAGCCTTTTGAATAAGGCTGTTTATTCAATATTCTTTTAAGCAATAAGGACTTCCCCAACCGGTCTTTGGTTCTGTTCACCCCAGCATGGCCACTGGGATGATCATGGGCTAAGCTTAAGAGCTTCTCCCGGTACTTAGTTGGAACCACCAACTGTTTTTGCAGCTGCCATTCTTCCCGGTGTCCACCAGAAAGAATTTCCTTGTATAAAAGTCCTTGGTCTATAACAAACCGGGATCGATTAGAAGAGCTGAGAGGCGGTGGGGTGCTCCGGGCCACCGCCCAAGCTTTCTGAAGGCTGTCATTTGCTTTCTGCTTAGTCTGGAACTGTTCCCTTGAGGCTGGGGTCACCAGTTCTTTCTCAGACTGTGGACTTGGGCTTGGTCCCTCTGGAAGCGATGTAGGTGATGGGGTTGTTTCCGTTGCTGGTGAACCGCTCTCCGCTGGTGCACCTGAGGGTATTTTAGGCTCTGGCTGAGCCTTTTGGGTATGGTTGTCTTTTGCTTCTGCCAGTTCTGGCTCGCTGGCACCCTCTGGTGTTGAGTTTGAAGATGGGGTTGCACTTGCTGGTGCTGGTTGCTGTTCCAGTTCCGGGCCTGGGACTGGAGATGCTGTGGCTGTTTCAGTGGTAGGCATAGAATTTGGGTCCACTACCTCTGTCTGGGTCTCTGGTAACACAGACGGGGCCTCTGTGGACGGTTCAGGAACAGGAATGGGTCTGGAAGCTTGCCTGGTTTGGCTACGTGTAACCATTCCCACTCTCTTGGCCCGCCTCACCTGGTTGGCCAAGTCTTCCCCCAGTAGCATGGGGATAGGATAATTGTCATAGACTGCAAAAGTCCACATTCCTGACCAGCCTTTGTACTGGACAGGCAGTTGAGCTGTAGGCAAGTCTACAGCTTGTGACATGAAGGGGTAAATTGTAACTTTGGCCTTTGGGTTGATGAATTTGGGGTCAACGAAGGATTGGTGGATAGCTGACACTTGTGCCCCCGTGTCTCTCCACGCAGTAACCTTCTTTCCGCCCACTCTCAAATTTTCCCTTCGCTTCAAGGGTATTTGAGAGGCATCCGGGCCTGGGGATCTTTGGTGTGATGGTGGTGTAATGAATTGCACTCGCATGGTGTTCTTGGGACACTTGGCCTTGATATGTCCCAGTTTATTACACTTAAAGCATCTTCCATCTGATGGGTCACTGGGCCGAGGTGAGTTACTGGAGACTGGTGAGGTTGAAGGGTAGGGTATCTGTGGCTTTACTTGGGTGGTATGTGGGGTCTTTGGCTGTCCTCGGTTGTAGGGTTTATGGTCTGTGTGCCCCCTGGGGTAATCGTTCCCCTTGACAGTAGCTTTCTTGCTTTCTGCCAGTTCCATCCATTTGGCTCCAATCTCCCCCGCCTCAGCGATATTCTTGGGGTTTCCATCTTGTATGTACCGTGTGATGTCTTCAGGAACACCATCCAAGAACTGCTCCATTTGTATGAGGAGGTTCAGTTCTTTCAAGGTTTGAATGTTGTTTCCTGTTAGCCAGGCCTCATAGTTTTTTGCAATGTAGTAGGCGTGTTTGGGAAATGACACCTCTGGTTTCCACTTTTGGGTTCTGAAGCGCCGACGGGCATGATCTGGGGTTATCCCCATCCTGTATCTGGCCTTGGTTAGGAAAAGTTTATAGTCATTCATTTGGTGCTTAGGCATTTCAGCTGCCACCTCTGCTAAAGGTCCACTGAGCTGTGACCTCAATTCTACCATGTACTGGTCTTCGGGAATGCTGTACCCAAGACAGGCTCTTTCAAAATTTTCCAAGAAGGCCTCGGTGTCATCACCTGCCTTGTAGGTGGGAAATTTTCTGTGCTGTGGAGCAATATTTGGTGCCGGGTTGTTAGGGTTGGCTGGCACAGGCAGCCCAGCTTTTGCCAACTCCAGTTCATGTTTTCTCTGTTTTTCCTTCTCTTCATTCTCTTTTTGTTGTTTTTCCATTTCTCGGTGGTGGGCCGCCTCCTCTTCTTCTTGCTTCCTTCTGTGGGCCAACTCATCTTCTGCTTGTTTCCTTCGGTAGGGCATCTCTTCTTCTTCTAGTTTTCTTTTGTGTGCTGCCTCTTTGATCTGTTCTTCTCTTTCTTTCATCTCCATCTCTTTTTGTTTTATTTCCAGTTGTCGCCTGTGTTTAGCTTCTTTGATTTGTTCTTCGGCGTCAATTTTTGCCTTAGAAGTCATGGTTCCTGTTTTCTTGTGTTGGGGTGCCCTCCGGTGTTTATCTTCTGAACTGCAGGTTCTCTGTTGCCTCCTGAAGTCTGCCTAGCAACAGTGCCTTTAGTTAATTTTCCTTTTCTCTCTCTAGCTAATGTTCAATGAAGGGAAACCAGAAAAACCACTTTATTTGCATGCATATAAGTGCCGGTACTTGCCTCCTAATGGGAGGGCTATTGCATGACAAAAGACCCTTAACATGCAAGCCACAAACTGCGAGAGAGAGCAGAAAAAAAAATTCTCTCTGGTTCCCTTTTAAAACCAACTGCTTCTCTCTGCTAAAAAGCCCTTAGCAGAGAAAAGAAAAATATAATATTTCTACTGGCTTCTGGGTTCTGTCTATCTCCCACCAGCTGCCACTCATGTAATAACCTTAGTCCCAGATTTGGACCTTAGCGTCCAAAATATGGGGGTTAGCATGAAAACCTCCAAGCTTAGTTACCAGCTTGGACCTGGTACCTGCTGCCACCACCCAAAAAATTAGAGTGTTTTGGGGCACTCTGGTCCCTCTGAAAAACCTTCCCTGGGGACCCCAAGACCCAAATCCCTTGAGTCTCACAACAAAGGGAAATAATCCTTTTTCCCTTCCCCCCTCCAGGTGCTCCTGGAGAGATACACAGACACCAGCTCTGTGAATCCAAACAGAGTGAATCTCCCTCTCTGTTCCCAATCCTGGAAACAAAAAGTACTTTCCTATTCCCCCAGAGGGAATGCAACATTAGGCTAGCAATCCAACACACAGATTTCCCCGATTCCTTCCTCCCACCAATTCCCTGGTGAGTACAGACTCAATTTCCCTGAAGTAAAGAAAAACTCCAACAGGTCTTAAAAGAAAGCTTTATATAAAAAGAAAGAAAAATAAGTACAAATGTTCTCTCTGTATTAAGATGATACAACACAGGGTCAATTGCTTAAAAGAATATTGAATAAACAGCCTTATTCCAAAAGAATACAAATCAAAGCACTCCAGCACTTATATTCATGCAAATACCAAAGAAAAGAAACCATATAACTTACTATCTGATCTCTTTGTCCTTACACTTGGAAACAGAAGACTAGAAAGTAGAACTACTTCTCCAAAGCTCAGAGAAAGCAGGCAGGCAGAAAACAAAAAACAAAGACAAAGACACTCAATTCCCTCCACCCAAAGTTGAAAAAATCCGGTTTCCTGATTGGTCCTCTGGTCAGGTGCTTCAGGTGAAAGAGACATTAACCCTTAGCTATCTGTTTATGACACCAGCATACCTGAGGAAGCCTCTGGTAATCAAGCTGGTCTCCTTCCCCGGCTTGCTCTCGCGTTCCCCGAACCCCGAGCAAGCAGGTCTCCTTCCCTGCGGTTTGCAGGGTGGTTCCGGGAACGCGAGAGCAAACCGCGGCGAAGCTGGTCTCCTTCCCCGGTTTGCTCTCGCGTTCCCCGTGCAAGCAGGTCTCCTTCCCTACGGTTTGCAGGGTGGTTCGGGGAACGCGAGAGCAAACCGTGGCGAAGCTGGTCTCCTTCCCCGGTTTGCTCTCGCGTTCCCCGAGCAAGCAGGTCTCCTTCCCTGCGGTTTGCAGGGTGGTTCGGGGAACGCGAGAGCAAACCGCGGAGAAGCTGGTCTCCTTCCCCGGTTTGCTCTCGCGTTCCCCGAACCCCGAGCAAGCAGATCTCCTTCCTTGCGGTTTGCTGGGTGGTTCGGGGAACGCGAGAGCAAACCGGGAAAGGAGACCAGCTTCGCCGCGGTTTGCTCTCGCGTTCCCCGAACAAGCAGGTCTCCTTCCCTGCGGTTTGCATGGTGGTTCGGGGAACGCGAGAGCAAACCGCGGCGAAGCTGGTCTCCTTTCCCGGTTTGCTCTCGCGTTCCCCGAACCCCCCTTGAAGCCGCCCAACAGCGCTGCAGTGTGGCCACATCTAACACCACTTGCAGCGCTGGTTGCTGTAAGTGTGGCCACTCTGCAGCGCTGGCCCTATACAGCTGTACTAATACAGCTGTAACAACCAGCGCTGCAAAATTGTAGATGTAGACATACCCATAGTATAAAGACTACACCAGTGCACAAAAATGTTTTTCCCCATGTTGTTTTTGGTCCTTTTTGTTGGAATTCTTGGTGGCTTGAAGAGGGATTAGACAAAATATCACTTTTTTTTTTTAAACCACAAATTACCTTTCTAAAAAAGAATTGAATTCTTTAATTAGTGTATTTTAAATAGGATATATTTTTCAGTGTTTGTTTGAACTTGCTGGTTAGACTTTCTGCTGTGACATGAAAAGCATAGGAAAACTTTGAGATTGCAAATGTACAGATGCAAAAGATGTTTCTATAGTAATAGAAAAATTTGTTGTTAGATAATTCGGGTTTGAGATGTGATCACAACAGACTAGGATGCACTGAATTAATTATCACTAACTAATTTCTTTATTGTCATGTAGCCGACTTTGGTTTCTGTGCTCAGATCACCCCAGAGCAGAGCAAGCGCAGCACCATGGTTGGGACTCCCTACTGGATGGCTCCTGAGGTGGTCACACGGAAAGCCTATGGCCCGAAAGTGGATATCTGGTCTCTGGGTATCATGGCTATTGAAATGGTGGAAGGAGAGCCCCCATACCTCAATGAAAACCCTCTGAGGGTAAGATATTTCATCCTTTAGGCGTGCTGCATCAATCATGCATATAAAACAGTGGCTCAGAAATGTGGTGAAGAGATTTGTGATCTTTAACTTGTAGATTATGGGTTTGAATCCGAACCAGGTTAGAAATGTTTAAATGGTTATCAGCTGATGGCTGTTTAGTAGAGTCAAGGCAGTTCCTAATGGACAGGAATCTACATGAAAAAATCCAGGGTAATTAATGCAGGGAGTTCCCAGTATACAGGATGATGATATAATAGACATGGAGGAGGATATTACCCTTTCACCCTGAGAGATGGTCTCTCCAGAACATGGTTGAGGCATATTGACAGTACCTGTTTTTAGTTAAACAGTAGAATTCATCTCTGAGTACTGACAGTCTTTTGCCAGCAATAAACTTCTGTAGGCTCAGAAAAGTAAATCCAATTAAATTACAAAGAACAAAGTACAAAACATGCTCCAACAAACAGACTTGTACTCTCTCTCCATATATAAAGATATGTTTGTTATAGTGTCCATCATCCTAATTTCTTACTAACAAAAGCAAGTGACAGTTGCTAAAGCTGGGCAATGCTACTCTTACAGCATCTACCAATGTGAGGAGAAGCAGGTTGTATTCCTTCTACCCGTCAAGAGTCAGGCCATGCCTACATTATGGGTGCTACAGGGGCACAGCTAGGCTTCTGTGGCACTGTGCTGTGGAAATGGGTTTGCCATCACTGTAGGAACACCACCTCCCTGAGCAACAACTATTAGGTTGACAGAAGCATTTGTCTATTGACCTAGCTGTGTCTGCACTGGGGGTTAGATCAGCATAGCTACAGCACCCAGAGAATGAGCTATGCCTGCCTAATTGAAGTGTAGACCAGGCCTACTGCATTGCCTCTAACATTCCCAGCCTTTAGTGGAGAAATGAGTTCAGAAGTTGTGCCCAAATTTTTAACCAAATCAGGTGTGTGTAGTGTTGGTCTGTCCACAGTTTGTCACACAGCGCAATCCCCTTTATCTCTGCATCCTTGTGGTGGGAGTCTGTTTTTGGGCTGCTCTTATTCCATAGTTGCTCATTGACATTGTTTTGTAGCATGAAACCTGCCCATGTATTCATTTGTAGGAGCTTGATTAGTGGTGAATAGTGGTTGCAAAGTATACAAAGGGCATACTATACATACTCAAATGAGGTACCCTGCCTAGGTCCATCATGCATATTCATGTTTTATCTTCTTAAGGGAGAGAATTTATATGTGATTAAAGTCTACATTATACTAACCATGTAAAACAACCAGGAAGTAAATGGTCACAACAGGAAAAAAGAAAAATGACATTTCAGTACCTGCATGAGGCATCCATTATGGCAGGCATCCAAGTTGAAGATTCAGCAAGAAAACTTAATTGTCATATGCTAGTCAGTGTCTGCATTTTAGTCTTTTCCTTTTTAGATGTACTTCAATAAATGCTGCTTCTAACTTGAAATACTAATGCGTTGCAAATCACATCTTTTAGAATTTTAACAGACAACTTGGGTGTAACGGCCCACCTCTCTCTCTCTCTCTCTCTCTCGGTTTGCAGGCTTTATATTTAATAGCAACTAATGGCACACCAGAACTGCAGAATCCAGAGAAACTGTCCCCAATATTCCGAGATTTTCTAAACCGTTGTTTGGAGATGGATGTAGAGAAAAGGGGATCAGCCAAAGAACTGTTACAGGTAAGTATATGTATGTTGGATTCTTTCCAAAAGCTTGAAATTCGACGATCACTAAAACAGTAGTCAGCTAGTGCTGACATCGGCTTGTCTTTGTCTTCCTTTTTCCTATTGAAAGATCATTTAATGGAGAATAGTGGGAGGGAAACACAGGAATCAAAATTTGCAACACAAATGTGGATGATTCTTCTTCTGCAATCACTACTGGCTGCTTTCTGCCAGTGGCGATTCTTCAGTGACACCACAGCTTAGGTAAACAGAGAGGCTGCTGTAGCCAGCGCAGTGAACACAGAACAGGATAGAGGGAAAAGATTAAAAAAAAGGAGTATCTCTGCATGGGGAAGGTTGTTGAAGAGAGAAGGGCAGGGGCTAGCCAGAGTTATTGGATATTGCTATGTGGAGGAACAGCTGTCAACAAATCTGTGCTACTATGGGCATATCTATTGGGCATATCTCCTTGAGGTGCTGCGTATTGGCACTTTTATGAAGTGCTTTCTTAACTTGGGATAGAAAGTGCCATGTAAATACACCTCTACCCCAATATAACGCGGTCCTCAGGGAGCCAAAAAATCTCACCGCCTTATAGGTGAGACCATGTTATATCAGGTCCAGTCCGGTACGGCATACTGACAACAGCCAGTATGCCGTGCCGGACTGGACTGGGTTCCCTAGAGGTGATTTAAAGGGCTTCAGCTGTTGCAGGGAGCCCCGGGCCCTTTAAATCACCGCTGGAGCCCGGGATGGGATTTAAAGGGTCTGGGGCTCCCTGCAGCGGCCGGAGCCTCTGGCCCTTTAAATCGCCGCCTGAGCCCAGCTGCTGGAGATTTAAAGGGCCCGGGGCTCCAGCCGCTGCGGTGGGGCCCTGGCCCTTAAAATCACTGCCAGAGCTCTGGCAGTGGGGATCAGGTGGGGATTTAAAGGGCCCAGGGCTCCCCGCTGTTTTACTGCATTATATCCGAATTCGTGCTATATCGTGTCGCGTTATATCAGGGTAGAGGTGTATAATAGTTTATTTTTGGAATTTGATTCTTACTAACTTACTGTGTTTCTCTATTCCTGGCAGCATCCTTTCCTGAAATTGGCCAAACCTCTGTCTAGCTTGACGCCATTGATCCTGGCAGCCAAAGAAGCAATGAAGAGTAACCGCTAACATTGTTGACATGGTGTTCGTCTTTTTTTAAAAATCTTTATAATATATGAAAATTGTTACTCTTGTTAGGGGGGTTGAAAAAGTCTGCAAAAGGGAAAAATGCTCACGCAGAAGACACCCGAAATGAAATATGGTGACTTTTAAGTAAACCCTTTTTAGGGTCTAAAAGGAATTGCAGACTGAATCACTGGTCTTTCACCTCTTTTGCAGACAGCCCAGGAATCCTGCTTCCCATGCCTGGGGTTTTAAGTTTTTTGATGACTTCGCTGTAACAGTTCCCATTCATTGTGCTCTCTTGGGGACTTTCAATACTTGAATGACAGATTCAAGCTTTTGGAGAGAGGCATTAATTTTATCTGCTGATCTTTCCTTCTCCTCCCCTTTTCCTGTCGTCTTTCAAGTTGCTTTGGCCATCTCCCATATGACTAGATTAACAGCAAGTGTGACAGAAATGTGAAGGTACAATTTACCCATCCCCCCCCACACACCCTTTACCATACAATTTAGCTGTGACTGTACTGTAGAATTAATGACTTGGATACTTAAGAAACTAACTTTAAATGAAATCTGCTTGTAAGTAGAGTATAGGGAGAGGGGGAAGAGAAGAGTTCAGCTGTCTTTCTGATCTGTAACTGCTCCGGGGATATCTAATCTAAGAGAGAGACATCTCAGTGTAGCAAATTGTGGTGGGTCAGGTTTTTGGAGGTCAGCCTACACATATAAGGAGAAGGGAGCAGATGTTTGAGGAAAGAAACACCCCCACCCCCTCCCCATTATATTCCTTTCTATTTCCATCTCCCCACAACTTCCTGAGACTTGTTGGCCAAGGCAGAAGGGATGTCTTGTGTGGTGTAGTGGGTTGTCTTAAAACCAAGTGTTGTATCTATGCTCTTTCTTGGGCTTTGGGATTTATGCTGGTGCCTTTGACTTTTTTACATTTCCCTCCTTTGTATCAAATGAATTTTTGTATATGTTGTAATTTTATTCCCAAAAGCAAATAATGCATCAACCTAGGAGTTGTCAAGATTTAAGTATTAGCTATTTTTTTTCCATTTTTATATGTGCTCCTTTTCTACTAACGAAATCAAAAGAACAAATAATTCATCAGAATGAAGATCCAAGACTTTTTTAAAAAATAATTCAAACAGGAGCTTATGAACACCTGGGAATGCCAAAGTGCTGTTCTATGGAGACGAAGTCTGAGGCAAGAAAGTAACTTCATCAGACATGAAAGTGGCTTACTTGAGTGGCTGATGTGTGACTGGAGAGAGTCATCATGTCATGATGGCCCCTTTTTCACTAAAGACATTTTACCAGCTAGGATGGCAGAAGACAATGTTTAGTACAAGAAAAAAGTGCCTTCCTGTAAGAGCTAGTGAGTAACTTGAGTTCTTGAGGTGATGCCAACTGAAGTAGTAACAGTAGAAACCATAGAAGTATCCCTGGTCCCTGATTTCAGCCACTGAAATTGCTGCATTTATACCTATAGATTATTTTCATAAGGAGCTGTTTGTTACTGTAATGTGCCAAACAATGCGAATGAGAGAATAGCTACTAATTTGGTGCTAAGCAGTTATGTTGCATTCCCAACTGGCAGCGCATGTCAAGCGGAGAGAGTCCAAGTCCTGGGGTGAGATGATTCCGTTTGGTGTCTGACAAATTGCATAAACCAGAGTTTTACATATGTTCTTTTTACTGTGGGAAGGCCCTTTTCTTCTGTGTATGAATAATTTCAATATTTATATGTGGATAGAAATGGCGGTTCTGGGTTTTGGTTACCAAGATGTAGCTCTGCCTAGAGCACCTGAAAAAATTAGCTTTCACTTCCTGAGCCTATATATCATGGGGTTTCATTCTCTCAGAACTTATCCTTCAACAAATTGTGCTAGCAAATTGCTTTGCACCAACAAGATACCTTATTCATGTAGGAAATAGAACCACCACACTTCAGTCTGAGTTCTTGTAACCACTAGCGCAGGGGTGGGCAAACTTTTTGGGCTGAGGGCCACATCTGGGAATAGAAATTGTATGGCAAGCCATGAATGCACACAAAATTGAGGTTAGAATATGGGAGGGGGTGAGGACTCTGGTTGGGAATGTGGGCTCCAGAGTGGGGCCAAAAATGAGGAGTTCAGGGTGCCTGAAGGGGCTCCGAGTTGGGGTGTGGGAGTGGGGGGGAGGTGAGGGCTCCGGCTGGGGGGTTGCGGATTTGAGGTGGGACTGGGGATGAGGAGTTTGGGATGCAGGAGGGTGCTCCAGGCTGGGATTGAGGAGTTTGGAGGGCGGGAGAGGGATCAGGGCTGGGGCATGGGATGTGGGGAGAGGCTCAAGGGTTTAGGCTCTGAGCGGCGCTTACCTCAAGTGGCTCCCGGAAGCAGTAACGTCCCTTCTCCTCCTCCTATGCGGAGGCGCAGCCAGGTGGTTATGCATACTGCCCTGTCCACAGGCACTGCCCCTGCAGCTCCCATTGGCACACCAGAGGGGGCTATTGGAGTGCATAGGAGCCGGAGGGGGGCCAAGGCAGAGCTTCCGGGAGCCATGTGGTGCGGCCCCTGACTCAGCCCTGGCTGGAGCGATGGAGCAGGGCCATTCATCTGCTTCTGGGAGCCATGTGGCGCGACCCCATACCCTGCGCCCCAGTAAGCCCCAGGCTCCACTCCCTAGCAGGAACTCAAGGGCCATCTTAAAACAGCTCGTGGGCTGTAGTTTGCCCACCCTGCACTAGTGTAACAGGTGCCAAGCTGAATTACTTTAACAAGGATAACATCAAAAGATACGCAGCCCACTAGCCATAAAGAACTAGAATGCTGCATTCCAAGGAAGGGTCATGTCATGGTCTGAATACTCTAGGTGTGCGTCCCCTCTTACAAACTTGGTATGTACTGAAAGCCATTGATACCATAAACCTGGCAGTGGTCACGTTTAAATACATGTGTCTCAAAGTAAAAGATCTTCCTGTCCATAGGGAGAAGCAAGGAGTACTGGGTTATATTTTATCTTTTCTCATCAGTGGCTCCCTGTCCATTGCTGGCAGTGGACTTTGTGAGAACCAGACTCCTGATGCAGGAATATAAGTTGGCTTTTTCCCCACCGGTAGCAAAACCTAGTCTACCATATAAATATAATTTTATTCTGATATTAGCAGGAAAACTTAAAATCAGTAAGTAATTTTAGCTGATTAGTTCAATCTTAACTGATAAAGAAAACCACCTCCTGATCTCACAATAGCAAATCTGTTCAGATCAGTATCTGTAGCTCTTAAAGGGGGTGACTTCTAAACTTTTAATTCTTTTTCTAAAAAATAAACCTCATCCAGGAGTTACCAAAATGCATCCCAGTGCTTCTCATGTGGCCTGGACTACTGTGAACTACAGTTAAAAAGCGCACAAGAGCCCCCCATATATGATTCTACAATAAGGTTTCTTTTGCTCCTGTTGCCAGAAGGTAATCAGGGCGAAGGAGAGAGGTCAAAGGCGGAAGATCAGAAATATAGGGAACATTTAATTTCTGCAGCAAAGTGAGGGAAAATAGTTAAGTAGAGTCACTAAGCTGGCAAAGTCCGGGAAGTTGCTGCTCTGTGCTTCCTTATGTAACCACTGCAGTTTGCATGTCAGTAGGTTGACCATCAATCTTCTAACTGAACATGTGTTGCATATGTCTTCCAAGTGTCCATTTTTCCCATGAGGGACCAGGTTAGAACTGAGACTAGCTCATTTGTTCTGCCCAGCCTAGATGAATAATTAGTGCAGGTTCAGAGAGAATAGCCAGAGTTGAGTGGATGCTGAAAGCAAAATATCACTTCAGAACATACCAGAATTCCCAAATCTCTAGCAGTCATCTCAGATGACTGGCACAATTACAAATATGAATATGAATAAATGCTACGGTGGCACAACACAGTAATTAGAGTTGGGAGTAGAGATGGGCAGCATACTGTTTTGAAAGCAAGTGAACAGGGAATGTTTGTCTCCCAGGATTTTTTTTAGCACAGAACTTGGAATAAACCTGACTTCCCACCAAGTAGACATGCTTGGTCACACATGAGGTCACACATTCTCATCTGAATATTCACTATATAAGTACTGCTGAGTAGCTGCAAGAGATGTGCTTCAGAGCAGTGTAATTGAACTCTGCTGTCATAAAAGGGTGGGAAAATCGAGAATACTGTTAAAGGTCTTTATAGCTGAAATTGTAAAACTTCTCTGGTCTGCTTTCTCTCTCTCCTTCACTTTGCCGGATGGAAATGGATGTAGGTTCAAGCTTTATTTTTATTACTGTATCCAGATTTTAATGTTTTCTTTTGTTTAATTTAATCTCATTCTGTTATTTAATTTTCTGCAATATTAACTACTGTATTTGATTACTTTATTAACTTTGTTCTTTCAGGGCTAGAAATAAACTTTTTTAAATGTTTGTTTTTCTCCTTCCTGAGTTTATATCTTTTTAAGATCAGAGTAGTGTAAAAGTCATGTAAAAATGGTTAGCTATCTTAAAGGGTTTAGGGGAATGTTCTCAGTGTTTGTGTAACTTTGAATTTAAGCAAGAAATGTAAATGTTTTACGCACACTTTCTTTTCAGTGTGATTGATTTTTATTTTGAGGTGTATCTCAGCTTAGTTATCCTTTGTCTTAAAAATCTTCCTAATCAACGATAACAGCAACACCAGATGGTAACCGCAGGCTTTTCTTGCTGAGCTCCATTTGCAAGTCAGTCCTGCCTCCAATAACCGTTCCTGACTGTTTGAAACCAGGAGATTGTCTTCCCTTCTCTTAATGGAGCAGACAACTAACAGGGTCTTTCTGGGAGGCTGTTGCTAAAGCAGCACCATTAGTAAAGAACTGACCAGACTGTCTACACTGCATCTTCTAAGACCAGAGTTCTATAAAGTAGTATTTTGTAAGTGATGATATTTGGAATTGACAAGCCAGTAGTCATTGATCAAGCTGCTGGCAACATAAAGTTTTTGTGGGCTTGCTCATATCCATTCCAGTTAGGTGTGTGTGCGCCGCGTGCACATTCGTTGGAGACTTTTTACCCTAGCAACACTCGGTGGGTCAGCAGGTCGCCCCCTGGAGTGGCGCCGTTATGGCGCCTGATATATACTCCTGCCAGCCCATCCGCACCTCAGTTCCTTCTTACTGCCCGTGTCGGTCGTTGGAACAGTGGAGCGCAGCTTAGCTGATCTCCACCTCCCTAGCGATTCGCTCGTTTTTATAGTATCGTGTATATAGTTCTTTTCTGTAGTTCTAGTTAGTATTAAGTTAATAGTTAAAGAGGATCAGGGGCTCGCCCCTTCTCCTCCCCCGGTACCGGAGCCCATGCCCGGTTCACCGGGCTTCAAGCCTTGCACGGCCTATCATCGACCGATGCCCGCAGGAGTCCCGCACGACTCCTGTTTAAAGTGCCTAGGCGAATCCCACCTTGCGGACAAGTGCCGAATCTGCAAGGCATTCAAGCCCCGGACAAAGAGAAAGCGGGACGTTCGCCTGAAACAACTTTTGATGGAGGCAGCTCTAACTCCTCCATCCTCAGCATCGACTCTGGCACCGGGAACAAGTGCCTCGGCACCGATAAAGGCTCTTTGTCACCACCATTCACCGGCCCAACCCTCCGGCTGGCACCGCTCCCTCTACCCGAGGAGCAAGAAGCACAAGGCTCCTGCGGCACCTATAGCTACACCGCAGTCGGAGCGTATCTCCAAGACGGACCGCCCAGCACCGTCAACTGCCGCGGCACCGCTTGTCTCCACACCACTGATTCCGGTTTCACAGGAGCCGTTGAGTCCGGTGCCTACCAGCTCCCCAGCATGCACTGTGGTTGAGCTTGTAGTGCCCTCCACGCCGGAGACCTTCTCCGCAGCGTGGGACCTCATCGCTCTAACAGAGCCCGAACTGCCCAAACCCCCGGCACCGCCGGTGCGGGTTATTCAGTCGATGAGCAAGCCCACCAGGGTGCGACCACCTTCACCGGGCACCACTGAACACCGTCGGTCCTGATATAGATTCCGCAATCACTCTCGGCCTCGACATCGTTCCCGATCCCGGCACCGCTCGCAATCCCGGTACCATTCTCCACGGTACCGGTCGTACTCGCGGCACCGCTCGAGATCCCGGTCGCCATCGTGGTACTCTCGGCACCGGTCCAGATCCCGGCACCGACGTACTTCTCGCAGCCGATCCCGGCACTACGATATAAGGCACCGGTCAACCTCCCGGCACCGCGCTGGTAGCAGGTCCTGGTCCTGCTCCCTTTACCACCACGGTTCCCGGTACCGTTCGCCGGTACCACGCAGAGACGAGCTCTATGGGCGCAGAGACCTGGCCCAATCAACTTCAGCTCCTCCGTGGCCGTCGCGTCACCCGTCTGCTTCCTCTCATGCGGACAGCGCCTCCTATGCGGGTTCAGATGCGCAGGCCTACCCGGACCATGGACCACCTCAATGGTCTTTTTGGACACCTTGGGCCTATCACCAAGCCCAAGGCGAACCAATGGGCCCAGCATGCTCCGGCCACTCAGAGCATCATGCACCAGAGGCCACAGTCAGCAGGCATCCCCCTGCTGGTACGGAGGAAGACTCTACACATGCACCTGAGCAGCATGATGTTCCGGAGACGGAGGTCCACCAGGATGAGGCGTCAGTCCAGGACCCACTCATCCCAGGATTATCATCATCCTCTTCCCCGGATGAGGCGGTAGCGGGCACATCATCATCGGGGCCCCCGCCAATTGATCTCCGAGCACACCAGGATCTTCTGCGACGTGTTGCCCAGAATATCAGTCTTCCCGTAGAGGAAGTTCCTGAGGTGGAGGACCCGATGGTTAGTATATTATCGGCGGAAGCACCAACCAGGGTAGCCCTCCCCTTCATCAGATCGATCCAAGCCAGAGCGGACACCATCTTGCAGTCCCCGGCTTCCATCCCACCCACAGCCAGGGGAGTAGGACGAAAATACATGGTGCCTTCTAAGGGGTATGAGTACCTCTACGTGCACCCTGCCCCCTGCTCGTTGGTGGTACAATCAGTCAACGAACGGGAGCGCCATGGCCAACAAGCCCCTGCGCCAAAATCTAGGGAGGCCAGGCGCATGGATTTGTTGGGCCGGAAATATACTCTGCTTGAGGCCTTCAGCTCCAAGTGGCGAACCAACGGGCCATCTTAAGCCGCTACAGCTAGAACACTTGGGAGGCTGTCGGCAAGTTTACAGAGTTGGTTCCCCAGGACTCCTGTCAGGAGTTTACAGCTCTCCTAGAGGAAGGAAAGAGGGTCGCGAGAACCTCACTAGAAGCCTTGTTAGATGCCGCCGACTCTGCAGCCAGAACGGTCGCCTCTGGCATACCTATGCGCCGCATATCTTGGTTGCAAGTATCCGGCCTGCCACCTGAGCTACAATACACCATACAAGACTTGCCATTTGATGGACAAGGTTTATTCTCGCAAAAGACAGATCCCAGACTACAGATTCTGAAGGACATCCGGGTTATTATGTGTTTGCTGGGAATGCATACACCCCAGACGCAGAGACGATCCTTCCGCTCCCAACCTCAGCGCCCTTACCCCCCACCTTGGCCAAGACAGATCTTGCCCGAAGATGAGGTCGTAATACCCGCAGACGTCAGTCTGGACCTCAAGGGGGCAACAATTCCGGTCCCGCAAAATCATCACCGGGACCCAAAGCAAACTTTTGAGGGTGCGCCCGAGAGCAGTGTACCAATTCCCTCCCTGGATCCTCTTCACTTTTACAACCGCCTTTCTCCGTTCTTCCAGCGTGGTCCCAGATGACCTCAGATCGTTGGGTCCTACGTACGGTGGAACTTGGATACCGTCTTCAGTTTATTTCTCCCCCTCCCTCCCACCCCCCCTCGTCCCTCTTCAGGGACCCCTCTCACGAGCAACTCCTCATTCAAGAGGTTCGCAAACTCCTCTCAATTGGAGCTATAGAGGAGGTACCAGAGGAGTTAAGGGGCAAGGGGTTTTATTCCCAATATATTCTAATCCCCAAGGCAAAAGGGGGCCTCCGGCCCATCCTGGACCTGCGAGGACTGAACAAATTCATCAAAAAGTTCAAGTTTTGCATGGTATCTCTAGGAACCATCATTCCTTCCCTGGATCCCGGAGATTGGTACGCCGCTCTCAACATGAAGGACGCATATTTCCACATTGCAATTTATCCCCCGCACAGGAGGTATCCGCGCTTTGTGGTAAATCGGGGTCACTACCAGTTTGCTGTCCTCCCTTTGGTCTTTCCTCTGTCCCTCGGGTCTTCACGAAGTGTATGGCGGTCGTCGCTGCTTCCCTGCGCCATCGTCGAATACACGTCTTCCCTTACCTCAACGACTGGCTTATCCAAGGGGCTTCAGAAGCACAAGTCATCAGCCACGTCGCCATCATCAGGGAGCTGTTTATGCATCTAGGCTTGATCATCAATTTGGACAAGTCCACCCTGGTGCCTACGCAGAGGATAGAATTTATCGGAGCAATGCTGGACTCCAACCTTGCAATGGCCAGTTTGCCTCTACACCGGTTTCAGGCCATAGTCTCCCTTATCGAAAGTCTTCAGAGCTTTCCAACCACCTCTGCTCGTACTTGCCTTGCTCTCCTGGAGCACATGGCTGCATGCACTTTCGTCACAAGGCATGCCAGGCTGCGAATGCGCCCTCTGCAAACCTGGCTCGCTTCGGTCTATCGACCGGGCAGGGACGCCATAGACACTATTCTGACAGTTTCGCCGGATGTTCTAGGCTCCCTCGACTGGTGGAAGATGTCATCCCGAGTGTGTGCGGGCCTGCCGTTTCATCCTCCCCAGCCCTCCATGTCCCTAACAACGGACGCGTCCTCGCTGGGCTGGGGTGCCCACCTAGGGCTCCTGCATACCCAAGGCCTTTGGTCACCCCAGGAGCTGACGCTCCACATCAATGTACGAGAGCTGAGAGCGGTCTGGCTGGCATGCCAAGTGTTTCAGCGCCATCTACACGTCTGTTGTGTTGCAGTGTTCACGGACAACACAACGGCCATGTATTACATCAACAAGCAGGGTGGGACACGGTCCTCCCCTTTGTGTCAGGAAGCGATACGGCTGTGGGACTTCTGCATAGCCCACTCCATACATCTAGTGGCCTCCTTTCTCCCGGGGGTACGGAACACTCTTGCAGATCACCTGAGCAGATCCTTCCTATCACACGAATGGTCTATCCGTCCGGACGTTCTCCATTTGATTTTCTGGAGGTGGGGCTTTCCCCACATAGACCTGTTTGCATCCAGAATGAACAGGAAATGCCTGGTGTTCTGCTCCCTACAGGGTCGCTCCCCGGGCTCCCTGTCGGACGCGTTCCTGATTCCGTGGACAGGCCACCTCTGTTACACCTTCCCACCGTTCCCTCTCGTCCACCGAGTCCCGCTCAAGCTCCGCAGGGACAGAGCCCGCCTTATCCTGATCACTCCGGCTTGGCCGACGCAGCACTGGTACACCATGCTGCTCGACCTGTCGCTGGCAGACCCAATTCCCCTGCCGCTCTGGCCGGACCTGATCACACAAGACTTCGGCAGGATGCACCATCTGGACCTGCAGTCCCTTCATCTGACTGCATGGCTCCTGTCTGGTTAAACCAGTCAGAGTTGCGCTGTTCCGCTGCAGTACAGCAGGTGTTGCTGGGAAGCAGGAAGCCCTCTACGCGCTCGACATACCTCGCAAAATGGAAGCGCTTCTTCCACTGGTGTGACCAGCACGGCCATTCTCCGCATTCTGTATTAGTCCCCACTATCCTGGACTACGTGTGGTCTCTCAAAGAGCAGGGGTTGGCGATCTCCTGTCTGCGAGTACATCTTGCGGCTATATCCACCTTCCATCTGGGGGAAGCTGGCAGTTCCGTTTTTTCCCACCCTATAGTTTCCAGATTCCTCAAAGGATTGGAGCGGCTATACCCACAGGTCAAACGCCCTACCCCTACCTGGGACCTGAACCTCATCTTAACCAGGCTCATGGGGCCCCCTTTTGAGCCTTTGGCCACATGCTCGCTGCTGTACCTGTCCTGGAAAACAGCCTTCCTAGTCGCTGTCACCTCGGCTACACGAGTGTCAGAGCTTCGTGCATTGACTGCGGATCCTCCATATACTCTGTTCCATAAGGACAAGGTACAGCTGCGACCGCACCCGGCATTCCTCCCTAAGGTTGTCTCCGCCAACCAGGACAACTTTCTGCCAGTCTTTTGTCCAAAGCCGCATTCATCATGACGAGAGCAACAGCTCCATACTTTGGATGTCCGGAGGGCCCTCGCCTTCTACATCGAGAGGACCAAGCCCTTCCGGCACTCAGCTCAACTATTCGTGGTGGTGAGGGAACATATGAAGGGCATGGCAATCTCCTCCCAGCGTATTGCATCTTGGGTTACATCGTGTATTCGGGCTTGCTATGACTTGGCTCATGCTCAAGCGGGCCATCTCACCGCCCATTCTACTCGGGCTCAGGCTTCATCTGCCACGTTCTTGGCCCATGTTCCCATACAGGACATCTACCGTGTGGCCACCTGGTCTTCCATCCATACCTTTGCATCGCACTACACATTGGTCCAACAGTCTAGAGACGATGCCGCCGTCGGCTCAGCGGTCTTACATTCCGCAACATCTCGCTCCAACCCCACCACCTAGGTAAGGCTTGGGAATCACCTAACCGGAATGGATATGAGCAAGCACTCGAAGAAGAAAAGACGGTTACTCACCTTTGTAACTGTTGTTCTTCGAGATGTGTTGCTCATATCCATTCCACACCCGCCCTCCTTCCCCACTGTCGGAGTAGCCGGCAAGAAGGAACTGAAGTGCGGACAGGCCGGCAGGGGTATGTATCAGGCGCCATAGCGGCGCCATTCCAGGGGGCGACCTACCGACCCACCGAGTGTTGCTAGGGTAAAAAGTCTCCGATGAACGTGCACGTGGCGCGCACACACCTAACTGGAATGGATATGAGCAACACATCTCGAAGAGCAACAGTTACAAAGGTGAGTAACCGTCTTTTCCTGTGAAAGTATTCCTAACAGGAGTGCAATATTATTTTATTAAAAATTTCCTCAAAAGTGCCACATTTAAGTGTTACACAGAATAGACTGCAAGAAGCATGGAGCACAAGTGCTACCCTTTCGTCTAAACAGACTATGATCTCCTTATATCAGCTTTTTGCTAGCAGTGAGAAGTCTTCAGGAGTGGATGACTTACCTGGGCTTTGGTATTGGATCAGAAGTGCCTGTTGATAGACTGTCAGGATTTTCTTTTTAGTCACTGTTTATCAGTACTGAAGTTTGTCACTAAGAAAAGGACAAACGAAGTGAACCTTTCTAGGGGCCAAGGTTGGTTTGGTTGAAATCTGGATGAAGTTTCCATTGTTAAACATTTTTCTGCTGTGAATGTCAAGGATACATCATGCATATATCCATTACTGTCTTCTTGCTACATACTTCAGGAAATAGCTTCTCCCTCTTCTCAAATGTCCAGTCAGCAAGAGAAGTGTGGAAACAAGTGGTCTTCCAGAAATGTTTACAACCTCGAAACATTGGGGCATTGGATTGTGCAGTATTCCTCCTATTCATATTTTCCTTATCATGGTAGCTTTGGTTTTATGTATGCAAGATCCCTTGTGCATTTGAATTCATGTTCTTAATGTTGTATTAGATCTTGAATTTAATTTTAAGGTTTTTAAAAATTGGGAAGAGAAACTGCTTAATATTTATATAATCCATGTGGACGTTAGAGTTCATGCCTCATTAAAGAGAGCTAGACCTTGTCTGCATAGAAACTTGCACTCTTGTTTCCGTTTAAGTCCTTTTTAAACCTATTTCTTTTTTAACTGGGGTAATCCAAAATAAGCTTGGTCTAAACCTGAAACAATCACATCCACAGAACTTTTTGCACCTGTTTAACTAATTTAAAATTGCATATTAAGTTAAATTGGTGCAACTCTGCGTGCAGAGAAGCCCTAAGATTCAGGGGAAATTGAGTTCCTACTTTCATTGTGGCACTTTAGCTGGAAGAAGTTTCCTACAGGGCTGATCTGGAGCAGATTTCATTTTTGCCTAAATATTGGCTCAGATGATAGAGAGGAAGGGCTTGTGGATTCTTTTTATATATTTTTTTCAGTTTATTCAAAGAATCTTTTATTTTGCTTTTCATGGAAGCATCAGTACCATTTTCCATTTAATGCCCCCACTCCAGATCAGCCTAAAATTGGCCATATGCCTAAAATAAGTATTTGAAAATAATTGCTGCAAATTTTGACAGCCCTAAATATAAATTCAGTGTAGGAGAGAAGCTAGGATTGCTAATTTAGCTCTGTCTTTGGAAACCAGGAAAGAGGGGAAGGGCAAGTGAAAATACAGAGCTTTGGTTCATTGGAAAAGGCTAAAAAAAACATGACTCATCTGTAACTGCATATTTAGGCCTTTTTTGTCCCAAAGTATCCAGTATTGTGAAAGTGAGAATCTAGCTGATAAAGGTTTCCCCTGGGTATGGGTTTCCAGTATAACTGCACAGGTGACTTTGACTCATTGCTCTCATTCAGATCAATGCCAAAGCTACTGTTGATTTTCAATGAAAATGGGAACAGGGCCATATTTATCAGGCCTTGAGCAATAATATTTCCAACAAATGGCGCAATCCTGGACTGCTTCTCAGATGTCTTTGCCTTTGTATTTCAATGAACTCCAGGTGTGCTGTATACCCTGTTCTGTAGTTTTTCCTGTGCAGTAACATGAGAGAGGAAACTAATTGATACCATAACTGTCATTACATAATTTGGTAATTATAGAAGTGTTTGTTTCTTAGTAATTTCCAAGTCCTTTCTTGAGCCTGAGTTAAGTGCCATACAGTTGCAGGATATGCCATACATGTTGTTACAGGTTAGGTACAGGAAATAGCTCTGAAGGCCTCAATGTGATTTCCTCAGCCTGGCTTTTCAAGCATGCTCCAAGGTAGTTTTACTTTTAAAATGCATGAAATGGGCAAGAATGAGAAGGGTTTGTTTTAAAAGGAACAGATGTTTGGACTTTTACCCTTTCGGTCTTGGAAAAGTTTTGGCATAAACCATCCCTCATTCTGCTGAAAAATATATTCTTGCTGTAAGCTAGGAAGAAATTAGGTAGTTTGGCAGCTTGCTCATGTGGCTGCTTTTTGTAACAGTGGTTAAAAATGTTTATTTTTAAGGATCATATATTAACATCAGTCTGTTGACCTGCACGAATGCACCCTACAGTCATATCTACACTGGAAAATTGAACCATCACAATAGAACTGTTTGTTTTGGAAGTGTTACGGCTTTCTGTGCTCTTATGCTTATGATGTTGAGCTGAGCCACTGTAGCATGAGCCAAAAGACACCAGAATCCATGTACTTAAGGAGAGAACTAGCATGACCTACAACATCTTCTGGTCCACTCTTGTAACTGCAGAATCAAGAACTCAGATCAGATCAGCTCCACAATGCGTATGTCCTCTATAATGGTGTAGGCTGAGCCAGCATTCATGCTTGCTGAATAGTATTTGATACACACGTACTCCAGGAGGTGGGACATGGGATGTTTATATGTCAGCAGGATCAAGGAGTTCTTAGAATGGTAAATTTTCTAGCCTAGACAAAGCTTGTGTGTCTGGAATATTAAACCCACCCTTTTGTCTTGGAACCAAGATTCAGACAGATTGTCCTTCAGGACATATGTGACATTCAGATGTGAAAAAAATCTTGTGGGCACGCTGGCTCGCCACTCTTCCTGCTCCCAAGGAAGCGGTCATTCTCTAGCAACGCATTCGAGTTACTTGGTGGTGGCAGAGTTGGGGGGTCACTAGCTGCTAACTCCTTATAAGGAGTGTGGTTTTGTCCCGAATGGTGGTTGCGGGCAACCTCTGTTTAGGGGAAGTGAAGTATTCTGATCTCAGGAATTGTCTGCTCTGGATTGGCCTAACCAGTAGTGTGCTACCACCAGAATCCCCTTCTCTGAGCCAATAAGTTACTAACTGTACAAACAGTCTTTCAACCTTCTCTCTTCAGACACTGTGACCTACCCTTTATGGTGGTAAGCCCAGTTCTCCTCCAATTCTTACTCATGGGGAGCTCCTGTTGACTCCCGAAGGAGGTTTTCCCTGAATAAGAACTACAGGATTTGATGTGTGGTGTGTTGTTCCAACTGGAGCTGCCCCTCTATACTTCCCGGTGCTTTTGCACCTCCTCACAGGGCCTCTTGACAGGTCAGCTGGGTTTAGGTGGAGATCAGCCTGACTGCAGCATTATGAGCTTGAAAAGCTTATGCAGAGAACCCAGTAGAAAAGGCTTTTCTTTTTGGGGAGGCGTTCCTTAGAACTCCCCAGGCTGGCTTTCTGCCCTTTCAGGGGCCCAGCCCATGATAGGGAGATCACACTGTCCTATACTTTGAAAATAAAAATTTTCTAAAACAAGAGCACCGTGCTGCTGCCATGATGGAGTGCCTGGGTATTAACAGACATGAGGGGGAATGGCTGGAACAACATATGCTTATTTCAGCAGCAATCAAAGGTGAAACTAGAGGGACAAGTGTTCTTTCTGTAAACACCAGTGTGGGGAAGAAACTCAGGATGGTTGTGTTTATCTTCACAATTAACTGCTGTACCTTCACTGAAAAGAACCCTTGTTTCCTTTACACCACAATAACAATTAAGTGGGAGGAGGGGTCAAGGAGTTCTGTGATTTGGTTTAATGTGTACATACTCTGTCTTCATGTCCTGGTGTGTTCTGCAAGTTGACACAGTAATAAAGAAGCAATTTTGAACTGTAAAGTGCCTAAAGCTCAGCTCAAGGTTAATTCAATACCTGTCTTCTGGGGATTTTTTTGTATAAATTGTACTGAAGGGAAAATAAAACTGAATTAATACAGCTTTGTTGGGAGTTTTGTTTGTAGATATTAACATGTTGATTACACAATGTGAGACTTACCCTTGCAAAGAAGGTGATAGTGTCTAGTTAAGGGGATTCTCTTTTCTCTGTCTGTTCAGTGCCCAGCATAATGGACCATGATCCCAGCTGGGTCATGTAGATGCCATTTCTCTCTGTGGCACTTGTATGGCCCCAGGAGCATAGTCTCTTAGTACACAGTCTATTTATCCTCTCAACATTCTGAGGTTGGGAAGTACTTTTATCCCCACTGTACAGATGAAGTACTGAGAAACACTGAAGTGACTTGCCCCAAATTATGCAAAATTCTGTAGGAGGGCAGGGAATTCAACCTTTGGCTCCGGAGTCCCAAACTTAATACCCAGCACACTGGGCCATTCTTCCTCCCTGTTAGCCATCATGTAAATACTTAGTACTAATAGCAAACTTGATTTTCATAGGCCTGTGCTTCAGTTTGTTCATTTGATTGTCCACATCATAAGAGTTCAAATCACGTATCTCCTTTCGTTCAACCCTGCCAGTTTAGTTCTTAATATGTCTTTCTGTGGACCACTAGGAACAACCCTACTTACAGAGACGACCCACTGTTATAGACCTCTGGAACTGTGTATGCAACAAGCAAGGTGCATCGCGTCACTGATACTTGCTACTGCTTTCCTCAGGTATTCCAGGATTTAAAACAGTTCTGGATTAAAAACCAGTTTGGGTGGAGTTTGGTTTCAGGGGGTTCAGGACATGGTGGTGGGGTGTATGTCTAAGCATGTCCATTCCACTGCTCCTCTAGAGACAGGTTCAAATAAATCTATCACACTGGGGAGAGTGAGCTCGGAACTTGTCTTTGAGTTTGTCTCCTACCCATGGATCACTGAGGGCAAAATGCTACAGCCGCTATAGCACTTCAATGTAGACACTACCTATGTCATCGGTGTAGGTAATCCACCTTCCCGAGGTGGATTCGATGGAAGAATTATTCCTTCCAAGTGCTGTCTGCATCAGGGGTTAGATCAGTGTTGTTATATCTCTCAGATACGGATTTTTCACACCCCTGAGGGAGGTAGCTATACCAATATAAAAGCCCACTGTAGACCAGGCCTAAATCACCTTTGCTCTGGTTTTCCTTTTTCTTGTTGGTGTCTCAGTTCCCTCCATCCTCTTTCTGTTGTATCCACCATGCAATAACGACACTATGCTGCTTCCTAGGGGCATGCTGTGTCTTCCGGGGGCAAGAGGGCAATGAAAGATAAACCTGGACTCTGTAGTGTGTCCCGCCATCTGATCAACATGGAACATTGATTCTCTGAGGAGAGCCCCTCACTTCTCAAGCCTGGAGGATACAGTTGTATTTTAGACTCTGAGGAGGGAGGAGACCTAAAAGGATGAGACTCTTCAGGATCCCATGTAGTTAGCCTTCCCTGGCCTGGATATGCAAAGAGACTTCTATCTGTTCTCCTTCCCTACACAAGCTCTGTGCTGCCTTTCCATTTCATCACCACCTTGTTGACTTCGCAGGGCTTTCACTGCGAGCTCCCTGCTCTTAACTACCTAAAAACCATTAAGGTGCTGTACAATAACCAATCTTGAACACTGAAATAGAAACCGTGCAAATATTCTACTGACCTGAAGCGAAGATGATATAAGTGCTGCTTTCTGCTCCAGTTAGCAGATCTATGCCATCAGCGACCCGCTGGGCCAGAACAAACCAGCCAAAGGCTCATAACGCAGCCTCACAAATAATAAACCTGAGGCAGGAGCTGGGCTTTCCCAGATTTGCTGCCATGGGGTGAGAGTTGCTGCACCCACTTGCTAGATCCAGTTGTAAAACGAACCAGCAGCGTAACTTTGGAGACAAGTTCTGAACAAACCCTAGGCTGCAGGTTGTTGGTGCTCTAATTGCAGCAAGTGCTGATGGTTAAAGCAGAAGGCGAGGAGAGGATATATGAGTCACATGGGGTCTGTGGTTGTCTCCCTTCTGATTAGAGGTGATGGCACAGGGTCCGGCAGGCTGCTGGGGATAGCAGAGAGCAGCATACATTACACTGGCCGCAGCTGATACTGTAGGTAAGAGAATCTCACTGTCAGCTCCTTAATGGCTTTGCATAGCTGCACATGTGGATTTTCCCAAAGACTCCCTTGACCCTGCTGACTGAGGGCCTGTCAGGCTGTGCCACGTTGGCTTAAAAGTGCCTTTATAAAGAGGAGGAAGAAAAGGTCGATTTGTTCTTCAGATGGTGACACTCGTGCTTTGCTGTCTCTGTTGGGCTTGTTATGGCGGGCTTGAATGTTTCCATTGCCTTCTTTCTCTCAGTTGTGGCTATTTGTGAGGTGATCAGGCAGGTTTCCAAGAGACTTCTGCCTCTTGGAGTGTACCGTGGTCTTGTCAGAGAACTGGTCAGCTCATTACAGTTGTGTGCTTGCTGCCTTGAGCTGAGGATGCTGATGGAGATTGGTCCCTGGGGTGGTGGCTTTGGCCCAGATGTGATTCTGACCCTCCTCTTCATTACCTACTTGATTCATGGTGTGTCTTTTGATGGAGCTTCTGCTAACCCCACAATCTCTCTCCAAGAATTCCTGCTCATGGATTCCTCCTTTGTGGCTACTGCTGTCAAACTTCTGGTCCAGTTTGTGGGAATGGAGGCAGCTGGGATTCTCACCACACACTACTGGTCCTGGGAGCTGACTGACTTCCACCTCATCCAGAATCTAATGGCCCTGGATTGCAGTTCCTCTATCCATACCTCTTTGTACCATGGCATCTTTGTGGAAGGCGTCTGTTCTTTCTTTTTCCATTTGGTGGCTCTCAAGTTTCAGCACAGCCACCCTCTGTACAGAGCGCCTGTCCTGGCAGTGACTGTGACCACCCTGGCTTACATAGGTGAGAAGCTTCTACATTTCTTTTTCCCCATAACATCTGGGTGTAAATACAAGAAAGGAGCGTAGATGAAACTTGGGGAGCTAATGAATCGGCTTTTCAGCTCCAGAGATTTACAGCTGGTGGTTAGCTCACAGCCAATGCTAGTTTGGGTTCAACTCTACTCATGTTGCTAAAACCAGCATTTGAGCAGGTACAGGTGGTAGTCTCTACTTGAGAGGGGGCTCCTCATGAACCTGATACATCCACTGCATATTAGGAGCCCTCTGCATCTTAGGGGAACAGAGTGCAGCATTGAATAGAAGACAAATGTTCCTACCTGGGGCTCTTGTATGGCCCCCCTTACAGTAGTATACGAGTGCATCAGCCAGCCCTTCTGCATGGCGGGTGAGTGCTGTTATACCCATTGTACAGATGGGAGCGGAAAGACTGAGTGACTTGCCTGAGTCAAACGGGGAGTCTGTGATTAAGCAGAGACTTGAACCTGCATCCTAGGCTAGGGCCCAAAGCACAATACCATTTTGCACACTGAACTTTGCTGCCTTCTACGGAGCCCGGAGACCGCCAGCCCAGGACAGACGGGTGTGTTTGTCATGGAGGAAAGGGGCTTAGCTGGAGGGAGCCAAGTTAGGGTACAGTTCACTGGAGTTTCTTGCTGGTCAAAAGGAGACAGCTGGAGGACTGGCCCACATGGGACTGTCAAGTCCCCAACCAGCACCAAGCTTTCAAATCAGTGCTGTACATTGGGGGTTGCTTACCTATTGCTCAGGGAATGGGAGACTAGCTCAGAATCAAAGGCAGTTCACAGACCCAGCTGCTAATATGGAGATAAGGTTGTAATTATAGATCCATAAACCAAAGGGGAAGAGTTACCAACACACATACCTCAAAGCAAGGAAAAGTCAAAGGGATGCTTATACTCCAAAAATATGCATTGAGAAGCAGAGCAATGCACAGTTAAGGTCGGCTCTCTTCTCCACCCTCCACCTCCCCTCCTAAAACAATCTTAACCCCACTTTCATGTGGCAACCCACTCTCCTCCCAAGATCTTGGTAATTAGACACCTAGACGCAGCGCTTAATGGATAATGAAAGAGGCACCGGTGCTCAAGCAATTTTTTATTTTCATAACAGATGGGCCAAGCCCAGTGGTGCTGCCAGGGCTCTGAACTGCTAGGCCCAGAGGTGCTGGGGCCCAGCCCTGGCAAGTCCCAGCACAAATTAAGCACTGTCTATACACCATACATCTCCAGGATTGGTAGTTCATGGACTTGCAGATGTTAAGGCCAGAAAGGCCCATTATTACCATCTAGCCAGACCCCTGTGTAATACAAACTGAAGAATTTCACTCAGGGATTCCTGTGCCTAATCCAGGTAGAAACATTTCCAGGTCTTGATTTTAAACATTCAAAGTCATGGATTATCCACTGCCTCTCTAGGCAAGTCGGTTCCAGTCATTTACCTACAGTGGGTTTTTTAAAAAACCCTGTATTACTTGTCTCAATTTGTCTAATATCAACTTCCCAGCATTGGCCCTTGTTACACCTTTTTCTTATTGACTGAAAAGCTGGCTTCTGTCAGAAATCTCTTTCCCAAATAGGTTCTTGTAGACTGTGATCAAGTCACCTCTTAATTTCACTCACTCAGCCCTGCTATGCTGCACATACTCAACATGTGAACCTGCACATCACCCACCTGCTCATCTGTGGCAGTGGGGTCTCCCCCAGATGCTATCTTTCGTTCTAACTCCTTGACAAGAGAGTAGCACTAGCATGCCAGGGACACAGTTCAGCAGTTATTTCATTTTCCATTGCTAGGTGGTGGTGTTTTACAGCCAGTTTAACACTTTACTTCTCACTCATCACCTTTCCTTGCAGATGTCTTATGCACTGTTTACCCTTGCAGTTAGGAAATGTATACTCTGCAGCATTAGCCACAGTGGACGTGAGGGTCAGGCTGTTCAGTGCTAGTAGGGTTCGTGGTTGAACTGTGTCAGTATCAGAGGTTGGACATCATGCAGCTAGGAGGCTGGGGGAGGGATGGGTATCTATTTGACATGGAGGCATTGGACTGAGTTAAGGTTGTTCAGGGTGACTTGACTGCTTTTTCAGAAAGTTCAAACACAAAGTTCTGGCAATAGAACTTCTCTAGTCCTGCCTGTTGCCCAACACCCATTTGTTCAAATCCATGCCAAACAAGTGGGACCCAACACTATTTATTTGTTTTCTTCTTTCACAGCTGGGCCTTTCACAGGGGCCTTTTTCAACCCCACTCTGGCCTCCATCGTTACTTTTCACTGTTCTGGGAACATCCTGCAAGAGTACGTCCAGGTTTACTGGCTGGGACCTCTCACAGGTGAGCTGTGTTCAGGGTACCAGGAGGTGCAGAAGCTATTGCTGACTGATCATGCTGGGCCACAACCTAGAGAGTGGAGCAGAGGATGTGGCTGGGGTGAAGCCTCCCTAGCATGTCTGCCATGTTAGTGAACCTGTGTGAAAGGGACAAGTATTGAGCATAGAAATTGGAAACTCTTGCTGGTATATGACAACTCCTTGTGCTCTTATTTATTATGGAGGGAGGCTAGTCTTGCTGTTAGAGCCAGATGCTCCTTGCCTTTCTCAATACTCTTCCTCCCCACCATCAGCCAGACTGGAACTCTGCCACGCCCAAACTGAGCCACATTAAATGTCACTTGCCAAACACTGGCCTCAGGGGGAAGGAGGATGACAGGACACTTTGCAAAGCATGAGGCAGATGGGACTGAGAGGGGTGGGAGAGATAACGGGGTTAATGACACAGCGATGATCACACCTCATGGAGCTATGTTGTTGCAGGCTGTCTGCAGACTCAGGAAGACCATGCCTTGGCAGTTTCACTCAGTCTGTAATTTGAAGGTTATCTTCACAGCCATAAGCCCCAGATATGTAATTTCTGAAATGAAGCTTATATTCTGCAGCACTGGACAGCTGCTTCCAAAGAAAACTGATTCAGTTCTGCCTTTCTTTTGTGATCTGGTCCAATCCCAGCGCCGCTTTTGCAGGTGGAACTCTTCTCTGTTAAATCTGCTTGTTGTTCTGAGCTTGACAGTGCCATGTGCTGGTAGCAGGGACTCCAGCGGCTTTTGACCCGGTTGGAGCGGGCACCATCTGACCGCAGGACTGGAGAGATTGGGTGGTGCATGTCAAAGGATGGGTGGGGGAAATGGTAAATGACATGACCTAATCCCTCTGTTTCTGCTTCCAGGGATGCTTGCAGCCCTGCTCTTGTACCAGGGAAACATCCCAAGGCTCTTCCAGAAAAACCTGCTTTACAGTCCTAAGAGTAAATACTGGACCCCCAAGGGGAAGGCTGTGCCTGGACTCAAACAGACAGGAGGCAATGGGGAAGGGCAGCTGCAGCTGCGAACTAAGCCCCGGAGCTGAGTGAAGGGCGAGAGGGTCCCTCAGCCAGTGCCCATCTCTCCTTCCCATCAGGCCCTCCCATGGCCAGACTGACAGGAGCCGGGCCTGAAGACACCTGGCCAGCTCTGTAATGTGTGAGCAAGTGTTCACTGGGGGCACCATGGGCTTTTCATATCACTGTGTAAGTGTACCAGCTGCTTTGGCCACATGCGAACAATCCCTCCGCACTGGCCCATGGACACCTGGCTGTGAAAGCCCCCGGAGAACGTCGCCAGCTAGTGCACACCTGACCAGCAGCAGAGTGGTGCGATCACAAGCTCCAATACTGCACCAAAGCACGACCTAAAGGGCACATGCCTTCCACCCAGCACACATCCCTCCTTCCTGATCTTCCCCAGCCCGTCTCCCTTGGGGGCAGGACAGGAAATCAGCACCACTATTCTGCTCCCTCAGTACAGCCAGGCATCCACCCACCTCGCTCCCCACGGAAAGGGCTGGTGCTGTTGCAGGGTCCCAGGGCTGTGCTCACATGTGACTGTCCACTCTCTGGCTTGGCTCACTGCCATTAAATACAAATAATGTCACTGCCATTGAATACAAATGTTACCTCCAGATAGTGGAGCAAGTCCCCCTAGACATCTGTCTCTAGTGGTACATTAAGTTCTTCCCCTGGAACATCCATACGCTGTCATTTTAAAAATAGAAAAGCAAAGCAGTGACTGCTCATTGAAACAGCCCATTCCAAAGTATCCTGCAGTTCTTCACTGCTGGCCCCTCTGGCCAAGAGGGGCTTGAGTGTCGGAAAGTTCGAGACCCTAAGTTTTTCCTGCTTCACTCCAGCCTCAACAGTGAATCCAGCCCCCAGACTCAGCCCAGCCATGCAGAGGCTGTCCGTTTCCTCTTTGCCAACAGCAATACAAGCTGAGTTGGGAAAGCTGGCTATAATTGCTGCCCCTAGCTAACAGGTTGTATACTAGGGAGGAAATTTGCCCCAGAAGAGACTATTCTGGCACGATCTGAGCAGTGCTCAAAAGGCTCCGTCCTGCCAGATGCTGAGCACTCTGGCTTTGATACAGCCAAGCACTTAAGTAGAGTGAAGTGAAAATCAGAATTTGTTGTATGAGAAATTCTGTTATTTTCATCCCCAATTGGGACAAAAAGTCAATATCAAAATTCGTCATGGAATGAAAAGTTCCCCAAAATTTCAATCTGAAAATGTTGAAACATTTTATTTTGACATTGATTGAAACAAAATGTTTGTGACTGTCTTGAGTCAAAATGCTTCATTTGCATCAGTTCAGTATTAAACTACATTTGCCAATGGTACTGTGGTGCCTCATGGGAGTTGTAGTTCAGGTGCCTCTTGCTGCCATTCACCAAGGCCAGGCTCCTGGGCGTGACTATATTTCCCATGATGCTCTACAGTCATGTAATGTCCATGTAGCCCGGTGTGTGATGTTTCACTCCATATTCTTTATGAAAATATGCTGATATGAATATCACGTAACTGAGATGTACTTTATGTAAGATGGGTCATGTAAGGTATCATTGGAAAGGTTATGATTTACTGAATGTGATTATCCAGTTTCGAAGCCTGCGTCATTTCTGTATCTGAAGTTAGGAATATTAACTATGTATCTGTATTTCAAATGCATTGCTTTGGGTATCACCCCCAACCAGTGCTTCAGGTACAACAATGGAAAAGCCAGACCAGGCTAATGGGCCATAGCGGAGACAAGGGACTATGAAAGAGCTTAGTCTTCCTGTGGATGCTGGAAACCGCCTACGAGCAATGGCTGCCACAGCCCTGCAGAGACTGGGTCCGAGTCACCTGGTACTGGACACCTCTCCTCCCCTTTTGGAATGCCAATGGTTTTCCACTAGAAAAAGGGTTCCCGCCTTGCACAAGAGCTATATAAGGTAGGGGAGTGACATCATCATGGTTCTCTCCTCTGCCTCCCCTCCCAAAGAGATACTGAAAAAACACCTGGAAACAAGAACTGAACTGGAGGCAGAAGGGTTGAACCCAAGCTGGAAGGGCATCTAGCCTGTGAGTAATAACTAAGGTCTCAGGATGGACACTAGTGCATCTGCCTTTCAAGACTTTCTGTAATCTGCCTGCAGCAATATCTAGGGTGAGAACATAAGAATGGCCCTATTAGGTCAGACCAAACATCCATCTAGCCCAGTATCCTGTATTACGACAGTGGCCAGTGCCAGGTGCCCAGAAGGGAATGAACAGAACAGGTAATCCATCGAGTGATCCATCCCGTGTCGCTCATTCCCAGCTTCTGGCAAACAGAAACTAGGGACACTATTCCTGCCCATCCTGGCTAATAGCCATTGATGGACCTGTCCTTCATTTATCTAGTTCTTTTTTGAACCCAGTTATGGTGTTGGCCTTCACAATATCTATTGGCAAGGAGTTCCACAGGTTGACTGTGCATTGTGTGAAGAAATACTTCCTTTTATTTTAAACCTGCTATTATTTGTTACCAATTAATTATATTTGTAACCAATTGTTTTTAGTGAAACTAGCTTAGTTTGCATGTTTGGTTTAATTTGTTTAGTAATCTGCTTTGTTCTGCTTGTTACCACTTTTACCACTTAAAATCTGCCTTTTATTATTAATAAAATTTGTTTTGTTTATTACTGAACCCAGTTTCTGTCACTTCTAAGTAGGCAGGGGTGAGAAGTTGCACATACCTTCCTCCACATTGAGGGAGGAGTGGATTTCATGATATGTCTTTGGGTCTGTACTCGAAGGGAGGTGGACACCTGAGAGCTGGGGCAAGTCCCTTAAACTGAGCCTTCCCAGAGCTGATCTCAGGGTCTGTTTCATTTTGCAGTTGGGTGTGGCCCTGCCTGTCTGTGTGTTGGAGGAGGCTTAATAGGTTGACTCAACAAGACACATAAAAAGGCTGCCCAAACCAGCATAACAGCCAGGCTCAGTGGTATCTCAGCACAGTAGGTGGCATCTTAAGGGGGGCAGCCTGTCACAGTGGGATGGCCACAGTGCATCATGGGAGATCTAGTTCAGTCTAGAAGTTCAGCCAATAAGAGGCAATGGACGCATGAAGCACTCAAACTACAACTTCCATGAGGCAGTGTGGCATTATTGACAAATGCAGTTCAATGTTGAACTGACACAAAACGAAGTAGTTCAATTCAGCTGAATTGAACTTACGTAAAATGAAATATTTTGTGTAGATTTTGCATATGGAAAATCAAAAAAATTGTGCCACATCAAATGCATTCTTGGAAAACTTGTTTATCAGCGACTGCATTTTCTGTTGGGAAATCATTGCTGAGAAACTCCTGATCAGCTCTGCCCTTTAATAAGCTCATAACTGAAAGCACATGCCTAGCCACACTCACCTCCATAGGCCTATTCGCCTGCTTAAAGTTTAGCTTGTGCTTTAAGTGTCTTGCTGGAGCAAGGGCTGGAGAGCCCAGCACCTTGTAGTACGGAGCCTGAACAATGGAGCACTTCTAGGAGTGATGCTGAATTAGGGCAAACTGCACAACAAGAGACCAATTACCCATAACTTAGCACCAACTATCAAGACGGGCAATAACTGGAGGTGGATCTGCAGGAGAAATAGGTTTCCTTGCAGTGAGATCCTGCAGTACGTGGATGGAATTTAACAAAGAGGAAACAAAATTATGGCTGTCTTCCAAACGCCTATGGCAGAAGTGCTGGGTTTCAGCACATTTCCATGTGTAGTACATTAAGGGAAGAAGAGGAGCCACGATGCCCTCTATTACGTACTGCCGGGCATGAGTTGTAGCTTGTATTCTACCCCTGGCTCGTGCAAGATGGATGTTACAATTCATTACTGGTTTCTCAGAACCAGCTCCCTCCCCTCACTACCACCACATTTATGACTTGGGATGTCTATGTAACGGAGTAGGGAGTGGGGTAGACTGACCTAGGGATGTCATGGGCCAGGTACAGTAGCTTGCAGTGATACTTCTGGGGGACCACCAGCTGCCTACTGATCCCCCATGACTCCACTTTCCCTGGGGGAGCCTATTCTCTCACAGGAACCTCTCCTAGTAACCTCTCCCCATGGTCTGTACTGCACTGAGATCAGCCAGGTCACTGAGCTTCCACAAGGAGTGGTTTTTCTGCAACTCCTGGAACTCAGCGGCTGGGGAAAGGATGGGGACCGGCTCCCTCTTGCTGGCTGGGTCTGAAGCTGCAGCCCCCTTGAGCCTTGTCCCTGGGTGCTCTTTCCCCACCAGCGCAGGGTTCTGTTCCTCAGGTGTGGTACCCTTCCGGAGATCAGGGCATCATGCCCCTCACCAGCTCTGGCTATGGGTCATGACCAGGGCATTCTGGGGGTTGCTTGGCCAGTTCTCAAGGTCCCCCCTCCAACACCTCAGTGGGCAAATGGTGGTGCACCTCCATGTCCTTAGGGCTCTCCTTGGCCCCCCACTTCAGATGTACCCTTGCCATGGGCATCTTGAAAGGGGTCCCGCCCACACCCCTCAGGGTCAGGTAGGTGCTGGGCATCACCTGATCTGGAGCTACCACCTCAGACCAGGCCAGCATCACCTCAGTGCCTGTGTCCCAGTATCCATTAACCTTCCTCCCATCCACCTACAGGGGAACAAAGCACTCGCTTTGCAGGGACATCCCCATGCCCACGCTGTAAACTGAGAACCTTGTGTCCGGAGTATCCAACCTCGCAGAGAAGCTGGCCTGGGGCCCTCCTCCCTCCTGAGCAGTTGGGAAGCTGTCAGCCCCTCAATCTGGTCAGTTGTCCCTGATCCAGATGTTCCCCTTGGGAGGGGATTCTCCATGGTTCCCCTAGGGGAGGTCCCAAGGTGACTCTCTCTCTGCATCATGGTGGACCTGTTCCTTTGGGACTCCTCCCTGCCACCCTCTGACTGACTGTTCATAAACTCGTCGGCCAACAGCCCTGCACGTCATGGGTTCTCTGGCTTTTTGTTCACCAACCATAGCCTCAGGTCAGATGAGCACTGTTCATACAGTTGCTCCAGTACCATTAGGTTCATAGATTCATAGACTCTAGGACTGGAAGGGACCTCGAGAGGTCATCAAGTCCAGTCCCCTGCCCTCATGGAAGGACCAAATACTGTCTAGACCATCCCTGATAGACATTTATCTAACCTACTCTTAAATATCTCCAGAGATGGAGATTCCACAACCTCCCTAGGCAATTTATTCCAGTGTTTAACTACCCTGACAGTTAGGAACTTTTTCCTAATGTCCAACCTAAATCTACCTTGCTGCAGTTTAAGCCCATTGCTTCTTGTTCTATCATTAGAGGCTAAGGTGAACAAGTCTTCTCCCTCCTCCAGATGACACCCTTTTAGATACCTGAAAACTGCTATCATGTCACCTCTCAGTCTTCTCTTTTCCAAACTAAATAAACCCAATTCTTTCAGCCTTCCTTCATAGGTCATGTTGTCAAGACCTTTAACCATTCTTGTTGCTCTTCTCTGGACCCTCTCCAGTTTCTCCACATCTTTCTTGAAATGCGGTGCCCAGAACTGGACACAATACTCCAGTTGAGGCCTAACCAGCACAGAGTAGAGCAGAAGAATGACTTCTCGTGTCTTGTTTACAACACACCTGTTAATGCATCCCAGAATCACGTTTGCTTTTTTTGCAACAGTATCACACTGTTGACTCATATTTAGTTTGTGGTCCACTATGACCTCTAGATCTCTTTCTGCCATACTCCTTCCTAGACAGTCTCTTCCCATTCTGTATATGTGAAACTGATTGTTCCTTCCTAAGTGGAGCACTTTGCATTTGTCTTTACTGAATAAACTTCATCTGGTTTACCTCAGACCATTTCTCCAGTTTGTCCAGATCATTTTGAATTTTGACCCTGTCCTCCAAAGCAGTTGCAATCCCTCCCAGTTTGGTGTCATCTGCAAACTTAATAAGTGTACTTTCTATGCCAACATCTAAGTCGTTGATGAAGATATTGAACAGAGCCGGTCCCAAAACAGACCCCTGCTGAACCCCACTTGTTATACCTTTCCAGCAGGATTGGGAGCCATTAATAACTACTCTCTGAGTACGGCTATCCAGCCAGTTATGCACCCACCTTATAGTAGCCCCATCTAAATTGTATTTGCCTAGTTTATCAATAAGGATATCATGCGAGACCGTATCAAATGCCTTACTAAAGTCTAGGTATACTACATCCACCGTTAAGCACATTCTCCCTAGTTGGGGCCCCATCCGTCCACTTGTGGGCATATCCCTGCATCCAGAGGGCCAGTTCTAGATATGTGATCTCAGGGATTATACGCTGACTCTGGAACCTTTTCTGGTACATCTCGGGAGTCAGCCCAAACTTGCATAACAGGGCTTATTTGAACAGTTCATAGTCCCCTGCCTCTGCCCCTTTCATTCGGCTGTATGTTGCCATGGCTTTGGGGTCCAGTAAGGGGATGAGAAACTGGAGCCTGTATGCAAGATCAACCCTGTGCAGCTCACAGGCATTCTCAAAGGCATTCAGGAAGTCATCTATGTCCTCCTCTTCCTTACGCCGGGCTAGGATGGACTTATCAAATCTCCATGCAGTCCTGGGTCCCCTATCACTCATCACAGCTGGGGGCTCACTGCTCCTCAGCTTGGCCAACTCCAGCTCATGCTGATGCTGTCGCTCTTCATGCTGTCTGTTTCTCTGTCTCCTCCAGCTCATGCTGTCTCTGTTTCTCCTGTTCTGCTCGCTCCTCCATCAGTTCCTGCTGCCTCAAATCCAGCTCTTTCAGCCTTATCTCCTTCTCCCATTCCAGCTGCCTCAGATCCAGCGATGGGGAGCTCTGCAGTGAGGATCCCATGCTGGCCAGGCGGGTGGCAGGCTGTCATAATATAATTCCCAATTCTGAACCTTAGTGTCCAAAATATGGGTACTAGAATGAATTCCCCTAAGCTTAATTACCAGCTTAGATCCTGTAGTGCTGCCACCAATCAGGACTTAGAGTAAAGTGCCTGATAAACTCTGGTCTCCCCCAAACCTTCCCTGGGGACCCCAAGACCCAAATTCTTTGAGTCTCAGAACAAAGGGGAATAAACCATTTCCCTTCCCCCTCCTTTCTTCCTCCCAGCTCCTTTCCGCCCTGGTACACTAGGAGATCACCGTGATTCAAACTCCTTGAATCACCACACAGAGAGGAATGATACCTTCCCTTCTCCTCTTTTCCCTTTACCCAGAGGCAATCCAGATTCAAACTCCGTGAATCTAAAATAAAGAGGAAATTCACTTTTCCCTTCTCCCCCCTGCTCTCTTTCCCTTCTCCCCACCAGTTCCCTGGTGTACATAGACTCAGTTCCTTTGTGCCTTAACTAGGAGAAAAAAATCAGACAGGTCTTAAAGCAAAGTTTTTAATAAAAAGAAAGAAAAAAGGTAAAAGTTTATCTCTGCAATTTAGATGGTAAAAAGTTACAGGGTCTGTCAGCTTATAGAAACCAGAAAGAAGACCCATCCCCAGCAAAATGCAATTTAAAATACTTCCAGCAAACTACACATTTGCAAATAAAGGAAAACAAATAAAAAGACTATACCGCCTTTCTACCTTTATACTCACAAAATTAGAATAGAAGATTAGAGAGCCTGTAGGTACGAGTGGTCACTCTCTGAGCCCAGAGAGAACAAAGCAAAACCCAAAAAACACAAACAAAGGCTTCCCTCCACCAAGATTTGAAAGTATCTTGTCCCCTGATTGGTCCCCTGGTTCATGTGTTTCGTTCCCTGTTTGTTAACCCTTTACAGGTAAAAGAGACATTAACCCTTAACTGTCTGTTTATGACACGGGGCCCTTGGTATTGTGTGAGCTCCACCCAGCCCTGCCTCTAGTCATAGGTAGGAGGGGTCTCAGGAAGCCCTCAGCAGCTGTCTGACCACTCCCAGCTGGAACAGACACTGTTTCCTGCACTGCATCTGCCGGGCTGCTTCCCTCAGAAACAGGGATGAGTTCATCCGATCGATCTTCCTCCTCCAGCTGGGCAATCAGTTCTTTGGTGCACCTCCCAATGCACAGCCCCCTCTGCTTGCACAGCTCCACCAGGTCGCTCTTAAGGCACTCACTATACACCTCCTTGCTGGCCCCTCGCAGGCCTGGGTGCTCGCTGCTCTCCAGGGTTTCCAGGGGGAATTCCTTGTGTGCCAGCCCTTCTCCAGGTCACCACCTCTCAGGGGTTAGCATAGCTCCTCCGCCCCCCAAAACCATTCCTCGCTGACTCTTCAGCATGTCTGGTCCCCGTCAATCCCCCTTCATTTTACTGCTCCCTAGTCACTTAGTGCAGGAAGTGCTGTCCATAGGGTGCAGTAGATCCCACCCGCTGCCACCAGTTGTCACGGAGTGTGGGGGAGTCAGAGTCCTGCATCCCCACTTCCTGCGATTCACCGTGGCTCTCAGCCAGCCAGTAAAACAGGTGGTTTATTAGACAACAGGAACACAATCCCAAGCAGAGCTTGTAGGTACAACCAGGACCCCTCAGTCAGGTCCCTCTGGGGGGCAGGAAGCTTAGACTCCAGCCCTGGGGTTTCCCTGCCTTTCCCTATCCAGCTTCAAACTGAAAAAAAAAAAGCCCTCCAGCCATCTCACTTCCCTGCCCTCAGCTCCTCCTCCTGCCTTTGTCCAGTTTCCTGGGCAAAGGTGTCAGCTGACCCAACCCCCCGCCTGGCTCAGGTTACAGGTTCAGCTATCATCCCTCAAATAAAGTCATCCCCTGCTATCCCATCCCCCATTCAGACAGTCCCAGTAAAACTCCCCTGTGACATCCCCGGGTCAGTCTGGTGCACTCCCTACTCCGTCACAGCCTAGCCAGAGCTGATCCTGCTCCGCAGTCGGGGGCTCTTTCCTTCTAGTTCCTCTGAGAGTGGGCAAGGCCTTGCTCCTATTTAGTGATGACACTGAGTGGGGCAAAATGGCACTGATCAAGAGGAGTCTTGTGAAACGTGAGCTACTCTTGTGAGTGAATGGAGAGCTATAAACAGTGAGGGACTTCATGGTGCTCAGGGGCAGTGTAGCCTGGATCCAGGCACATTTCCCCCTCTCCCCACACCATAGTCCTGCCCTTTAGCACCCTGTTTGGCCCAGCCCCGGGATTCTCTTGAACAAACAGTAACTGTGACAAACTCAGCGATGTGCACTGATGTTAGTGCCTGTCGGTAATGATTCCCCATTAGGATCTATTTTTGTTAGCAGGAAGAGTGTAGCACTAGCTGATAGGCAGCATGATTAGGGTACTAAATCTCTGGCCCAAACTATGTTCCAACCACAGAAACTGGTGATGTGCCCAGCACAGTTGTATTTCCCATGTGGTTAAACAGTCTGACTTCAGTGGAGCTAGCGAATGACCAGGAAACAATGCAACAAATGAAAAGCAGAGCACAATAGCTAACAGTCAGGGGCCAGCATACGTACAAATATGATTGGAATATGTGAGCTACAGAGTCTCTTACGGGCAAGGGCAGCAGGGAACTGCTGTTCAGGTTTTTATACTTGTTAAAGTCAAGAGCCCTTTAACTGGAGACAGGCCCCCTTGGACACCCTCCAAACCTCTGTACGCTCTCTTTGGCAAATGAAAACTCAGGAAGTTCTGCTCCCCAGCCAAACTTTTCTGCACCTCACTGATCTGGAAATCAAGCTGAAAAGCTTGAGACTGGGTCTTCTTGGGAGATTCCAGCCCTTTCTGCTTTTGTCTGAGCCAAGAAAATAGTATACTTTGGGGGCGGTTGAGTTGCTTCAGGGCAAGATGGGAAACCACAAAGTTCCAAACCACAAAATTTTATAATAAAAATAAATGGTTTGAGGCTTGGATCAGTTTTTATTTTAGTCCAATTGCTTTGCTCACCCTCCTTTCTGTTATGGGCAGGGGAAAGGGTAGGAACAATGGAGGAAGTTAATTGGTTTTCTCACCTTTGTAAAGGAAAAGGAGTGGAGTGTTCCTATAACTTCTCAGTAGTGTCCTAGTGTGTGCAGCAATAGAGACTGTTCAAAATGCAGCTACTGAATAATTTATATTTTTACCTGCATATCCATGTAACTTAGCAGTCACATGGCAGAGTCACTTGCCCTGTGTCAATGCACTTGTACTAAGTCTGCTGGTATTGATTTTAGAGGCTAACTCAAGGAGTTCAGATCCTTGACCAACTTTTCTGAACCTTGTTGTTTTGGAAATCAAGCTGAAAAGCTTGAGGCAGCCTCAAGTGTGAAGAGCACGTTTGAGCTTTTTCAGAGCATGGTTCTCAAAGTGATGTGTCCCACTCTGCGGGGCTGTCAGGGAAACTGCTTAACAGGGAAACTAATATACTGCAAAAGAATTCGGTCAAGGATTTCTAAAAAACAGCGGAAGACGAAGCTGATGTTTTGACACTCTGATGCCCTGGGAGATGTAGCTTACCATGTCAGAAGCAGCCAACAGGGAGGAGATTTTGTTGGTGAATCATGTTTGTTTTTTAAAAAATTACTACTAGACCTCGATTACAGCTTTGAAAATATCCTGTCTGTTGGCTGCACCAAGGTGCATTGCCAACAGCTTCCTCCAAAGCTGCCTCTTGTGGGGTGGGAGTACCAGTAAAATGGCACCTGTCATTGGAGAACGAAGACAGCCCCTTTGGGAGTGGTGGCTGGAGAAGCCAAAACAGCAGCTGCTGTCCATATGTTATTGTGATGATTTGTCTTTAATTATTCACACAGCAAATGTCTGACCTTAGGCTCAAAACCAATCGAGGCCTTTTGAATCAGAACCAGTGTGGTGGATTCACACAGAGACTTGTCTCTTTCATGTCATGCAATGTGCCTGGCGCAGAATCACAAGCTGTGTTCAACAGGATCATTGCAAAAGCAGAGTACTGCAGTCCAAAGTCCACAGCAGTGTTGTCTCACTATTGCCTTGTGCTCCACTGTCAGGCTGCCTCTGTGACTGGGGTCCCAATGGGGACCAGCTGAGGTTACCCAATTAGGGTGAACTACAAAGAATGGGGCAGACAAACCCCAAAGTTGGTGGATAATTCAATATTTACATTTACCAAGCCAGCATAAACCAGCTTCTTTATTACCTCACTGGTTGCCCAAACACAAGCAACCCAGCCTCAGGCCTCCATCCAGGCACCCAAGTCAAATTTGATGAAGATTTCTGAAAATCAGATTTCATCATGTAAAAAAAAGGTTCTACCAATACCGAAGGATCAGACACATTACCTCCCAGGTTATTGACTTTTCCAGATCTTACCCAAATACTTGCATACGGCCAATTCTTATTAATTAAATTAAAATCTATTTAAAAAGAGTATAGTTAAAAGATCAATATATATACAGACATGAGTTCAATTCTTGAGATTCAGATACATAGCAGAGATGGTGAGCTTTGTAGTTGCAAAGAATTTTAGAATTTAGTTCATAGGTTATAGTCCAATGTCCAATATCATATTCAGTATGGACCAGTCAGCACTGGGATTCCAATCTTGTGGCTTAAGCTTGGTAATACAAACTTTGAAGGAATGTGTGATTCGGTTGCTCAGGAACAGTTCCTGACTATGTCGAGTGATGATGTAAAACTGTGTTTATGGGATAAAAAGGTAGAAACGATTGATGAACTTGCAGCTTTTGCAGATAACAAAATGGAGTAACTAGAGCTACTGGTGCAGGAAATGAAACCAGATATTATACGGATAACAGAAACATGGTGGAAAAGCAGTCGTGAATGGAGTACAGGTACTGAAGGCTATGTGCTGTTTAGGAAAGACAGAAATAAAGGAAAAGGGGGTGGAGTAGCATTGAATAGAAATGATGAGGTAGACTCTGAAGAAATAAGAAGTGATGGAACGGATAAGACAGAGTCTGTCTGGGCAAAAATCACATTGGGAAAGAAAGCTACTTGAGCCTCCCCTGAGATAGTGCTTGGGTTGTGCTACAGACCACCGGGATCCAATTTGGATATGGATGGAGACCTCTTTAATGTTTTTAATGAAGTAAACACTAAAGGGAATTGTGTGATCATGGGAGACTTTACCTTCCCAGATATAGACTGGAGGACAGGTGCTAGTAATAATAATAGGGCTCAGATTTTCTTGGATGCAATAGCTGATGGATTCCTTCACCACATAGTTGAAGAACCAACAAGAGGGGATGACATTTTAGATTTGGTTTTGGTGAGTAGTGAGGACTTCATAGAAGAAATGATTGTAGGGGACAACCTTGGTTCGAGTGATCATGAGCTAATTCAGTTCAAACTAGATGGAGGGATAAACAAAAATAGATCTGCGACTAGGGTTTTCAATTTCAAAAGGGTTAACTTTAAAGAATTAAGGAAATTAATTAGGGGAGAGGATTGGACTGAAGAACTTGTGGCTCTAAAGGGGGAGGAGGCCTGGAATTACTTTAAGTCAAAGTTGCTGAAACTATCAGAAGCCTGCATAACAAGAAAGGGGAAAAATTCATAGGCAGGAGTTGTAGATGAAGCTGGATGAGCAAGTATCTCAGAGAGGTGATTAAGAAAAAGCAGAAAGCCTACAAGGAGTGGAAGATGGGAGGGATTAGCAAGGAAAGCTACCTTATTGAGGTCAGAACATGTAAGGATAAAGTGAGAAAGGCCAAAAGCCATGTAGAGTTGGACCTTGCAAAGGGAATTAAAACTAACAGTAAAAGGTTCTATAGCCATATAAATAAGAAGAAAACAAAGAAAGAAGAAGTGGGACCTCTAAACACTGAGGATGGAATGGAGGTTAAGGATAATCTACGCATGGCTCAATATCTAAACAAATACTTTGCCTCAGTCTTTAAGAAGGCTAATGAGGAGCTTAGGGATAATGGTAGGATGACAAATGAGAATGAGGATATGGAGGTAGATATTCTACCATCAGAGGTAGAAGCCAAACTCGAACAGCTTAATGGGACTAAATCGAGGGGCCCAGATAATCTTCATCCAAGAATATTAAAGGAACTGGCACAAGAAATTGCAAGCCCATTAGCAAGAATTTTTAACAAATCAGAAAACTCAGGAATTGTACCATACAACTGGAGAATTGCTAACATAGTTCCTATCTTTAAGAAAGGAAAAAAAAGTGATCCGAGTAACTATAGGCCTGTTAGTTTGACATCTGTAGTATGCAAGGTCTTGGAAAAAAATTTGAAGGAGAAAGTAGTTAAGGACATTGAGGTCAATGGTAATTGGGACAAAATACAACATAGTTTTACAATAGGTAGATTGTGCCAAACCAACCTGATCTCCTTCTTTGAGAAGGTAACAGATATTTTAGACAAAGGAAACACAGTGGATCTAATTTACCTCGATTTCAGTAAAGTATTTGATATGGTTCCACATGGGGAATTATTAGCTAAATTGGAAAAGATGAATGAAAATTGAAAGGTGGATAAGGAACTGGTTAAAGGGGAGACCACAACGGGTCGTACTGAAGGGTGAACTGTCAGGCTGGAAGAAGGTTACTAGTGGAGTTCCTCAGGGATCAGTTTTGGGACCAATCTTATTTAATCTTTTTATTACTGACCTTGGCACAAAAAGTGGGAACATGCTAATAAAGTTTGCAGATGACACAAAGCTGGGAGGTATTGCTAACAGAGAGGGACCGGGATATCATACAGGAAGATCTGGATGACCTTGTAAACTGGAGTAATTGTAATAGGATGAAATTTAATAGTGAAAAGTGCAAGGTCATGCACTTAGGGATTAATAACAAGAATTTTGGTTATAAATTGGGGATACATCAGCTGGAAGTAACAGAGGCGGAGAAGGACCTCAGAGTACTGGCTGATCACAGGATGACTATGAGCCACCAACGTGATATGGCCGTTAAAAATGCTAATGTGGTCTTGGGATGCATCAGGTGAGGTATTTCCAGCAAAGATAAGGAGGTGTTAGTACCGTTATACAAGGCACTGGTGAGACATCATCTGGAATATTGTGTGCAGGTCTGGTCTCCCATGTTTAAGAAGGATGAATTCAAACTGAACAGGTACAGAGAAGGGCTACTAGGATGACCCGAGGGATGGAAAACCTGTCTTATGAAAGGAGACTCAAAGAGCTTGTCTTGTTTATCCTAACCAAAAGAAGGCTGGGGGGGAATGGTCCCTTCTGACCTTAAAATCTATGAGTCTATGAGATAATTATGAACAATCCTAAGCGCCTGTTAGGAATAAGTCCCAGGCAGAGAGGCTTAAGTTTTGTGGGAAGTCAGGTCACCGCTTTACCCCTGGGAAGAGGGAGAGTGGCCAGGAGGTGGGGCACTCACCCTCCCAGATTCTTACCTCTCATACCCATCCCAAACCGCCCTTAAAAACAGGAGACCTTAGAAGGTGCTTCCACTATAATTCTACAGAATACCTGAAGTATAACTGCCCCAAATTGAAGGAGAATAAAACTCCCCTGTCCCATGTTGGCTCAGCTGTCCTTAGCCCTGAGGCAGCAGAGGGTACCCCTATAACTTATCAACCGCTTGGTGAACACTGGGACTGCTGAACCAGACAAGGAACACATTAAGGTTGTCAAAATTGATGGCACAGTGTGTCTGGGTTGGAGAGACATGGGGGCTCAGCTCTTTCTGGTTTGATCAAGTGTGGTTCCAGAGGTTAGTATTTTACCATGTCACCTGGCCAGGATTAAGAGAGTGAGGCTGGAAAGGTTCCCCATACCACTAGCGAAGGTTTGTGTGGAGTGGAAAGGTTTGGAAGGCAATTTACTTGTGGGGATGCTAGAGGACATCCCAGTGGATATGTTGCGGGGGAACAATTTTTTCCACAAGGCCAGAATGGTTGGTGTGGTAATTTGCAGCATGGAGGAATATTGTGTAGGGTCCTCGAAGGGTGTGTGTGTGTGTGTGTGTGTGTAAGTGTATTACCTGTCACGAGAAGACTGTTCCATCTGGTGGTTGCATGTCTGTCACAGATAAATCAGGAATAGATCCTGCTCTAGGGAGCATGGAGGTTTGTGTCTCGGAGGAAAGCCTGGAGAAGGGCATTGGAACCTTAGAATCCACAGAGGAGGTGGGTGAGGCTTCCATTGGCACTGCAGTGCAGGGTGGCAGGGTGCTTCCAGGTGTGGGAGAGACAGAGTCAGGCCTTTGCCCGACTGAAAGCAGCCGCCTCCTAGAGCCAGGGCCAGGAGAGATGTTGCCAGTGTCTGAGGACCTTTTCCCCAGTAATAAGTGTCAGGAATTAGCAGTTAAGCAAAGACTGGCCCCTTTCTGGAGAGCATAAGGAAACGTGTACTAGAGGGAATTCCAGAAAAGGAGGGTAGGGGTGAAGTTTTTTGTAGAGGATGGGAAATGTATAGAGAGGCTTCTGTGGGAAGGAACAGAGGCCCCAGGCAACCCTATAATCAGTTGGTTGTACCCAGCCAGCCAGGGCAGGTGCAAGGAAGTTTCGTGCCCTAGGGGAAACTTCCACCTTGCGTGCCCCACCCCTAGCCCTGCGACAGCTCCCCGCCCCCCCTCCGCCCTGGGGCGCCCCCCAGCCCTGCAGCCCTGCGGCACCTCCCCACCCCAGCTCACCTCTGCTCCACCTCCTCCCCTAGCACGCAGCCCCCGCTCTAATTCTCTTCCTAGGCTTGCAGCACCAAACAGCTGATTGGCGCTGGGAGGTGGGAGAAGTGGAGCAGCAACCACGCGCTCAGGGAGCAATGCTGTAAAAAAAATTGGGAGCACCACTTTTTGGAGCCTCCAAATCTTGGCACCCTAACCGCCTAGTTCGCCTTAATGGTAGCACCGGCCCTGCAGTCAGCACCTGGAGGAATTAATGCTAATAGCACACAATGGTCCCTTTGCAGGTCACTTGGGCGTACAGAGAACTTATGACAGGCTTAGAGAAGGAATTTCTACTGGCCAGGAATCCAGAATGATGTGAAAGAGTATTTCAGGCCTTGTGTGGTGTGTCAGGAGAGGAAAAAACCCACAGGACTCCAGACAGCTCCCTTACGTCCCTTACCTGTCATACAGATGGCATTCCTGAAGGTGGCAATGTACATTGTGGGTCTAATGCCATGTCCCACTTGGAGGGAGAAATGGTATATCTTAGTGGTGGTGGATTTTGCCACTAAATTTTGGGGGAGGGATAGCTCATTTGAGCATTGGCCTGCTAAACCCAGGGTTGTGAGTTCAACCCTTGAGAGGGCCATTTAGGGATCTGGGGCAAAAATCTGTCTGGTGACTGGCCTTGCTTTGAGCAGGGGGTTGGACTAGATGACCTCCTGAGGTTCTCTTCTAATCCTGATATTCTATGAGATACCCTGAGGCAGCTGCTCTGTCCAATATAAAAGCTGAGATAGTGGCTAGAGCCCTGCTCACTATATTCAGCAGAGTGGGCTTCCCAAAGATTTTGTCTGATCAGGGAGCAACCTTTATGGCACAGTTCAACAGGCTATGGAAGGTGTATGGCGTGAAAATGTTAAGACTGCCTCCTATCACCCCCAGGCCAATGGGTTGGTGGAAAGGTTCAATGGGACCCTGAAATCCTTGCTGGGAACGTATACCAAGACAAGAGACCAAATTTGGGATGAGTTATTGCAGTTCCTGCTGTATGCTTACAGAGAGTCTGGGGAATTTTCTAGGTTTGACCTTCTATATGGGAAAAAAGTAATGGGACCCTTCAGTTTCATTATAGACACAAGAGAAGTGTGCAATGACATGAGTGAAGAACCAGTAACTGAGTATGTTCAAAGGTTCAGGAAGGAATTAAAGGACATGATGTAAGTGGTCCAAAACAAGCTCCAAGACAGGCCAAACAAAAGGCGTGGTATGATAAAAATACTTGTAAACGCACTTTTGACATAGGAGACTTGGTGATGGTACTCAACCCTGCAAAAAGATTCAAAATGCAAAACTCCTAGGAATGGCCCTTCAAGGTGGTAGAAGTGGCACATGAGCCCCTCAGTGATACTATTCCCCAACTGGTACATGTGAACCAGCTCAAAGCCTACCACAGCAGAGAGGTTGGAATAAACATGATCTGTTGTCTTGAAGGGGAAACTGAGGCATCCCCACTCACTGATTTGATGGATGGAATGCCAAGATGGGTCAAATCTGGAAACTATGGAAATCTGTAATGAATTAACACCAGTCAAAAAGGGGGAAGTGTTATCATTTCTGCAAGGGTACAGCAAGGTATTTTCCAACAAGCCAGCAAGAACACAGTTTCTGTTCCATGAAATCCTCACAAAAGGGACACAACCCCCAAGCCACCGGTAAGGTGAAAAAGCAAATTCGTAGAGATACAGAACATACTGGACCTAGGAGTAATTAAGGAATCTGACAGCTCGTGGGCATCCCTGTGGCCTTGGTCCCCAAAAGGGATAGTGCTGTAAGATTTTGTGTGGACTATAGAAAGCTTAATGCTGTTACTGTAACAGATGCATACTCTAGGCCAAGAATTGATGACATGCTGGATGTGTTGAGCCAAGCCAAATACCTCAGTACTTTTGATTTAACTAGCTGTTACTGGCAGATCCCTCTGGAAGACACAGCACACCAAAAATCTGCTTTTATCACAGATATAGGGCTCTATGAATTGACTATGTTACTTTTTGGCTTGGTAAACGCTGGTGCAACCTTCCAGAGACGGGTCAACACAGTGTTAAATGGTTTACAGAACGATGCAAGGGCATCTATAGATGACATTGCCGTATTCAGCAACACCTGGGATGACCACAAGAGTGTTGTGCTATCAGAACTCCAGAAAGCTGGTCTAACCATAAAACCCTCTAAGTGCAAAATAGGGGCGGCCAGGCTCCCTGCCATAAAAATAAAGGGAAGGGTAACAACCTTCCTGTATACAGTACTATAAAATCCCTCCTGGGCAGAGGCACCAAATCCTTTTATCTGTAAAGGGTTAAGAAGCTCAGCTAACCAAGTGGCACCTGACCAAAAGGACCAATAAGGGGACAAGATACTTTCAAATCTGGGGGGGGGGGAGGAGGAGTCTTTGTTTTGTCTGTTCTTTGTCTGTCTCTCTGTTCTGTGTGCTTGCCGGAGACAGATCAAGAAAGCAAGCAATTCAACTCCATTAGGATTAGCAAGTACTAGCAAGGGAATGCTTTAGCTTACTTTTATTTTGGCTTGTGATTTTCTCTGTGCTGAGAGGGAGGTGTATTCCTGGTTTTCTTTTTGTAACTTTAAAGTTTTGCCCAGAGGGAAATCCTCTGTGTTTTGAATCTGACTGCCCTGTGAGATTATCTTCCATTCTAATTTGACAGAGGTGCTTCTTTTACCTTTTTTCTTTCTAATAAAGTTCTGTTGTTTTTTTTAAATCTGATTGGTTTGTGCTCATCTTGTTTATTCTCAAGCCTCCCCAGGAAAGGGGGTGTAGGACTTGGGGGAATATTAGGGGAAAGTAGGAACTCCATGTGGTCCTTTTCCTGAGGTTTGTCTAATCACTTGGTGGTGGCAGCTTTACCTAATCCAAGGTACAAGGGAGAATTTGTGCCATGGGGAGTTTTTAACCTAAACTGGTAGAAATAAGCTTAGGGGGTCTTTCATGCAGGTCTCCACGTCTGTACCCTAGAGTTCAGAGTGGGGAGGGAACCCTGACATGGTGGCAGAGTGGTGGGATCATTTTGAACCAGAGATCATTTTGAATCAAAAGCACAAACCTCAGGAATTTTTTTTCTTCTTTTAGCTGCTTGGGGAAAGCAGAAGCTGAGAACAGCTGGAGTTTTTTTTCCTTTGCTCTCTCTTTGCCTTGAGGCAAAGGTGTTAGGTTTTTTTAACAACGGTGTTAGCTAGGAAATTAAGAGTCGGGAGGGAACCCTGACATCCCTTATCTAGGACACTGGGCTGAAGGGTGTGAATATCTCTCGACCTTCTCAAGGTGGAGCCATTGTCAAGTGGCCTGTGCCTCAAACTAAAAGGCAAGTCCAATCCTTCACAGGCTTGACAAACTATTACAGGAGGTTTGTGTGTGTGAGTGTTCAGCGACATTGTACCCCCAATCATGGACTTGTGTAAAAAGCACCAACCTACTAAGGTAATTTGGTCAGAGGCATGCCAGAAGGGTTTTGATAAGGTAAAGGTGCTCTTGTCTGCAGAGCCTGTGCTGGCCATCCCTGACTTTGATAAGACTTTTGAATTATGTCCTGATGCATCTGACACTGGGTTGAGTGCTGTACTGGTGCAAACAGGGGAGGACAACAAGAAGCAGCTCATTGTCTTCCTAAGCAAAAAGATGTCCCCTACTGAACAGAATGACTCTGTCATAGAGAAGCAGTGCTATGCCATAGTGTGGGCTGTTAAACAAACGAGGCCTTATCTCTTTAAAAGGAGGCTCAAGATTCTAATGGACTAATCACTCTTAATATGGGTGAACAGAACCAAGGGCAAAAACTCCAAACTGCTACATTGGAGCCTAGTCCTGCAGGAATTTGACATGGAGATTGCGCACGTTAAAGGGAAAGAGAATATGGTAGCAGATTCCCTGTCTAGAAAAAAGAAAGCTGGGCACACTGCCTCCGCATTGGTCTGTGACCAATCCTCTGACAGTAATCTAAGGGGACAGGTGTGACATTAAACCCCATATTCTTCATGGAAATATGATTATAATATGAATATGGTACATCTAAGAAATACTTTATGCAAAATGGCTCATGGAAGATATCATTGGAAAAGTTATGATTTACTGAATGTCTTTATCCAATTTGTGTGCATGTTTCATTTTTGTATCTGAAGCTGGGACTATCGACCATGTCTCTATATTTCAAAAGTGTTACGGTGGATGAGGCCAAATAATTCTAGTGGCTTATTGAGGAAATGCACAAGCATAAGGATTACCCCAAGAACTGTGTGTAATAGAAACCTCTCAGAGATAGCTCTGCACAATGGGAACTGTTTGACCCAGGTCATAGCAAAAAAGCTTTCCAGCAAGTGGGGGGAATATGTAAAAGAGGGACAATGACAACATGAGTGGTCCTCACTCTCCCTACGAGAACACACTTGAGGAACAAAGACTGAACTGTGAGAAGTGATGGTCCCAGGCTAAGATCTTTAGCCTGTGTAAAAAAACCTAGGAAAGCCAAGGCAACTTGTGCCTTAAGAATTTGCCAGCCTGTTTATCACACACAGTGAGAATTTTTTAATTTGTATCCTACCTATCTAGTGTGTTAAGCTCAGTCTGCAGTTTTTGTTTATTTACTAATCTGCTTTGTTCTGTTTGCTAGCCCTTTAATCACATAAAATTCACCTTTTGCAGTTAATAAGCTTAGTTCTTCTTATTTATAATAAAACCCAGTTTATGTAATTTCTAACTGTGGGGGGGGGGTTGGCAGCAAGAAGTCGTGCACATCTCTCTTCGCATTGAGGAAGAGGGTGAATTTTTAAGAGCTTTTGCTGTGCAGATTTTTCTATACAGTGCAAGGCAGTATTATTTTGGGTTTATCTCCCAAAAGGAGTGTGCAGGTGAGTGCTGGGGGAGTCCTCTCATACAGAGCTGACTTCAGTCTGTGATTTCAGCAGGGTGTCTCCCTACCTGTGTGTGTGTGCTGTAGAAGGACGGAGAGCCTAATTCAGCAAAGCTGGGAGAGGGAAGCCTGGGTAGTTGAGCAAGAGAGGCTCAGTGAAATCTCAGTACATCAGATGGCACCTGAGAATGGAGGTCCAACCAGTCACGATGACCACCACTTGTCTTGTCAGATGCTTTTTTGTTCAGTGTTTGTACCACACTCAGCACAGTGGTGGCCCTGGGCCCTGACTGGGGTTCCTAGGAGCTATGACAATACAAATAATTAATACACAGTGTGTGCTCCAGAGCCAAAGATCCGTTATCTTGCTCTCTCCTGAGGCCTTGCTGCCCCATGTGACCCCCAAACTCCACAGAATATAACATCTACTCCAGATCTACACCTTTTTTTATCTACTAGAATTTAAACAATTTAACTGAAATGGCTCTGAGGTTGCAAAGCAGCTGCACCCGGGTTGGCAATCTGTCAGCTTCACCTCAGCCTGCTGTAGATCGGTCCGGCTTTACCTTTTCCCCTGCCTCACCAGCAATAGGGATATGGATGGAGATAGAGACCCCTCTCTGGTGTGGCTCCATGAGGTTCTGCTGGCTGAATTGCATCATGTTCTGCCTGCCAATCGGAGTTTCAGGGAGAGACTGGGAGAAGGGGCAAATGTTTGGGGCAGGCCGTTGTGCTTTTACTTTCTCAGCCCATCTTCCCGTTGTGTAACTCAGGTGGATGAGCTGGTTTGTAGATCCGCTGGGCCTTCTCAGGGAACTGTGCCCTGTACAGGGATCTGCTGTACTGCAGTTCAGGTGTCACCATGCGCCGACAGAGCCTCCTCATCACCTCGTCCAGTCCTGGTTTCAGATTATAGCCTAGAATTGTGGCCTTGCCATACTGCAGCGGTGCCAGTGACTTGTCCCTGAGCTTGCGGGGGCCTACACTGCCCTCCCCTTGAAGGCAGGTCTTGGCCAGCTGCACTCGTCTTTCCCGCAGCATCCTCACTTCCTGCTGCATGCGCTCCCGGCCCATGCTCCAGTCGATCCTCTGCCAGAAGGTCCTGTTGAAGTGTTTGTAGATTGCCCAGTCAAGCCTGTTCCAGCTCTTTATCTTCTCTGCCGTGCTCTCTGAAAGGGGTGACCTGGTGCTTCCCTCCCTGCTGTTGAGTGGGAAGGACACGACACTGTCCAGGTCCCAGCACAGTGCCTCCTTCAGCAGCACCATTGACTCATCGAAGTACTCAGAGAGGAGGAGAAGGTCGAAGGCCTCCTCAATGTACTGCAGCATCAGCTGCATGTGCGTGGCAGAGAAATTGCCATTGTGGTTGAAGCCGAAGTCGAAAGCCATGAGGTTCTTGGCATAGTGGCTGTCGGGGGCCGAGGAGTTGTAAAACCTGGCTGGCTGGCTGAGAAACTCCTCCAGGCTCTGGGCACGGGAGAAGGGGGAGCAGCCTTTGTAGTAGGTGAACGAGGACTCCATGAGGTGGATGGGGTTCCGCAGGATGGAGAAGTAGAAGGTGGAGCTTGGCATCACTCTCTGCACCTGAAGGGGTGACGGGAAGGGGGTGAAGAGAGTGAGGGAAGCCTGCTCTGCCAGTCTAATATACCCATGTGTCCTTTCCACAGGAGTCGGGTTAACACATCAGTTGAATTCACTGGGGAGTTAGAGAGTGTGGGAAGAGTAGCAAGTCCTACCCACCAGCTGCTTTGGAAGGGGCTTTACGGGCTATGGGATAGGTGTTTAATAAGGATATGCCCAGATGCCGAGGATCAGTGCAGTGCTTGTGCAAGGGGCCCCAGGGCCAGGACTGGAGCCTGGAGTTCTATATTTAGCCACAGAGCAGGTACAAAATGGAAAGCAGCAATGAGAGCTCCCCCCCTTGCTCTCCCAGCGCACCTTGATCTGCAGTGGAAGGATCACCTCTAGGGGCCAAAGGGAGGTTTGCTTTCCATGCCCACTTAGCTCTGGTTCCAGCTGTGCTGGTGGATTGGACACACTTCTCCAAATGGCATCCACAAATCCCAACCACTACCTGACTCAGCCACTGACCTGCGGGACACGGCAGGAGCCAAATTTGTCCATCACCTGAGCCTATCATCCCCCAGCAGCAACACGATGGTGTTGTTAGGCTTGCTGACACTGCAGTGTCTCCAGCTTCTGGGTTAGGTCTGGTGTGAGGCGTTGCTGATGCTGGATATCAGTGGGCAATGAAATATCACCGTAGCTTCCCTCTTGAGAAGTCCTGCTCATGGGCCCAAAGGGGTGTCTTGGCCATCTCACTGCTATCCTGCTGCTCTTCCCCCCACTCATTACCCTTCTGATGCCTTGAAGCTCCATCCCTTACCTGTGCCTGCTGGAACCTCATGTGGTGGCAAATGATGTTAAACTCTAAAGTATTGCCTACGGTGAATCCCTCCACAGACTCTGCCAGGAAGTAGTGTGGGTACCCCAGCTGACTGGCACCATTGACAGGAAGGGCGAAGGTGAGGTTGTGCGTCTCACCAAAGCGGAACAGGATGTTCATGACAGTGCTGCTGGCGCTCTTGTGCACCTTCAGGAACACCACATGGGTCTTGGGCTTACAGGCAGATGTGTGAGAATAGTTGGATACAGCTGGCAGGCTCTGGGCAAGTGCATCTCCTCCTGCTCCTCCAGCCCTGGGAACTGCGATTTTGCTCTGAAGTGACTCTCTGTCCGTGCTCCATGATGCCGCCTGATTTTGCTTCTCTGCCTTTGTGACCCAATCTGGTGCTGGGGCAGCTGTTGTACCAGGTGTGGAAGAGCTGCCCCTCCTGTGGCTGGACGAGCCCTTGACTTCTGCTTGGCTCTGGAATGATCCTGCAACCTTCCCAAATGGTGACCTTGAAGTTTGCTCCTTGGCAATGATCTCTGCTGTAGATTCCAGCTTCTTTCTGAAGGGATCTGCTGCCTTAGTCCTGGGCTTTCTGCTTGGAGGTGGGGTCACAGTTCTATCCATAAGATCCCTTTTGGGTGCCCTTTCAGAGTCCTGGGGCTTGGTTGTGTGAAGGACCCTCACATCCTCACTGTCTTCTCCATGACTTTTCCTCCAGATCCCATCTTGGCTGGCCAAGCTGCTGGCCTGGGGCTGGTTGAATATCTGGCCCAGTTCTGTGATGTGCGGAATGCTTTCAGCAGACCTGGGCTTGGCCATGACTTTTTTCTGCCTATTTTGTGGGACGCCACTTTCCAAAAGGTCAGGAAATTGGTGGCCAGGGCTTGTCCCCTTCTCCTGCTGGAACAAGTTCTCATGGCCAGTGGTTTGCTGGAGGGCAAATTGCTTGAGTTTCTGATCAGACCTGCAATTGCTGTAAGAGGGAGAATGTTAGACCACCTTAGAACACCGTGGGTATCTTAAGAACATAAGAACTGCCATAGTGGGTCAGACCAAAGTATCGAGCCCAGTATCTTGTGTTCCGACAGTGGCCAATGCCAGGTACCTCAGTGGGAATGAACAGGACAGATAATCATCAAGTGATCCATTTCCTGTAGCCCATTCCCAGCCTTTGGTGAACAGAGGTTAGGGACACCATCCCTGCCCGTCTTGGCTAATAGCCATTGACTGACCTTATCCTCCATGAATTTATCTAGTTCTTTTTTTAACCCTATTACAGTCATGGTCTTCACAACTTCCTCTGGCAAGGAGTTCTACAGGCTGACTTCCCACCAGTGGATCTTCCCATTAGTCCTCGCCAGACCCCTATCTCTCTTAGTCTGGCTGAAGCCCATCTCTGATGGGAAACCCACATGTACATCACCTTCCCTGCCTTCAGCTGTTGACATGTCCTATGCATGCTGACCAGCTCCCACCTACCTAACTGTCCCTCAACACACAGCTTGCCAATCTGACTCCAGCTGTCAAACTATCCAACAAGCCACCTAATCCAGTCCAGCCTCCCCAGATTCCCTAACCTTCCAAGTCTCCAGGTGACCTCAACCTGGATATTAGGTAGAGTGCTAAGGATTGCCAAGGGCTTGAATGCCTCCTTGGTCTCTCCCATTCTCTGCCTGTGGCACATAAGTTTGTCTCCTGAGCATGCAAATGATTTAGTCCAACCCAAGTGATTGCACTCAGCACAGGGGTAACTGGGTGAAATGTAACAGCCTATGTTATAAAGGTCACAGTATGATCAAAGGGTCCCTTTTGGCCTTGAAATCTAAGATAGCTATGAAAAAAGTGTGCAGATCTATTACTATCTTGCAAGAGCTAGCTTTCTAGCCTCAGCCTGAAGATCCAGATGTTATGATGCCTGGCTCCTGTCATACCCCGGTGACGAGTAGGGAATTGCTAGTTGGCTGTCGTATGAAGAATCTTGCTGATCCTAGAAACTGATTGTGACTTGCTAGAGGATATAATGATATTGGTAAGCTGCAACTGGCTGTCTCGAGGGTGCTGCGGGGTGGATCCAAATGCACAAGCTGTCAGCAGAGCTAGATGAATAAATCATTCAATTCATTTTCTTTTGTTTGTAAATTGCCTCCATAAATCATGATTTCCCCAAATGTATGTGAAATTCTCGGTCTGTAGCTTGTTTACAAGTGGTTTGTTGCAAGAGTCTGATATTTGAGATTCAAGTAGTTCCCACTGAACACATAGCTCAAATCGTATGTTTCTGTTCCCTGTTTGGATAGGGACCTCATAAGATCAGGTTGCAGCAATGCTTGGGATCGCAAAAAAGGATTCACTTTCTGCAAATGCTCTGCAATATATAAGATCCACCATTTTGCCAAACATTTCTGAGTCATTCTTGAGCTATTCTTGGAAAGGGTCACAAAGGGGCACAGACACACCTGAAGTAAATTTGGTTGAAAATTGGAAAAAAACAGAGCAGAAAACATATTTTGGTTTTGTGTGTGGGGGTTGGCAGCCTTTGGCCAACTCCAGTTCTCAGTCTGACTCTTGGGAGTTCTAAAGTGAAATATTCTCCATCCTATGTGGAACTTACCAGGTAGGTTGCAGATTCCCCACAATTTGAAGAGTAACACACAGGATGGTGATGAGGGTGAGGGAAATCCAGAGTTGTCCTAGGTGACTATTGTGTGTCAGTTTCAATTTCCTGAAGGGAAACACATGCACCAGGTTTAATACAGTCCTTCTATCTTGGTAGTGTTTTAAAATACATGCCTAGCTGTAAAAATGACAGCGCAAGGTGCCAGGTAGTGGGGAATAAGGACCAAAGCGATACCTTTGTGTTCCTGTTTTTTAAATGGAAGGTCACACTTTTTACAAGGGTCCCGGTGGTATAATGGAAGAGGCACAGAGTCAATCATGGCCAATAAACCTTGTAGCTTGTAGCAGCCCAGTGGGAACATCCAGCTGTGGGACATTTTTAGTTAATTGAAAAGTAAATGCTGATAAAAGCTAGAAATCCTATTTGCCAGGCTCATCCATTTGCCCCTAACCATGAGATTTTGCTCTGGAAAGTGACTTCATAAAATCACCTTCTCACTCAGTCGTGTTCCCTGTGTGTATTCAAAGTAGAGCCACTGATTTTAGCAACAGAAATGGGCTTTCCCTACTTTTAATTCTTGCTAGCAGCCCAGAGCAAACGCAGCTAAGAAACGTTTCTGCACCACAAGTTATACCACTTTCATTAAAACGCTGGAATTAATCCACTGTTGCATGTCTACACTGTGCTCCTTGTGGCACTGGAGCCCATCCACATTAGCAACTCTTGCAAGGGCAAAGACAGCAGTGCATTGTGGTAGCTATCCCACTGTGCAACTGGCCACAGAGTAAGTCCTTTGTGCCAGGACTCTTCATCAATATCCAATTTTATGGACCATTAGAAAATATGTATGTTACACCATATTGATACACCATTTTGTACACCACTTTCACCTATGCACACCAATCAGTTCTGAAGTGCTATGCAAGATATGTGGGTTTCCATATCAGTTTATGGATATGGGGTATGATTTTTGAAAAGCACCTACGTGACTGAGTTGCACAAGTCCCACTGTCTTTTGAAAATCTGACCCATTCTACTTGGACATCCTCCACATCATGCTCTTCTTTGCCACTGTTGCCAGAAATGACAGATTCCTGCAGTGACTAGAGATGTAGTACCCACGGGCCAGCACAGATAGCAATTGAGGAGGATAGTTTCAAAGAAATTAAGGCAAGTTAGGCAGCCAGCTCCCATTGACTCCCCTTTGTGCCTTTTTGAAAATCTCCCTTTTGTAAATAAAGAGGGAATAAATGCATGTTTTGCTATGTACATGGTGTATGAAATACACTGCATTCTTGTCCAAACAATGTACACTTATGCCTAGTCTGTGTGCAGTCTCCAGGGCGGTCAGTCTGGTATTGTTTTAGAAGCATTGAGCATGCTGGGCCAGGTGCTTGGCTGGTGTAAATCAGTGTAGGTCCCTTGAAATCAATGGAACTATGCCAATGTACAGCAGCTGAGGATCTGACCTACAGTATTTATCTCTATAAGATTCAGGCCTCCAAGGTACTGATCACTTTTACCTACTCAGGCAAAGCATTTCAGAGTGCTTAACTTTAAGCCTGTGAGTAGTCCCATTGACTTCAATGAGGCTACTCACATCCTTTGCTGGAATAGGTCTCAGTGATCAGCACCTGGCAGGATAGAGTCCACAAGTATTGTGCGATTAACACGTTATTTTTGTTTTGCTTTCCAAAGTATTTCTGGCAATGTGTAATGTTCATAAATGAGATCAATACAGATTCGAAACCTTTTTTACGGTACACCTCCAATGCAGTTGTGAGTAGTGGGGACTTTCTAACATTTGAACGTCCTCCTTACCAGTGGCCATGCTAAATATGTGCCGCTACCATATATTTGTGATGCTAGCAATTACTACAAATAGGCTATCTCTATAATAAAGTATACTTCCTGGGTAGCATATTGTAGCCAACTTTATTCAAGGGCATTCTGGCCGCCTGTTTAGAGCTTGATTTTAAAAGGGACACATACTCAGCCATCCAAACTGCCCTCCCCCCCTTCCCCCACATTTTGAAGGTACATTTTTAACACACCCTCATCTAATGAAATTCATTCAAAACTTCATGCTAAATCACTGGGGAGTCACTGTTACTTTCACCGCTGTACTTCAAGTTTGCCAAAATAGTTGAGCTCATCTCTATCTTCAAAGTGAGTTGTGTTTCATATTTTCACGTTATATCTGTAGGAAGCAACCAGATGACCCAGAGGAAATATGATTTTATCCTAATTGTGACCCAGATCTGCCTCCTCTTCTGTCATAGAACCGTTCTGTCAGATCTAGGGGATTTGAGGAAATACGTTAATTTCAGATGTTACCCAGTGCCTTTTGAACAGAGAAGCTCAGGGATAACAAAAAGTCTGAATTCAGCTTGCCCTAGTCCTTGTAAAGAGAACCACTCTTCAGAAATTCTCAAACCGGGGAGCAGGGGGGTACAGACTGTATGCAATGCAGGTGACGGAGGGTAAGAAGCAAGGGGTGGGCGGGCTAGGGAGTGGAGAGGAGCTAATGGGCAGGGCCAGGTCTGCTGTAGGGCTCAGGTAGGTTGGAGACTGTGGGGATCAACTGACACAGTATCCCCAGCCCAGGTGACGTGACAGCCAGTGGGGCCCACCAGCCCTGTGCTCAGCTTCATTTTTGGGGCCCCTCCTTGGGACCCAGCCAAGAAAAAGAACATTCTCTCTTATTTCCCCCTGCCCCCATTTTTCATTCTCTTTTTCTTCATCCTCCTCCTATAAGTAACAGCAAGTAAATGAAAATAAAATTAGGTACCTTGATTGTTCTAACCTATTTTTACACTGACCACTTGAAAATTGCAGAGGGTCTTGAATGACCACTTAATGATCTTTCCAAATATTGTAAAAAAAATGTTAGGGTGCAGGGTCTGGCCAGGAGCTAGGTGAGGGAGCGGACTCAGGGTTGGGGCAGGAAGATGGGGTGTGGAGCACTTACCTGGGGCATCTCCTGTTTGGTGAGAGGGGTACAGGTTGGAATGGGAGGCTGCAGGAGCTCACCTTTGGTGCTCAGGAAGAGGGTGGGAGGCTGGGTATGTGTGGGGGTGCAGGAGACAGGACAGGTGGCTCAGGGTGTGTGAGGGGGTGCAGGGGGCTGGGGAGGTGTGTGTGGGGTGCAGGAGTCAGGGCAGGGGGCTGGGAGTGTGTGAGGGGGTTCAGGGGTCAGGGAAGGGGGCTGGGTGTGTGGGGAGATGCAAGAGTCAGGGCAGGGGCTGGGGGTGTGAGGGAGTGGAGGAGTCAGGGAAGGGGGCTGGATGTGTGTGTGGGGGTGCAGGAGTCAGGGAAGGGGGCTGGGGAGATATGAGAGGGACGCAGGGGTGAGGGCAGGGGGCTGGGTGTGTGTGTGGGGGTGCAGAGGTTGGGGCTGGGGGCTGGGTGTGTGTGTGGGAGGGTACAGGAGTCAGGGCAGGGGGCTGGGTGTGTGTGTAGGGTGCATGGGTCAGGGAAGGGGGCTGGGTGTGTGTGTGGGGGTGCAGGCGTCAAGACAGGGGGCTAGGGGTGTGGGGCGGTTCAGGAGTCAGGGAAGGGGCTGAGTGTGTGTGAGGGGGGTGCAGGGGTCAGGGTGGGCAGAGGGCTGTGGGTGTGGGCTGGGGTCATGGGGTGCTCATTGTAGGGTGCTGGAGGGGGTATATCCCAATTCCAGCCCCTTCCCCAAGGCCCTACCCCCTCCTCTTCTCTTCCTCCCCTTAGTAAGGAATGTAGCACACGGGGAAAAGTGGCAGGGGAGGAGCTTGGCTGCTGGCAGACCCCACCCTGCTGCAGCAGGAGCTGGCAGCACTAAGCTTCTGCCCCATGGGAGGGGCAGAGAAGAGCGGACCAGTCCGGACCGGGGCCCCTTTAGACCATGGGCCCAGTGCCATGGCGCGATGGTAAATCCAGTACTGGGCAGGCACAACTTCACATGATGTAAATTTCCCAACTCCATTGTTCCATGGGCATCCTACTACACTGCCAGTTTCTTTTCAAGTGAAGTGGGATAGGGAGGGAGAGGGAGTGTGTATGTGCGTGTATGGAGGGGGGGAGAGAGACAGTGTTTTTGGGGAACAGAGAGTGTGTCAGCATGCTGTCTTGTAAGTTCAGGCAGCAGCAGGAAGCAACAAGTCCTGCGGCAGGGGGAAACCCCGACATCAGCTCCCACCTCCTTCCCTGGTATCTCTGCACAGCAATCTCTCTCTCAATCTCTCTCTCTCTCTCTCTCTCTCTCTCTCTCTCTCTCTCACACACACACACACACACACACACACACACACACACACACACACACACACACACACACACACACACACACACACACACACACACACACACACACCCTGCCTCTGTGTTCAACAGCACAAGCATTCCATATTAATAGTTTGCTTTGTGTCCCGGAGCAGATCGTCACAGCACACACAGGCTGTCAGAGCAGTGCTTTGAAAGGATAGGGGCACATGTCTCCTGAGTTCAAAACAATGGGCAGAGTTGTCACTTGAGGCTAATTACAGCACAGAAAGCAATCAAGTGTCTATACTGGCAATAGAGCACTGGAGCCTTTGTGCAAATAGCCTTACGACTCTTGTCAAGGTGGTTTTTTTGCCATGCTGCAACTGAGGAGTTTCTGTGCACAAAGTGGCTTGGCAGTGTGTACATGTCTGCAGTTTGAGCACAAAAAGCTGCTTTACTGCGCAGAAACTTGACAGTTTAGACAAGCCCTAAGTGAGCTGGATTGTAGTCCTTGGGAATGAGCCATGGAACTGTTTGCTATGCTCAATCATTTATACTTGTGCAAACCCAGTCGTGACAAGTGATAGCTGCACAGGTGTCAGGGAGGGCCTCATTTGCCTTGCAGAACCTTAGAGGTGGTGATGCATGAGAGGCAAAGAGCCCAGATTGACAAGAGCTCAGGCTCTCTTGCTTGAGCCTGGTGTGAGCTGTTCTCAGACCCAGGCATGAGACACACAGCTCTGGCAGGGCAGTTCTGTGGAGGGGGGCTATGTACATTGACAGAAGTAGCATTTTTCAGTTGAGAAGGTAACTTGAGAAATCTATATACCTGATTTTATTATCTCATTGCTAATTAATAATAATAATAGTTAATAACCTGGAGGTGTTGTCAGCTCCTTTCTTGAGAGTTTGCTTTACTTGACCTACAATGCTCGTTAAACTTCATCCCATCCAAGCCTTCACTTTCAGAGTGGAGACAGCTGCTCCCCTGGTAAAATAGTTACTTTGTTCCCCGTTCTATCCCATTAATCAAACAATGCGGAAGTGTTAATACATCAATTCAAATTAACCATGTGACGAGCAAATATTTATTGACACGCTACTGCTTGTGTATTCCACGAACACTGCCTCTGATTTTCAGCCCACAATGACTCATATTCATGTATGGAGAAACTTGCCAAAGTTGTATTGACATGTTTGACTAGATGGCAGAGAATTATTTCATTAATGACAGGGGACAAACATTCTGTACTCCAGGGAATGATCCAGGATGCTTTGAACAGAGTTTAAACTGCTTGCTCACTCATTTGTCAACAAATCACAAAAACAGGGTTGCCTCCCCTGAAGGTTAGGAAGAACATAACACCTTCATTGATATCATGGCCCCATTGAAGACAATAACAAACCCCCCATTGACTTCAACGGGGCCATGCAATCTTCTTGTGTGTATGTTGGTGTGCTAGAGGTTCCCCAGGATGGGGTATTCACCCCAAAATAGGCTGAGTGATTCAGTTGTATGGGTCTGAATCTAGACTCTGAGGGTGTAAAAAAACCAGAATTTTATCTTCTTATTCTGTGTACAGCAGTAACATCGCTGGGACCCAACCAGAGCCTGTCATGCCAGAAACTAGACAGAGAGCAAAATTGTCCCTGCCTCAAAGAATGAACGTTCTAAACGAGGAGAGATAAAGAGAGGGGAGGACCAGGTACTATTGCATAGTGGTATCTGGTATAATAAGCAGCAGTCTCCCTTTCCATTCCTCCTATCCCATTTAGAAACCAAACCAAACCCTCTGTTTTGTAAGAATGGCCACACTAGGTCAGACCAATGGTCCATTAAGTGCAGTATCCTGTCTTCTGACAGTGCCTGGCACCAGATGCTTCAGAGAGAATGAACAGAACTGGGCAATTAGAGCGATCCATTCTCTGTCGTACAGTCCCAGCCTCTGGCAGTCAGAGGCTTAGGGACACCCAGAGCATGGAGTTGCATCTCTGACAATGTTCGCGAATAGTCATTGATGGCCCTGTCCTCCACGGACTGATCTAACTTGCTTTTGAACCCAGTTATACTTTTGACCTTCACAAAATCCTCTGGCAACGAGTTCTACAGATTGATTGTGCCTTTTGTGAAGAAGTACTTCCTTATATTTTTTAAAAACCTGCTGCCTATTAATTTCATTGGGTGACCCCTGGTTCTTGTGTTATGCAAAGGGGTAAAAAGTACTTCCTTATTCACTTTCTCCATACCAGTCATGATTTTATAGACCTCTATCCTATCCCCCCATTTTTCATCAATTTTCCAAGCTGAAGAGTCCCAGTCTTTAATCTCTTTTCATATAAAGCTGTTTCAGACCCCTAATGCTTTTGATTGCATTTCTCTGCACTTTTTCTATTTCTAATATATCTTTTTTTGAGATGTGGTGACCACAGCTGCATGCAGAATTTAAGGTGCAGGAGGGCCATGGATTTATATAATGACATTATGCTATTTACTCTTATTATCTATCCCTTTCCTAATGGACACTAACATTCTGTTCACTTTTTTGACTGTCACTGCATATTGAGCTGAAGTTTTCAGAGAACTACCCACAATGACTCCAAGATCTTTCTTGAGTGGTAACAGCTAATTTAAACCTGATCGTTTCATATGTATAGTTGGGATTTTTTTCCAGTGTGCATTGCTTTGCATTTATCAACACTGATTTTCATCGGTCATTTTCCTCCCAGTAACCCCGTTTTGTGAGATCCCTTTGTGACTTTTTGCAGCCAGCTTTGGACTTAATGATCTTGAGTAGTTTTGTGTCATCTGCAAACTTTGCCACCTGGGCAAGCAGGCATATTTGCTCAGTACCACTTCAGCTGGCTGTGCATCTCCTTCCAATTCCAACGTGAAGGAGGCAACATTGGGATTAGGGAGCTCTGTGCTTAAAAAGTAGTTTTAAACCAGGCAGCAGCAATGCAGGCTACATCCCGACTTGCCCCAGTGAGCTCACTGCTGCCATTCCTCCTTTGCAGCCCTGAGGCTTCCTTAGAGTGATTGTTCCTGCCAGCAGAGATGAAAAATGCTGCTTCATGTCCTAGTGAAGCTTCAATGCTCTCATCAGTTTGAATTTCCTCAATATTCCTCAGAGCATGTCTGCTGCTTCCTTGTGAGTTCCAATGATACTCAATGCTCAAGTCATTACATAGCACCCAAGGTACACAAGTGGACCAGACAAGAGACAAGTGGTCCTAACATCAATAAAATGGAACAGGATTTATTTCAAAGGTATAAAATCAAATACACTTACTTGATCAGGTGCTTTTTGAATGTCAGCATGGTGTGCTGGGGTGTTCACAAGAGCACCGACTCCTATAGTGAGAACTGTGTGGAGTGCTTTGAGATGCGAACTGTGTAAAGCAAATATGTTTTGCCTGTTCCTGAGAGGCTGCTCCAAAGAGCCCCTCCCAGCTATTCTCTCAGGCAGTGAGCATGGAGTGTACATTCCAGAGCATGCACTGTACCTGAATGGCTCTTGCTGCTAGGGACCCAGGGACTGCTCTAGGTTAGCACCTTTTCAACTGAAAGGCAAATGGCAAACAATGGTTTGTTCGCATAGTTGGGCTGTTTCCCATCAAGTATTTTTGCAAACAATTTACTTTCTGTGCATCTAATTCATAGAGTACCCTTGTGGAAAGGGGGGAAGGTAGCTGTGCCATGCAGATTCAGGGTGCTCTCTGCAGTAGGGTCTGCTCACTGCCATGGTTGCACATGCTAGAAACTGTTTTGTCTGGCTTTGCTCGAACATCTCAGTTACATTACTCTGCAGCTATGCTTACAAGGGTGGGTTCAATCATGCCCCTTCTCTTCCAGCTCCAGGGTGGTTGCCTGGGGCCTTGTCTCTCTCTATAACTGCATCCTAATCGCTGGCCGTTCAGTCTTCGTGGTTGCTACCATGTGCCCCTAAGCTCAGTCACAGTGGCTTCCAGGGCTAGGAACTGGCCAGGCCATTTGAATAGGGTATTAGAAGGATGAGCAAAGTCCAGGAGAGAAGAATCAACATGTGAACTTTAAGGGGCATGCAGACAGGTCGCAGCCAGCCTCTCAGAAGCTCTGAAGCCCATTGAGTGTTGTAGCATAAGCCAAGCTCCAATTAGTGGCTGAGGAGGAAACTTTCCCTGGGTGCAGGTTATTCTGTAAGAGATGATTACAGCATTTTTTACATTTTCCTCTGCAGCGGCTGGCACCAGCTGCTGTTGGAGACAAGGTACTGGACTAGCTGGATGACAGGTCTCAACTAGTCTGGCAGTTCCAAACCTAAGCAGTAAGGTCAGTCCTGGTCCCAGAGTCACTGCACAGGAACAAACCTCCATCTGCATTGCTATTCCAGAAGCAATTTGTGGCCTTGAAGATTCAAAAGATTATGGTGAAATTTTGTGTCCCTGCTGCATGTGAGTGATTCTTCTCAGTGTTGCGCAGAGATAAATTGAGCATCTGAGGTAAAAGGTGACAATTGCTAGCAAAAGGAAAGCTATTCTAACAAGAGTGAAAGAATTGTTGGTGGGTTTGCATACATTAAGTAGCAGGGCATCTTTTCTTCCTTAGCTGGATAAATAGCCTAAGGTTCAAAGATTCCTGTTGCTTCACTTGGTTTAGAAAGAAGTCCATGTTTATGTTTATATGTGTTACAATTTTGTTTTCAATATACATTCTGCGGGCTATACATTGTAAACGTGTAATGGGAATGCATGGGGATCAGAAGTTATTTCATAAAAGATCCTAAAACAAAGAAAGATTGAACCCTGAAAGAACTTCTCCTCAAGCCTCAAGTTTATCAAATGCCAGTCAAGCTTCTCTTCCATTTCACAGTGTTAGGCCAATGCATTAAACAATGACAAAAGTCATGTCTTGTAGTCAGTGCAGAGTCAGTTAAACATGCCCATCTGCCCTTTCCGCCACCCATTTCAAATTGTTCAGTATTCACCTGTTATGACTCTGGCAGCTCTATTCCCCTTAATATTTGGGCATCCAACTGTCCATCTAAAAGGGACCTGATTGTCCTCTCTCTGAAATTATGGAACCTCTAAGATGTCTTGGGTTGGGCACCAAAAGTCACAATAGCTGGCTGAAATTTTCTGAAGAATTTTCTATTGAAAAAAATGGACTTTTTTTCCAAAATGAATTTTCCTGAAAAAAATGTAAACATTGCTCATTTTTTGTGTAAAACATTCACACTACCTCATGGAAAAATTATTGATTTTTTTCCCCAAAAAATCTGGTTTCTGGAAAATGAAGAATTCTGATAACTTTTGCTTAAAATTTTCTGCAAAATTGAAAGAATGTTAAAAGCAGGGTGAGGGGGAATGAGTGTTGTGTCAAACCCTTTGAAATGCGATCGGCTTCAGATACTGTTATAAAACTAGCTTTTCCATCTTTCCCACCAGCTTTACTATTTACTTTTGAAAATGTAGGCTAATTGTGGTTAATGTTAGTCTGAGAAGTCACCCTATCTCATCACTTCTTTTTCTGACAATTTAATTTCCATGTTTTCCATTTACAGTACTTATTCCAGAGAAACAGCCAAAGTGGGTGGGTTATGTGATCCAAGGACCACCTGATGCCGACTGGTGTACAGGGATCCCCTGTGTTCACCAAAAGGGATTGACTAGGTTTCTAATGAAAACCTGTGGCATACTGGTCATTATAATCACTGTGAGCTGCATGTATGGAAATATGTGAGGATTATGTTCTCTAGGCCAGTGGCTCTCAACCTTTCCAGACTACTGTATCCCTTTCCAGAGTCAGATTTGTCTTGTGTACCCCCAAGTTTCACCTCACTTAAAAACTACATGCTTACAAAATCAGACATTAAAATACAAAAGTGTCCCAGCATACTAGTACTGAAGCATTGCTTCGTCCTCATTTTACCATATAATCAACTGGAATATAAGTATTGTATTTGCATTTCAGTATGTAGTATACAGAGCAACATAAACAACTCATTGTCTCTATGAAATTTTACTTTGTACTGACTTCGCTTGTGCTTTTCATGTAGCCTGTTGTAAATCTAGGCAAACATCTAGATGAGTTGATGTACGCCGGGGGAGACCTCTGTGTACCTCAGGGGGGCGCATACTCCTCATCGAGAACCATAGCCTTAGGCCTTAGATTAAAGGCCAGTCACTCAAAAGTAGTATGTCTGGAGACAAACCTCTCCAGATAGGAGGTAGGAGACACTTACCTCCCTGGTGGCCTACTGTGTAGCGTGTGTGGCACTCTGGCATCCTTCAATCCATCAGTGGGCTTGATCCTCTGAGTGGGGATCTCAGCCATCTGGCTGAAAATCATGGGGACACGACTTGGAGTAAGCTACCCTGAGGGAATGTCCTGTGAGTGAAGTGTAGGCTCTAGAAAAGCATGTTATGATTTTGTGTTACATGTACCCATTGGTACCCAGTAGTCTTACTCACTGTCATTTAAATCTCTTCTTTGAATAATAAACGTACATCGTTTTCCTTGTAAGTACGTGTGCAAAGCGGAAGGGGGTGGAACCTAGGAAGCTGGTTTGTCCTGTTCCTTTGGGAGCACAGGATCCTGGAGCTCTGAGCATTCAGTGAGCCAGGGCTGGGCACTCCAGAGGGATGCTCAGAGGACTTAGGGGTTGGTGTGTGCCCATGGTGTTAGTTTGTATAGAAAGAGTGAGGCCTGCGGAGGCAGTGCTTGTGCTGCCAGGGGCTGGTGGAGTCAGGGAGCTGATCCACATCAGGCACAGATCTGCGAAGGACAGGTGCCCCCCAACCCTGGGTATCCCTGAGAGGTGAGGCAGTTGATCGCTCCTATGGCAAACAGCAAACAGCAAGTCAAACCCAACAGACCTGTGTTTCTCCGGTCTGAGATCATGGCCTAGAAGAAGGGCAGCAGCAGCTGTATATTTGCAGGGCCACAACCAGGTCCCCCTTCCAGTCCTCACCTTGTATCAGTATCTCTGTCTGATGCTCAGTCTGATGAACATTGTTAAACATGGTGCCAGTCTCCTTCTCTCAGAGCCAAGATGCAGACTCATGGCGAAAGGCGATAGAGCAGGGTAAGGAAGGCAAAACAAGCATGATTTTGTGCTCACCTCACTGGGGTCAGAGTCTAGGCAGGGGGAGAGCGAAGGTCAACTGAACCTCACATTATGGGCTGGTATGGCCCTGGCACAAGTTAGAGCAGCCCTGGGGTTGCTCTGATTTTCAGCAGCTGCCACCTTTTGGCTGTACTGAAGCCCTGAGTAGCCCTGTTCAGAATGGTATTCTCTAGGGGTATTTCTGCTCTCTATTCCTCTCCAGAGTGCTATGAATGGGACAGAATCACCTCTTCAGCCTCTGAAAGTTTAGCTATGCCAGTGTGCTCTGTTACACTGCTTGCTTGGACCCTTACCCCTTACCAACAGGACTCTTCCTTGGACCTTCCAGACAGTTGTTAGAGCTCCCTTGAAATGAGATGCCAAAAGCTGAACACAGGACAGGAGAACTGGTGTGGACCACTGGTCTCGGGTAGAAATACCTGTTCCAGTTTAAGGAAGCAGAGTTGGTTTAAGCCAAAAATTCTCCGACTAAGTTTTTTATTGGAAAATATGGTTTCATCAAATGAAATTCTGAGGGTAGAAAAATAATTTTTGATTAAATGCATTTTCTGAAGTGAATTTTTTGGAAGGGAAAAAAACTAAAAATGTTCAGAATTTTTGTTTAGAACGTGTGGCATTTCCCCTGCTTCCTGTTTCCTCAAATTTTCACAGTTATGGGGCAGGGGGAAAGAATCCCCTTTAAGCAAACTTTAGAAACTTCCTGCAGGTAAAATGCACTTTCCCACTGAGAAAACTTCAGGGAGGGATTTTCCCCCACAAAGCTCTCCAACCAAGTATACTATTTGCTTTGTAACTGCAGCTGCCTGGACAGACCTAGTCAGTGAATTACCACAATGATTTCTAGGTGACTTTTCGTGGAGACTCCAGCATTCCTGGATAGGTTAGATTAGAGCTGAACATGTGTTCTGTCTCATGTTTACCCAGGTTTAATGTAGCCTTCAAGGTGGGGGACGTCTAATCCAGCTTGCTCTCCAGCTGGAAAGCCCCACAGTCCCGTTCAGTGCTTTCTGTGTTACCAGCAAGTCACCAGCTTGCTTACTAGTCATACCAATGCTGTCTCTGGCCATTTACTGCTGAGCAGTGGCTCAGCCGCAGGTGTTACTGAGTGCTGGTAGCTGGTAGTTGGCAGAACAAAGACCCTCTTGACTTTACTCATAGGATCTAGGGCCAGATGGGCCCTAGTGCTCAGCTACTGGAGCCGGGTGCCCAGTGACAGAGGAAGTTGAGAGCACTGGAGCTTTTTGAAAATGCAGGCGAGGAGTCATCAGGCTCCATATGGAACCACTGACCTTGGTAGTGGCTGCAAGTTTGGCCCATATAGTGCTGGTGCCAATGTGCTGATGATGGCGGAGGTCTGTGTACATGAGGCTGGATGGATTGAAAGTGAAGGGAGCTGGGGGAGGCTGGAGCTTTTAATAAAGTGTCCTGGCTGTTCTGGGTGGCTGAATTAGCTGAGCTGAGTCCTGAGACACAGACACATGCCCCTGGCAGTGGGTGGCTCCCGAGCTGTCTGACAGGAGCAGGCAGGTTCTGGCCTCATCCCGTCTGGAGCAAGGTGGCCCATCAGTCTCTGCATGCCCAGAGCGGGGTCTGTGATTGGTGGTCAGGTTGCAGGAGGACAGGGAGCCAGCTTGGGCTCTGCACAGAGACCTGCATGCTCTACAGGCATCACTGAGCAGACACACTGCGCCTCTGGCTGGACTAGTCTTTAGCCTGGGCTGGGACTCTGGTCTTTCCCGCAGGCGTCCTTCTTTGATGTCTATGGCACCTTATCGATCGGCTTTTGAACAGCTAAATAAATCCTGTGCACAAGGTGAGCTGAGCTGTTCTGTTTACTTTTCCAGAACCCTCGCTCGGGGTGGAGAGTTGCCTTACGAAGCCATGTCCTAGGCCAGCCTTCTCTACGTACCAGCTGTTCCCAGGCTCGGCTGGTTAAAAACGCATTGTCGAAGTACCACAGCACATTTCCCGTTGGTACACATTTACAGGAGGCTTTTGTAGTCTGGTTTCCCACTCTTAGCACAGCAAGCCTGGCATGCAGCTGTGGCGAGCTGCCTGGCACAGTCTGGGCAACTTCAGCTCCAATTCACCCTTGGTCCAAGGCCTCAGGGTCCCAGTTCGCCTCTAGTTCCCTCTGGGGCGGGATGCTCTGGAGTGTCTTCCCCATATGTCCCTTCCTGCCCAGGACTCACAACTCCTTCCTCTTGGGTGAGGGACTTCACAGCCCTCTGTCCTGCTTGGGACTGGGCTGTGATTCAAACAGCTTCCCCAGGCACTGTTTCTAGCCCTGGTCCACAGAGCTGCTCTTAGTCCTTGAACTCACTCCTTCCACTTCGTTCAGGCCTCCCTGTTAGGACTGGGCTGATTCAGCCAGGCTTCCCCAGCCCCCCAGGCTCTCTTCTGGCTCCCATTCTAGGGAGCTCCTCTCCTGGCTCCAAGCTCTCCTCTAATTCCCCTGCCCAGGCCATGTCTTCCCTCTCTCCGAGGGAGTCACCTAATAACTGTGTGTTAAAGTGTTCAAGGTGTAGCTTCCTGATTAACACCTGACGTCATTCCCCAGTTAGTCTGCTTCTCCCTTGAATCCCTGTTTCCTTAAAGGGGCCATGTCCGAGGACAGGGTTGGCTGGCCCCTCACCCAGGCACCCTCACAAGGGACAGACCAACCTGTTACAGTGTACTACCTCCAAGAAGCTCATGTGCCAGCTGTTGTACATGTATTATTTTGGGAACCCCTGTTTTACCTGATGCCCAGTGTCTCTAAGATTTTCCCGCGTGTTTTACTCTCTCCTTTGGACACTAGCTCTGCAAGTCCCGGTACAGGGAGGAATTAGCTTGGACACAGGAGAAATGCGCTGCCTTGTGAGAGCTTCCCTCAGCCCCTAACAAGCCTGAGAAGCCTTAGCAGTGTGCAGCTAACAGCTTTTGGTGTGAGGGGCTTCATGGTACCAGGGCCAGTCTTAGGCATGGGTGAACAGGGTAAAAGTCCAGGGCGCAGTTACAAATGGGGCACCTCTGGAGTAGGGATGCCCTTCCACCTGCTGGCATCTGCAGCTCCAGGATCTCCTGCCCCCTGCCTTGGGGCCACCCCGGCCAGCTGCTGTCTGCTGTAAGGAGTAGGGGGAAGAGGGGCTCTGATGTCAGGTTGTCCTCTGTCCCCCCTGCCCATGTACCCCATATCTGCAGAGTGGGGGTGTGTGTGTGGGGACAGGCCTAACCAAGAGAAGGATGGAGCTGCTGGTGGCTGCTGCTGTGTCTGAAGGAGCTTTCCTTCATGCTGGTGAGTGCGGCTCTCTTAAAGGGGCAGCACCAAGGGCAGCCTGTCCATATAGGTTAACTAGGAGGTCGTCTAGGGTGCCAACTTAAATGGGGCACCAAATTTGACGGAAAAAATAAAATAAAATGAAAAATAAAAAATAAAAAGATGAAAAAAAAATACAAATAATGAAGCTGTCATTATTTCAATTCCCATGTGCATATGGAGGGAATATGAATTATAATTCATTTCTTTACATTTCTGAGATGGTATTAATATGTCAAATCTTTTATTTACTGAAAAAATAAATATTTTAGCAAATTTTTTTTTCAATTTGCGATGTAGGGTCAAGATGACCCACTCTGCAATTTTGATAAGCAATAACTCAGCCACAGTGAAACACATCTGCCAGTGGCAAGAGCTGCAATGTTAGGGACACCTAATTTGAATATACATCAAAGTTGCATAGCTGGAAATTCATGTAGAGTGAAGATATCACGAGTTGATACATGTCAAACCGTCATTTTAACACACGTCGCAGTTAGATAGTTAAGAATCCAGCAAATACTGTGGAAAATTGTATTTCTTGGTGCCAAAGAAGAATAATGTCTTTCAGCATTATAAATCCAAAATATATCTTTAAGTATTATTAAACCTTAGCATTATTATCGGGCTGTATAATTTTGAACTTTTCTTTGTTATAACTGGTTCACATGTAATAAATAAGGTCCATAAAAGAAAAGTAACAGCGTTAACACTTAATAGACTATGAAAGTGATAACATTACACTCCAAGCGTGTACGGGGAGACTTTGGCAAACCAGTAAAGTGCCTAAAACCACTATGGCTTATTGTTAAAGGCGGCCTAGACAGCAAGCTGTAAATTGGCCATTCAGCAATCTCAGCGTGACCAAGGCAGGAGAGGAGGGGATTTTGGGTGCCACAGCAAGGGCAGTTTGACCCCACGTCCTTCCTGATAGGAATTGTGTTGAAGTTGCTGATACATGAATTTTAAAAGAGCAGGATATACTCTCACCCACACCTGGTTAATCAATAATCAGAAGGAACCTCTTGCTGGCTCATTGAAATTGCTTACTGAACAAGATTTCTTTAAGGGACATGTCGTTCTATTACTAATACATACATAAGGGAAAAAAGCTTGAGATAGTTGGACTCATTTGGGGACTCTTTTGGACTCTCTTTGGACTCTCCCTCTGGATACACCTTGCAGTCCCCACCGGCAGACGGGAGATTTGGCCACCGGAAGGCTGCTGCTGCTTCACTCGAAAGCTACACTCAGCTTTGGTAATTATCAAGGTTTGGGGGTGTTTTACTAATCTTGTTATGGAAGTGCTTGAGACTAATAAAGTTTAGCTTTAAGTGAAAGCACTCTTGCGTTGTCCTGTTTGTGCCAGCCATCTATCAGTTGGACGGCCGTGTCTCCCTTGATTTATTTCTTGACACCTCCTTGCGCAGAGTAAAAGTTAACAAGAGCTTTGGGTTGAAAGAACCCTGGGTAACAAGTGAGTAACCGTGAGGAAGGAGATTACTTTCCAAACAACCGGTGTTGGATTATAGGGTTGAAAAAGGTCATTTTGTTTCTATGTAAACGCTGTAACTAGCTCATAGACTCATGGACTTTAAGGTCAGAAGGGACCATTATGATCATCTAGTCTGATCTCCTGCACAATGCAGGCCACAGAATCTTACCCATCCACTTCTATAACAAACCCTTAACCTATGTCTGAGTTATTGAAGTCCTCATATTGTGGCTTGAAGACTTCAAGCTGCAGAGAATGCTCCAGCAAGTGACCCATGCCCCACACTGCAGAGAAAGGCGAAAAACCTCCAGGGCCTCTGCCAATCTGCCCTGGAGGAAAATTCCTTCTCGACCCCAAATATGGCGATCAGTTAAACCCTGAGTATGTGGGCAAGACTCACCCACCAGCACCCAGGAAAGAATTCTCTGCAGTAACTCAGATCCCATCCCACCTAACATCCCATCACAGACCACTGGGCATACTTACCTGCTGATAATCAAAGATCAATTGTCAAAATTAATTGCCAAAATTAGGCTATCCCATCATACCATCCCTTATATAAACTTATCAAGCTTACTCTTAAAGCCAGATATGTCTTTTGCCCCCACTACTTCCCTTGGAAGGCTGTTCCAGAACGTCATTCCTCTAATGGTTAGAAACCTTCGTCTAATTTCAAGTCTAAACTTCCTAGTGTCCAGTTTATACCCATCTGTTCTTGTGTCCACATCAGTACTAAACTTAATAATTCCTCTCCCTCCCCAATATTAATCCCTCTGTTATATTTATAAAGAGCAATCATATCCCCTCTCAACCTTCTTTTGGTTAGGCTAAACAAGCCAAGCTCTTTGAGTCTCCTTTCATAAGACAGGTTTTCCATTCCTCGGATCATCCTAGTAGCCCGTCTTTGAACCTGTTCCAGTTTGAATTCATCCTTATTAAACATGGGAGACCAGAACTGCACACAATATTGCAGATGAGGCCTCACCAGTGCCTTATATAACAGTACTAACACCTCCTTATCTTTGCTGGAAATACCTCGCCTGATGCATCCTAAACCCACATTAGCTTTTTTAATGGCCATATCACGTTGGCAGCTCATAGACATCCTGTGATCAACCAGTACTCCGAGGTCCTTCTCCTCTTCTGTTACTTCCAACTGATGTGTCCCCAATTTATAACTAAAATTCTTATTATTAATCCCTAAATGCATGACCTTGCATTTTTCACTATTAAATTTCATCCTATTACTATTACTCCAGTTTACAAGGTCATCCAGATCTTCCTGTATGATATCCTGGTCCTTCTCTGTGTTAGCAATACCTCCCAGCTTTGTGTCATCCGCAAACTTTATTAGCACATTCCCGCTTTTTGTGCCAAGGTCAGTAATAAAAAGATTAAATAAGATTGGTCCCAAAACCGATCCCTGAGGAACTCCGCTAGTAACCTTCTTCCAGCCTGACAGTTCACCCTCCAGTGCTACCCATTGTAGTCTCCCCTTTAACCAGTTCCTTATCCACCTTTCAATTTTCATATTGATCCCCATCTTTTCCAATTTAACTAATAATTCCCCATGTGGAACCATGTCAAATGCCTTACTGAAATCGAGGTAAATTAGATCCACTGCATTTCTTTGTCTAAATTATCTGTTACCTTCTCAAAGAAGGAGATCAGGTTGCTTTGGCACGATCTACTTATTGTAAAACCATGTTGTAATTTGTCCCAATTACCATTGACTTCAATGCCTTTAATTACTTTCTCCTTCAAAATTTTTTCCAAGATCTTACATACTACAGATGTCAAACTAACAGGCCTATACTTACTTGGATCACATTTTTCCCTTTCTTAAAAATAGGAACTATGTTAGCAATTCTCCAGTCGTACGGTACAACCCCTGAGTTTACTGATTCATTAAAAATTCTTGCTAACGGGTTTGCAATTTCATGTGCCAGTTCCTTTAATATTCTTGGACGAAGATTATCTGGGCCCTCCGATTTTGCCCCATTAAGCTGTTCGAGTTTGGCTTCTACCTCAGATGTGCTAATATCTACCTCTATGTCCTCATTGCCATTTGTCATCCTACCATTATCCCTAAGCTCCTCATTAGCCTTATTAAAGACTGAGGCAAATATTTATTTAGATATTAGGCCATGCCTAGGTTATCCTTAACCTCTGTTCCATCCTCAGTGTTTAGCAGTCCCACTTCTTCTTTCTTTGTTTTCTTCTTATTTATATGGCTATAGAACCTTTTACTATTGGTTTTAATTCCCTTTGCAAGGTCCAACTCTATATGGCTTTTAGCCTTTCTCACTTCATCCCTACATGTTCTGACCTCAATAAGGTAGCTTTCCTTGCTAATCCTGCCCATCTTCCACTCCTTGTACGCTTTCTGCTTTTTCTTAATCACCTCTCTGAGATGCTTGCTCATCCAGCTTCGTCTACAACTCATGCCTGTGATTTTTTTCCCCTTTCTTGTTATGCAGGCTTCTGATAGTTTCAGCAACTTTGACTTGAAGTAATTCCAGGCCTCCTCCGCCTTTAGATCCACAAGTTCTTCAGTCCAATCCACTTCCCTAACTAATTTCCTTAATTCTTTAAAGTTAGCCCTTTTGAAATAAAAAACCCTAGTCCAAGATCCCTTTTTGTTTATCCTTCCATCTAGTTTGAACTGAATTAGCTCATGATCACTCGAACCAAGGTTGTCTCCTACAACCATTTCTTCTACGAGGTCCTTACTACTCACCAAAATCGAATCTAAAATGGCATCCTCTCTTGTTGTTTCTTCAACTACTTGGTGAAGAAATCCATCAGCTATCACATCCAGAAAAATCTGAGCCCTATTATTGTTACTAGAACTTGTCCTCCAGTCTATATCTGGGAATTTAAAGTCTCCCATGATCACACAATTCCCATTAGTGTTTACTTTATTAAAAACATGAAAGAGGTCTCTATCCATATCCAAATCAGATCCCGGTGGTCTGTAGCACACAGCAAGCACTATCTCAGGGGAGACTCTAGTAGCTTTCTTTCCCTGTGTGATTTCTGCCCAGACAGACTCTGTCTTATCCATTCCATCACTTCTTATTTCTTTACAGTTAACCTCATCATTGATATACAATGCTACTCCACCACCTTTGCCTTTTTTCTGTCTTTTCTAAACAGCACATAGCCTTCAATACCTGTACTCCAGTCATGACTACTATTCCACCATGTTTCTGTTATCCCTATAATATCTGGTTTCACTTCCTGCACCAGTAGCTCTAGTTCCTCCATTTTGTTACCCAGGCTCCTCGCATTAGTGTACAGACATCTTAATTTTTGCCATTTGGCTTCACTGACATTCTTCACCCGGTTAGGTACAGACATTCTACCACCAGCATCACCTATTAGACTGGTATCTACACTACCCTTCCTCCTTATGTCCATTCTTCTGCCCACGGCTGTATCCTCTCTTACTTTGTTTTCTTCCCTCTCAATGTTAAATTCCGGCATGGAGATTACCTGGACATCTCCCAACCATCTCCCCCAAATTCCTAGTTTAAAGCTCTCTTAATCAGTTGTGCCAGCCTCCATCCTAGAAGTCTATTTCCCTCCTTACTCAGGTGAAGTCCATCCTGAGAGAACAGTCTTCTGTCCATGAATGCTTCCCAGTGGCCGTACATCCCAAAGCCTTCTTTATAGCACCACTGCCTGAGCCATCTGTTGATCGCCATAATCTTGTCACACCTTTGTTGCCCTTCTCTAGGAACCGGCAGAATCCCACTGAAGATCACCTGAGCCTCAATTTCCTTAAGCGTCTTCTCCAGTCTGGCTTAGTCTCCCTTGATACGTTCCAACGAGAATCTAGCCGTATCATTTGTTCCCACATGAAGGACAATCAACGGATTCTTTCCTGCTCCCGTTAGGATCCTTTTCAGCCTGAGGTCCACATCCCGTATCTTAGCACCCGGCAGAGAGCACACTCTTCTGTTCTCCGGATTAGCTCTAGTTACAGACCTGTCTATTCTTCTCAGTAAGAAGTCCCCAATCAAGTAGACCTGCCTTTTCCTGGTGACAGTGTGATTCTCCGGTCTATCCCCTGCTCCCACTGGCTGCAAGTCCTCTTGATTCCTATTCGCCCTTGCAATCCTCTGCAACCCTTCCCGTATCCTCTTGGGGCTCATATTGGGTGTTGTCTCCATTGACTCTTCCCCTCTTCTTATAGGACTAGCAGTTCTTCTCTTTTTCCTTGCCCCCTCACCTTCAGTGACCACCTGCTGTGCCCCTTCTTCATTTTCCAACTCTGCAAACCTGTTCCTGAGCTCTATTTCTCCTTCACTATCCCGTCTTTGCCTGGTTCTCTTAGTCACATGCTTCCACCGACCACTTTCCTTCCCCAGCAGTCTCTCCTCAGAATTCTTTGGTCCTGCTGCCATCTGCAAGTCTGAGCTCATCCCTTCAGCCTCCTCATGTCTTTGCTCCATCATCTGCTCAAACTCCCTTCTAAACTCAACCAGCGTTTCCACCTGCATCTCCAGTCCTTGGATCTTTTCTTCCATCAGCTCTATCAGGCGGCACTTCATGCAGACAAAACTCTTTTCAGGTACCCCCTCCAGGATCATGTAAATGCCGCAGCTTCCACATCCAGTCATTCTCATTGTGTCTTTCACTGCTGCCTCTGTATCAGTCATAGCCTTCCCACCTAAAACCTGTTAGTCCAAGAAACACAAAACAAAACAAACCCCCAACAGGCACCAGAACACTGGCGGACCACCACCCACTCCCTTCACTAGCCTGTCAGTTCCTCTGCCTAGGTTTCTTAGTCTCCCCTGCAAACTCCTCCTGTAAACTTTCCTGTTTACAGCTCTGTTTGCTGGCTGCTGTGCTGCTGCAGCTGTCTATGCCGCTGCCTGACTGGCTGGCTACTTTTATAGGACCCCTAAGCAGACAAGCCCCGCGCCCTAAACAGGGCTCAGCTTCTCTCGCAGCACACTGCCCCTAGCAGCCTCCACACATACAAACTACAAAATACAGTACACAAAATATAAAAACCTGCTCCTCCAACAGAACTCCCTCTGAAACTCCCCTGTTTACAGCTCTGTTTGCTGGCTGCTGTGGCGCCACAGCTGTTTTAATAGGTAAGTGAAGGTTTGTTACTAATCATTGAACCTTTAAGCAGTACAAATACGTGTTGGGATGGCTGCAATGTGGTTTAAATCGCCTACCATGTGGTGTGTCAGCCATCCTTAATGCTATAATGCTTGCAGTCGGGAGCACAGTACATAACAATATTCAAATACCCCATGGCAGAAAGAGGAAAAAGAAAACCCGCAGGAGCTGAGTATTGTAAATGAAAGGCTAAGGAAAAGAACTAAGAAAAACATCAGGGATCCTTCCTGAAATATCTTCTCTTTAATCCAAATAAAGATGGAAACAGTTCAGAGCATCCCGATGAAGGAATTTTACTTGGAGAGGAGGTTAGCTCACATCCGCATGGAAGCAGTTTGGAACATCAAGATGAAGGTATATTACTTCGAGATGAGGGTAGCTCACATCCCCAAAAAAGCAGTTTGGAAACTCAAGACGATGGAAACTTACTTCTGGATGAAGGCAGCTCACAGCATCAGGCTGATATAGAAGTGGAGAAAATGTATTCACCTTCAGAGATACATGCAGAAATTGAAGTAAATGAAATAGAAGAAAGGATGAGGAAGTTACAAACAAGTTACAGTATAAAGACCCAGCTTCATGGCCCAGGCGTGATGACAATGTGCAGCAAATTCTCGTGGAACATGGACCCGAACAAGTTCATGAATTTCCCTTCCCTAAAGATGGAAATAGAAGAAAATTCTCTGCTCAGCATTACAAGAGGAAACTCATGAATGGGGAAGAAATTCATCAAAACTAGTTACAATATTCAGTGTTGAAGGACTCTGTGTTTTGCTTTTGCTGCAAATTGTTTAGAAATCAAGCAATTGGTACATCACTTACTGAAAATGGTTCAAAGGACTGGAAAAAACATATCTTCAATTCTCTCTTCACATGAAAGAAGTAGAGAACATTTTTGTTTTCAAAATTGGAAAGAACTTGAATTACAACTGAAAAAAGGAAAAATATAAATGAAGCAAATTTACATGTGATCAAGGAAAAAGAAGAATACTGTCAACAAATAATAGAGCATCTGATTGCTGTAGTGAGAGTTCTCGGTGGGCAAAATTTAGCATTCTGCAGCCGCAGTAGAAATGAAAAAGTATACACTCCAGGTAATGGAAACTTCTTAAAATTTGTAGAATTCCTAGCTTTGTTTGATCCAGCCATGAAGGAGCATCTATCTAAATAACTGGTCATGAAACACAAGTTCATTACTTAGAAAAAAATATGCAGAATGAACTGATTCAAATTCTAGCAAATGCCATTAAAAAGAAAATTGTAGAAGCTTCCCTTTCTGCAAAATACTTTTCAATAATACTGGACTGCACACCAGATGTGAGTCATGTTGAACAAATGACGATGATCATTCATTTTGTGGATATGGAAAAGTCTGCCGATGAAGCAGGGCCGGCTCTAGCTTTTTTGCTGCCCCAGGCAAAAAAACCCAACCAACCAAAAAAAAACCCCGCAGCCGCAAGGAGCTCGTGAAGGGCTGTGAAGGACAGCACCCACCCGCTCCCTCCGCCCATGAGCAGCCAGGTGCTGTAGCCTGCTCGCAGCCAGGCAAGAGGGGCTCCCCACTCCGGCCTTGGGGTGCCTCTCCCAGCCGGGCAGGCTCCGAGGGGGCTGGCACAGGCAACACTGGCTGGGGTCTGCGACCGCCATGTGGACCGGCATTCAGGGCTGGCTCTAGCCATTTCACCGCCCCAAGCAGGATGGCGCGCCGTGGGGGGCGCTCTGCCACTCGCCAGTCCCTCAGCTCTGGTGGACCTCCCTCAGGCATGCGTGCCGAGGGTCCGCTGGTCCCATGGCTCTGGTGGACCTCCTGCAGGCGTGCCTGCGGATGCTCCACCGGAGCTGCAGGACCAGCGGACCCTCCGCAGGCACGCCTGAGGGAGGTCCACCAGAGCCGCCTGCCACCCTCCCGGCAACCGGCAGAGCGCCTCCCCCCGGCATGCCACCCCTAGCACGCACTTGGCGCGCTGAGGCCTGGAGCCGGCCCTGCCAGCATTGCAGCGGGGCTTGGCACAGTGCAAATGGCGCCGGGATCAGTGGGACCCACCCCTCCGCTGCCGGCCGGGTCGCCACAGAACCCTCCCTCCCTCCCTCAATTGCCCACCGGGCTGCCGCAGAACCCTCCCTCCCTCCTTCCGGTGCCCAGGGGCTGCAGGAGATGCTGGCTCAGCTGCTCCTTTAAAGGCGGCTTGGCCAGGCTGGGCTCAGAGTGGCACGGTAGGCGGAGGCTGGTGCAAGCGGTGGGGAGTGTCACATCCTGGGGAGCCCAGCAGCATGATGAGTGGTAGGGATCACTAGTTCCTGCCCCGCCCCCCGGGCCAGGGTCTGTGTCCCTGCTGGACTGGGCTGGCCACCCCAAGACTGGCCGGAATGCCACTCATTTCAATGTGCCGCCCCAGGCATGTGCTTTCTCGTCTGGTGCCTGGAGCTGGCCCTGAGATGAAGATAATGTTGAAGTGCTCATAAAGGAACATTTTCTGGGTTTCGTACCACTGAAGGAGACGACTGGAGCATTTATGACTGAAACTATTCTACAAGAGCATTATCTGTTGAAAACTTACGTGGCCAAGGCTATGATAATGGGAGTAATAAGAAGGGTAAAGACAATGGTGTGCAAAGGAGAATGGTGGAAATCAATCCTAGGGCCTTTTTCATTCCTTGCAGTGAGCATTCTCTGAATGTGGCTGTCAATGATGCTGCTAGATGCTGTTGGGAGGCAAGCAGTTTCTTTGACTTGGTGCAATGTGTTTGTGTTTTTCTCAGGCTCAACATGCTGATGGGAGATTCTGATTCGCCATGTGAATTCTTTAACTGTGAAACTACTTAGACAAGATGGGAGAGTCGCACTGATGCTTTAAAGCCTCTTCGCTTGGAAACATTTATGATGACATTTCTGATGACATTACCTTTACTGGATCATCTGGCAATAGGCAGGGGTGAAAGTAACTTACAGGACTTACCGGTACTGCTGGAGTCCTGAGGAGGTGTGGCCTCAACCAGAAGAGGCGTGGCCTCTCAAGATTTAAAGGCCCTGGGGCAGCGGCTGTGGCTGGGAGCCCTAGGGCCTTTAAATCAACCCGGGGCTCAGGGACAAATTAAAGAGCATGGGACTCCGTGGCGGCCAGAGCCCTGAGCCCTTTAAATCCCCTCCATAGCTCCGGCAGCTGGGCTGGGGCCTGGATTTAAAGGGCCTGGAGCTCCCGTGGCTGCCGGAGCTGTGGGGGGGAATTTAAAGGGCTCTGGGCTCCCCGCAGCCGTGGGAGCTCTGAGTCCTTTAAATCTCCACTGTGGAAGTCGGTGCGGTCCAGCACCATACCGGCTTACTTTCACCTCTGGCAATACGGCATGTTCAGATGCAGAAGCTCTCGCAAATGGCCTTTCCAAGTTCAAATTTGTGACTTCACTCATTTTGTGGTATAATATCCTTTTTGGGATTAACCTCACTAGTAAGCAGCTTTGGGAAAAGAACTCGAACATACATTCTGCTATTCAAAAACTGCAGCAAACTAAAATATTCTGGAGAAATTCAGAAGTGATGAAGGGTTCAAAACAACACTGGTAGATTCTCTTGAGCTTGCTGAAGAAATAGACTTTCTGACAGAATTTGAACCAGAGCCAGTTCACATTCAGCAAAAGAAACAGCAGTTTTCGTATGAAGGACGAGACGCCCTTCAGAACCCAAAACAAAGGTTCAAAGTGAATTTCTACTTCACAGTCCTTCATACTGCTATTCACTCGGTTGATGAAAGATTTCAACAGATGCAGCAGCTGGAGTCAGTATTTGGCTTTCTATATGATATCCACAGCTTGCAAAAGAAAACAGCAAAACAAATAAGAGAATTTTGTATAAAACTGGAGTCGTCATTGACTCATGAAAACTCAAAAGACATGGATGCTACAGATTTGTGTAGTGAGCGTCAGGCTTTTTCAAAGTGACTTAAGAAACATTCCACTCCTGAAGAAATACTGAAGTTTGTTTCTGAAAATAAACTCACAGACAGTTTTCCAAACATTTTTATAGCTCTACGCATTCTTTTAACTTTGCTAGTTTCCGTAGCTAATGGGGAACGTAGCTTCTCAAAGTGAGAATTTATCAATAAAAATGTATCTGCATTCAACAATGGTGCAAGAGAGACTTGCTGGACTTGCCACAATGTCAATAGAGCATGAAATAGCTGGAAAACTGGATCTAAAAGAACTAGTGACTGAATTTTCAAAACTTAAAGCAAGAAAAGTCATGTTTTTATTCAGAGTGTTTTGTAAATACAGGTTCAAGTTCATTGAAGAGTTTTCTTATTTCTTTCTACATTGGATGTGGTGGTAATGGCAGTTAAAGCAGGATAGCGTAATGGATGATTTTGGATTTGTAATAATAAAAATAATTAACATTTTTAAAGCATTTTTATTTGAAATGGGACTGAAATATAATCTAGGTGTCATGTACAAATCTATTCTGAAAATTTTGTGTCTCTATTTTATCTGATCTCAGAAACATTGGTTGGACAGACAGAAGGACGGACAAACAGAATAATTAAGCCTCTGTTTAAAAAACATTTAAAAAAACATTAAAAAGAAAAAAAGGGGCAAAATGTTTCCCAGTTTACCAAGCACCTCAGCCTAGATCTGCCCTTAGGGTTTTGGGGGGGGGGCGCTGATTGCATAGTTTGTCTAGGGTGCCAGTTGCTGGCAGCTAATCTAGGGCCGCCCCTGGGCTGCACTTGGTCTCTCACAGTCCCTCAGCTCACACACATTGTCTCTTTCACACTCATCACCTCCAAACACATAGTTATATTGTTGTTGGTACTTCCTGCAATACACATCTATTCAGTGTAATTTTATTGTTTCAAAGTGCTGGTATTTTAGCTTTTTGACTGATCTGTGCATTTCATAATTTGATTTCTCTCTTATGCTTAAATTGAATTTTTTCAGCAGTGAATTCTAAAATGCCTATCCTGTCCTGGCTGGAGTAATTATCATTATTACTGTTATCATCATATTGTGCTTTGTCATTCATTATTTAGAACGGTACAATCAAATAATAGTATCCTTCTAGAATGTAACGTTAGCTTGTAGTCACTTTAGTAATGTTAGCTTAAAAAACATTAGCTAAACACATAACTATAGACACACTGAGCAGATGCAGGTCACTTATTTTCAAAAACTAACTTAAAATTTGCATGAAAATAAATGTCGTTGATACCATGAAACTACGATACTAATAGCAATAATGGAGTCAAATATTAATGAGTCACATACATGATTGTGATCGGTAAACATAAAATTCAAAATAATTAGAAAAATTCATTCCTTTTCTTAATAAAAGAGAAAAAAAACCTTAATCACATATGTTAAAATTATGTTTAAGTGAAAAACAATTGACTAAAATAGAGGAGATAATGGCAGTAACACAGTGTGTCTGTAAGAGAAAGTAAGCAGATTTTATTTATCTCTACTAAAGATAGTGCACAAAGTATGAAATGTGTGTTTCTGATATCTGCATTAGGGCTCCAGAGCTGATACTTCAAGGCTTGGGATTGGGAATATTTTCCTGTATTATCTCCTAATTGTTCTAAATTTATATATAAACTGTAAGTATGGCTTTAATTGGTGTTTGTATATATTTTTTCTTTCTTTGTATAACAATTAGATGCAGTGCTCTTGTCAGCTAATTCCTAAGTTATTATTTGCAAAAACACTAGAGTTTTCATGTGCCTAAGTAGTCCCTGGAATCATGGTTAAAGTGTCCTCCCACCTTCCCAAAATCTGAAATGGTGCCCAGGGTGAGCCAGGAGTGGCCGGAGGGCTGAAGGAGGGTTCTGGCAAGATGCAGCCCACGTGTGACAGCGCAAAGCCCACCTTGAGCCACATGCTGAGCATCAGGCACCACAAGCCAGATCAGCAGCACAGAAGGGTGGCAATACACCATATGCCATGCCACCCTTACTTCTGTGCTGCTGCTGGCAGTGGCATTGCCTTCAGAGCTGGATGCCCAGCCAGCACCGGCCAATATCAATCCAACTTGCTAGTGCTTAATTTGAGCCAGGGCTAAGCTCGGGGTGTGCACAAATGTGTTCCTTGTGTGCTTTGATGTAGTATCGTTTCACACAACCCTCCAGTCTCATGCACCAGTAGGGGCTACATGGACCAATGAATGCGCAGCGCGATAGCGTGCTTTGGGAATGGCACCCGTGTAGAGCGTCTTGTTCCCCTGTGTAGACAAGCCCTGAGAAGTGGAAGTACAGCAAGGGGCTGATCCAGGACCATGTTTTCCCCAGCCTAGAAATGCTGCATGCTGCACCCTGCCTTCATCCTAATCCACACAGCACACTAAATGAGAGCTGGTGAGAGTCAATAGACTTCCCTGCATTGTTTGTCGTTATTTGCTGAAGGGTATCTGGATACTGAGTGACTTGGTTCAATATTTATTAGTGGTTCCCCTCCCTGGGAATGACATACTGGTAGCAGGATGATCTTGTTTGGCTCCTGTACATACTCCACTCCCATAGCCACACTACTAACGAGCAGTTCCCAGCAGCCCCATGTCACAAATCTCAGCAGCCCTTTGTGCCCAGCACTTAGAGTAGATTGCAACAAGATGGAGAGCTCTCAGCATGCCAGCCATGAAGGTGGAGAGTTGTGAGGATTTCTGGTACACTAAGCCTTGGGACGCGCATTCCCCACTCCGCTTTCACTTTAAAACTCACTAAGCTGCCTGCAGCAGAAGGGTGCTCAGTAAGCATGTTTTCCCTTCTTCCTTCTGCTGGTGGAGGAAGTAGCTCCCTGCAAGATGTGCTGCTATGCCATCCTGCTGTGTGTTGTGTTATCAGCACTGCTAGATCCCGCCACATGCAGAGCAAACCTGTATGCAGATTTAAAATCTAGCAGGAGAGCACTTTAGGAGTCCAGAGCTGTTGCCCACTCTCTTGGGAGTTGTTGAATTACCCCTGCTGCCTTCCACTCCTGGGAGGAAGGTCTCTAGGCAGGAGAAAAGTCGGGGGAAAATGTTTTTTGTTACCAGATTCGCGGAGTTGTTTAAGGGGATCTCTCACTCCTAACAAATCCAGACCTTCCAAGCATCCCTTAGTTTCAGGGACATCATTCAGTTTAGTCTCATTTTTACTTCTGTTCCCCTCAATTTGGCATCTCCTCTTTTCTGTTGTTGAACGTTAGTTACATCAGAAAAGCAGTCATGGCCCGGCTGATCTAGCAAGAGTGATTTGCACTAGAGAAGGAATCCCACATGTTTGAACTTTCCTACTGGAGGAATAGTTTTTGTGTCCCCCGCCTTGGGTCTTTGTAACTCATTGCACCCCACAGGTAGGCATCGACCATATCAGAGGCAGGTTAGGGAGATAGGAATATGAGGACAATAAAGAAGGAGGGGAAGGGAATATAATGTAGGGATATTTCTCCTACTCTGCAACTTGCATTTTTCCTTTTCAAATTTTAGGCCATTGCTACAGTCTAACACAGGGGTAGGTAACCTATGACACGTGTGCTGAAGGTGGCAAGCGAGCTGATTTTCAATGGCACTCACACTGCCCGGGTCCTGGCCACCGGTCCGGGGAGCTCTGCATTTTAATTTAATTTTAAATGAAACTTCTAAACATTTTGAAACCTTATTTATTTTACATACAACAATAGTTTAGTTATATATTATAGACTTCTAGAAAGAGACCTTCTAAAAACGTTACAATGTATTACTGGCACACGAATCCTTAAATTAGAGTGAATAAATGAAGACTCGGCACACCACTTCTGAAAGGTTGCTGACCCCTGGTCTACCATCTGTCCCTGTTACTTCTGGGAATAATCACTCCTTCTCTTGATGCCTCCTCTTAAGTGTCCTGCATATCTCCTCCTCATCATCATAGCAAATCCCAAATTGTAGCGTTGCTCCTGGGTCAGTCCCGTCACATGAGGGTGTTTCTACACTATCCCGTCTCCTGTGACAATCTGGTGAATTATGCTTGTAGCTAAAGCAGCCAAAGAGTTTCTCTGCTGTTAAGGCAAAAATGCCCAACAAGAACTTGCAAAAGAGCCATTATGGTAACTGGCATGTTGAGGGGAAAATGCCAAATTGGTGCCGGGAATGTTTGAACATTGTCTGAAACAACCCAAGATGTTTCCCTTGTCAAGCAGTGAAAAGCCCACATATTGATATGTAAAGTGCTTCGGCCAGGAAATAGTGAACAGAAAGTTGAAGCCGATATGTTTTTTGTTCTCAGGCTAGCCTGACAGGTTCCTTCAGCAAGGGGTGACGGTTGTATTTCACCCAATGCCTGATGGGCATTGCAGGGTTGGCAGGTGGTTAATAAGTGGCTGATAAGTGTCCGCTTCTGTGCTGGCTGTGGCCATTTTATCATCATTGCAGTATATGGTCAGGAAATGCATCTGCAGACAATTTTTATCAGCAACTTCAATCAGTCCTTAATGAAGAAATGTCATCATGATCCCATGGCAACATTAAGTGCATTTAGGAAAGGCTAATGACATCTGGGCAAATATACTTGGGAAGTTTGGGGGTTTGGTATGCTCTTTGCAAGAGATCTCTCCGGGCAGAACTCAGTTTGCAAGGAGGCTACATCATTTTCGGATTTACCATCATGATGATGATGACAATGATCATGCCATAGATGGAACTGGTCCTGCAGCCTCTGACAGAAGCTGCCATCTCAATGCTTTTCTTGACCAGCTGGTGCCATCTTTCCTCTCAAGCACCACAAAGTTGAGTAGAGGCTGTATAGATCGTGCCTGGTGGCAGCCTATTCTCAACTGGCCATCTGAGTTGACAGCCAGGACTCCTTATCTTCCTTACACAATGACTCAGTGCATTTACCTTTTGCTTTTGCACTCAACCAACATGTCCTTAAAGATTCATATTGTAGCCTCTTTTTCTTCTTAGCTCCAACTGCTGTGAACATCTCCTTGGTGATCCATGGACGGGGTTCAAAGGGCTGAGGCCCCAGCACTGAGCTGACAGTGGACAGCACTGGTGAAATACTACCATTCCTTATCAGATGACAGAAGGAGTGAGACTTCTGCCTTTAATGCACTGATTGCCTTCAGCGGTTCAGAAAAGAAAGCCATCTGTCAGCATGGTTGCAATCAGAATCTCTGGTTGAATTGGACTAATTTTGGCCCATTAACAGTCTGTCTTTGAAATTGGAAGTGTACTTTTGTTAGCAGAAGCCAACGGTCAGCAACAAGTTCAGTCCTTCTTCAAACTCATACATCCATGAGTGCTGGCTGCCAGTAGCAGCAAACGAGACATAGAATCATAGAATATAAGGGTTGGAAGAGACCTCAGGAGGTCATCGAATCCAACCCCCTGCTCAAAGCAGGACCAACACCAACTAAATCATCCCAGCCAGGCCTTTGTCAAGCCTGACCTTAAAAACCTCTAAAGAAGGAGATTCCACCACCTCCCTAGGTAACCCATTCCAGTGCTTCATCACCTTTCTAGTGAAAAAGTTCTTCCTAATATCAAACCTAAAACTCCGCCCTGCAACTTGAGAGGATTGGGCCAATTATGTTTTAAGCGAAAAACAATTGACCAAATTAGAGGAGATAATGGCAGAACTCATTGTGTCCGTTAGAGAAAGTAAGCAGCTTGTATTTATTTTTATTTATCTCTACTAAAGATAGTGTACAAAGTATGAAATGTGTGTTTCTGATATCTGTGTTAAGGCTCCAGAGCTGATACCTCAATGCTTGGGATTGGGAATGTTTTTCTGTATTATGTTCTGATTGTTCTAAATTTATATATAAACTTTAAATATGGCTTTAATTGGTGTTTGTATATATTTTTTCTTTCTTTGTATAACAATTAGATACAGTGCTCCTGTCCTAAGTAGTCCCTGGAATCATGGTTAAAGTTTCCTCCCACCTCCCCAAAATCTGAAATGGCGCCCCTGGTAAGCCAGGAGTGGCCAGAGTGCTGAAGGAGGGCCGTGGGTTCTGGCAAGATGCAGCCCACGTGTGACAGCGCAAAGCCCACCTTGAGCCACATGCTGAGCATCAGGCACCACAAGCCACAGAAGCAGCGCAAAAGGATGGCAATACACCATATACCATGCCACCCTTACGTGCTGCTGCTGGCAGTGGCATTGCCTTCAGAGCTGGGTGCCCAGCCAGCACCGGACAATATCAATCCAACCTGCTAGTGCTTAATTTGAGCCAGGGCTGAGCTCATGGTGTGCACAAATGTGTTCCTTGTGTGCTTTGATGTAGTATCATTTCACACAACCCTCCAGTCCCATGCACCAGTAGGGGCTACATGGACCAATGAATGTGCAGCGCGATAGCATGCTTTGGGAATGGCACCCATGTAGAGCGTCTTGCCCCCCTGTGTAGACAAGCCCTGAGAAATGGAAGTACAGCAAGGGGCTGATCCAGGAACCGTGTTTTCCCCAGCCTAGAAACGCTGCATGCTGCACCGTGCCTTCATCCTAATCCACACAGTACACTAAATGAGAGCTGGTGAGAGCCAACAGACTTCCCTGCATTGTTTGTCGTTATTTGCTGAAGGGTATCTGGATACTGAGTGACTTGGTTCAATATTTATTTGTGGTTCCCCTCCCTGGGAATGAAATACTGGTAGCAGGATGATCTTGTTTGGCTCCTGTACATACTCCACTCCCATAGCTACACTACTAACGAGTACTTCCCAGCAGCACCATGTCACAAATCTCAGCAGCCCTTTGTGCCCAGCTCTTAAGAGTGGATTGCAACAAGATGGAGAGCTCTCGGCATGCCAGCCATGGAGGTGGAGAGTTGTGAGGATCTGTGGTACACCAAGCCTTGGGACGCGCATTCCCCACCCCGCTTTCACTTTAAAACTCATTAAGCTGCCTGCAGCAGAAGTGTGCTCAGTAAGCATGTTTTCCCTTCTTCCTTCTGCTGGTGGAGGAAGTAGCTCCCTGCAAGATGTGCTGCTATGCCATTCCGCTGTGTGTTGGGTTATCAGCACTGCTAGATCCCGCCACATGCAGAGCAAACCTGTATGCAGATTTAAAATCTAGCAGGAGAGCACTTTAGGAGTCCAGAGCTGTTGCCCGCTCTTTTGGGAGTTGTTGAATTAACCCTGCTGCCTTCCACTCCTGGGAGGAAGGTCTCTAGGCAGGAGAAAAGTCGGGGGGAAAATGTTTTTTGTTACCAGATTCGCAGAGTTGTTTAAGGGAGTGTCTCACTCCTAACAAATCCAGACCTTCCAAGCATCCCTTAGTTTCAGGGACATCATTCAGTTTAGTCCCATTTTTGCTTATGTTTCCCTCAATTTGGCATCTCCTCATTTCTGTTGTTGAACGTTAGTTACATCAGAAAAGGATTATGCCGTGGCTGATCTATCAAGAGTGATTTGCACTAGAGAAGAAATCCCACAGTGTTTGAACGAATGGCTAAGCAGCAGTTCTGCAGAAAAGAACCTGGGGATTACAGTGGATGAGAAGCTGGATATGAGTCAACAATGTGCCCTTGTTGCAAAGAAGGCTAACGGCATATTGGGCTGTATAAACAGGGGCATTGCCAGCAGATCGAGGAACATGATCATTTCCCCTATTTGACATTGGTGAGGCCTCATCTGGAGTACTGTGTCCATTTTTGGGCCCCACACTACAAGAAGGATGTGGAAAAATTGGAAAGAGTCCAGCAGAGGACAGCTAAAATGATTAGGGGGGCTGGAGCACATGACTTATGAGGAGACGTTGAGGGAACTGGGATTGTTTAGTCTGCAGAAGAGAAGAGTAAGGGAGGATTTGATAGCTGCCTGAAAGGGGGTTCCAAAGAGGATAGATCTAGACTGTTCTCATTGGTAGCAGATGACAGAACAAGGAGTAATGGTCTCAAGTTGCAGTGGGGCAGGTTTAGGTTGGATATTAGGAAGAACTTTTTCACTAGGAGGGTGGTGAAGCACTGGAATGGGTTACCTCGTGAAGTGGTGGAATCTCCTTCTTTAGAGGTTTTTAAGGTCAAGTTTGACAAAGGCCTGGCTGGAATGATTTAGTTGGTGTTGGTCCTGCTTTGAGCAGGGGATTGGACTAGATGACCTCCTGAGATCTCTTCCAACCCTAATCTTCTATGATTCTATTGGGTGTGTCTACACTATGAAATTAGTTTGATTTAATAGAAGTCAATTTTTTTAGAAATTGATTTGATACTGTCGTTTGTGTGTCCCCACTAAGCGCATTAAGTCGGCACAGTGCATCCACAATACCGAGGGTGGCGTCGAATTTCAGAGCGTTGTACTGTGGTTTCTATCCCACAGTTCCCACAGTCTCCACCCCCCATTGGAATTCTGGGTTGCGCTCCCAATGCCTGATGGGGCAAAAACATTGTCACGGGTGGTTCTGGGTTGTTGTCAGCCCCCCCGTCTCTCCGTGAAAGCAACAGGAAAAAATCGTTTCTCTCTTTTTTTGCTGGGTTACCCATGCAGACGACATACCATAGCAAGCATAGAGCCTGTTGAGCTCACAGTCACCGTACGTCTCCTGGGTGCTGCTGACAGACACAGTACTGCAGTGCTACACTGCCGCAGCTCCTTGCCTTTGCAAGTTGGCAAAGATGGTTACCAGTCATACTGTACCATCTGCTGCTGTCATGGGTGCTCCTGACCAGCCTCGGTGTGGTTGGTTGGGACTGCTTGGGCAGATATGGGTGCTCCTGGCCGGCCTCGGTGAGGTCGGTCAGGGGCACCTGGACAAATATGGGAATGACTCCCCAGATCATTCTCTTCTTTAAGTTTTGTCTAATGGAGATTCAGTCCTGCCCAGGCGCCCCTGACCGACCTCACAGATGCCAGCCAGGGGCACCCATGGGACAACAATGAAGGCTACCATTCATACTGCACCGTCTGCCGTCAGCAAGGCAAGGCAAGGCAAGGGGATGCTGCTGTGTAGTGCTGCAGTACCGCATCTGCTAGCAGCATCCAGTAGACATACAGTAACCGTGAAAAAAGGAGAGAAATGATTTTTTCCCATTGCTTTCATGGGGGGTGGCGGTGGCGACATGTACCCAGAACCACCCGTGACAATGTTTTTGACCCATCATTCATTGGGAGCTCAACTCAGCATTCAAATGGTTGGCAGAGACTGCAGGAACTGTTAGATAGCTACAGTCATCAGTCGCCCCTCCCTCTGTGAGAGCAACTGCAGACAATAGTTTTGCGCCTTTTTTCCGCACAGACGCCATAGCACGGCAAGCATGGAGCCCGCTCAGATTGCCGCGGCAGCTATGGGCACTGTAAACAGCACGCGCATTATACTGAAGTATATGCAGCACCAGAACCTGCAAAGGCAGGCAAGGAGGCGATGGCAGCGAAGGCAGGGCAGTCACGAGAGTGATGAGGACATGGACACAGATTTCTCTAAAAGCACGGGCCACAGCTATTTGTCCATCCTGATGACAGTGGGGCAGGCTCATGCCACTGAACGCCAATTCTGGGCCTGGGAAACAAGCACAGACTGGTGGGACCACATAGTGTTGCAGGTCTGGGATGATTCCCAGTGGCTGAGAAACTTTCGCATGCGTAGAAGAACTTTCATGGAACTTTGTGAAGCGCAAGAATACCAAGATGTGAGCTGCCCTCACAAGCAAGTGGCGACAGCCCTCTGGAAGCTTGCAACACCAGACAGCTACCCAGACAGTCGGGAATCAATTTGGAGTGGGCAAATCTACTGTGGGGGCTGCTGTGATCCAAGTAGCCAAAGCAATCACTGAGCTGCTGCTATCAAGGGTAGTGACTCTGAGAAATGTGCAGGTCATAGTGGATGGCTTTTCTGAAATGGGATTCCCTAACAGGATGTGGGGGGAGGGCGATGGACAGAACGTATATCCCTATCTTGAGATCGGAGCACCAAACCAGCGAGTACTTAAACCAAAAGGGGTACTTTTCAATGGTGCTGCATGCACTGGTGGATCACAAGGGACGTATCACCAACATCACCGTGGGATGGCTGGGAAAGGTACATGAGGCTCGCATCTTTAGGAACTCTGGTCTGTGTCAATGACTGGAGCAAGGGACTTACTTTCCAGACCAGAAAATAACAGTTGGGGATGTTGAAGTGCCTATAGTTATCCTTGGGGACCCAGCCTACCCCTTAATGCCATGGCTCATGAAGCCATACACAGGCAGCCTGGACAGTAATCAAGAGCTGTTCAACTATAGGGTGAGCAAGTGCAGAATGGTGGTAGAATATGCCTTTGGATGTTTAAAAGCACTCTGGCGCAGTTTACTGAGTTCTGTCATCTGATGAGGAAAGGTAGTATTTCACCAGTGCTGACCACTGTCAGCTCAGTGCTGGGGCCTCAGCCCTTTGAACCCCGTCCATGGATCACCAAGGAGATGTTCACAGCAGTTGGAGCTAAGAAGAAAGAGAGGCTACAATAAGAATCTTTGAAGACATGTTGGTTGAGAGGTAAATGCACTGAGTCATTGTGTAAGGAAGTTAAGGAATCCTGGCAGTCAACTTGGACGGCCAGTTGAGAACAGGCTGCCACCAGGCACGATCTGCACAGCCTCTACTCAACTTTGTGGTGCTTGAGAAGAAAGATGGCACCAGCTGGTCCAGTAAAGAATGGGGATGGCAGCTTCTGTCAGAGGCTTCAGGACCAGTGGCATCTATGAGATGATCATTTTCATCATCCTCATGATGGCAAATCTCAAAAGGATGCAGCGTTCTTGCAAACTGAGCTCTGCCCAGAGCGATCTCTTGCAAGGAGTTTATGGTGGCCTGGTTGTTTATTCAGTTTGTCCATCACTACCAAGCTTGTCACACCAACAAAGCTTATGACACCAATGTGATTACCAGCCATACAGCAGCATTCCTTGGTACTCATGCTTCCGAGTTTGTTGGTCTTCCACTCTAATATGTCTACACCAAGAAAGCTACCAAAACTGAACCAGTGCTGATGGAGGTGGTTTATGGGCTCAGCTTCACATATTCTCATTTCTAGTCTTGTCCATCTGCTTAATATGGAGCAGCTTGTGAAGACTATGAGAATCAAAAATGTCAATCCAGTGCTCCTCAGTGCCAGGTTTCACTAACAGCAGAGTTAGTATAACTGTAGTTCTATAGATCCACATCTTCATAGCAGGCTTGATGTCATGATGTCCCCACAGAGGCTGCTGAAGGGCCTGAAACATGGTAGCAGCTACTGCTAGTCAAGTGTCCTCCACCCAAATATTTGACAGCTGCCACCTGCTTGACAGATTATTGGTGATCTGGTTGTAATCTGGAGTTGGAGGCTGCTTGATGGTGATGGTCAGGGTTTCATTTTATTGAGATTAAGAACAGACTTTCAGCTTCTTGCCTGACCAGATCAGCCATCAGTTGCAGGGATTCACCAAACTGAGCCAACAAGACAGCATCATTGGCGTATCTGAGATCAGAAAGCAGAATGGTGTTCAGCTCAATGCCACTGATAGCTGCCTCCTCACCCTTACCCATAAGCCAATCTGCTGGTATTGAACAGTGATGGTGACAGAACACAGCCTTGCCAAACTCCCATGGAGATAGGAAACTATGCCGTCTATCTGCCACTGACTCAACCACAGCTTTCTGATCCATTATAGAGCTCTTCTATCACTGAGCCTATCTTCCCAGGGATTCCTCATTAGATCCCACTCAAAGCACTAAATCAACCATCTTCTCAAAAAACTGTCTCTAGGTAAAGATCTGGTCAACAGTGGATGACCAGGTCTAAAGCCATACTGAGCATCCCAGTCTTTGCCACAAAGGGCAGTTGATTTGAGACATCAGCAGGGAAGTGAAGGTTTTTCCAGGGACTGACAATAGCATAACACCTTTGCAATAGGCGCCAACTCCATGGGTGCTGCAGTCCTGGAGCACCCATGAGGAAAAATTGGTGGGTGCTCTGCATCCACCGGCAGCTCCCTGCCCTGCCCCAGCTCACCTCTGCCTCTGCTCCGCCTCCTCCCCTGAGCGCGCTGCTTGCCTGCTTTTTCCCTCTAGCTCCCAGCACTTGCGCCATTAAACAGCTGTTTTGCACAGCTGGGAGGGATAAGGGAGGAGGGAGAATGTGGTGGGGCCAGGGCTGGGATTTGGGGAAGAGGTCCAATAGGGGCAGGGAGGGAGTGGAGTTGGGGCGGGGACTTTGGGGAAGGGATTGGAATAGGGGTGGGGAAAAGGTGGAGTTGGGATGGGGCCGGGGGCAGTGAGCACCCACTGGCACCAGGGAAAGTTGTCGCCTATGACTTTTGCAGTTGCTACACTCTGCCTTATCACCCGTTTTGAACAGAGGCAGAGTAACTCCCTTCTTCCAGTCATCTGGGATGGTATTTGTACACCAGATGGTCTGGAAGAGCCTATGTTCAAAAAAGAGTCCTACAAAAAGTGAAAACTAGTCAAATTACAAAGGATGAATATAAACAAATACACAAGTATATAGGGACAAAATTAGAAAGACCAAGGCACAAAACGAGATTAAACTATCTAGAGCAGTGGTCCCCAAACTTTTTCATCTGGCGGCGCCAGATGACGAGCCATGGAGGACTGTGGCGGCGGATGAGCATCTGCCAAAATTCCACCGACAAGCAGCAACATCAATAGGCGTCGCCGCTGAAATGCCACCAACAAGCAGTGTCATCTAGAGGTGTTGCCACTGAAATACCGCAGAAAATCGGCAGCGACGCCTCTGGATGACACAGCTTGTCGGTGGCATTTTGGCGGACACTCGTCCGCCAGCTAGTATGCGGGCGCACTTAGATGCCATGGTAGGCTCCATGGCGCCCGCGGGCACCATGTTGGGGACCCCTGATCTAGAGACATAAAGAGTAAGAAGAAAATATTCTACAAATACATTAGAAGCAAGAGGAAGTCCAAGGACAAGGTAGGCTTGTTACTCAGTGACGGGGGAAAAACAATAACAGAAAATATGGAAATGGCAGAAATGCTAAATGGCTGACTTCTGTTTCGGTTTTCACCAAAAAGGTTAGTAGTGATTGGACAGCTAACATAGTGAATGCCAGTGAAAATGAGGTAGTATCAGTGACTAAAATAGGAAAAGAACAAGTTTAAAATTAGAAAAGTTAGATGTCTTCAAGTCACCAAGAGCTGATGAAGTACATCCTAGAATACTCAAGGAGCTGACTGAGGAGATATCTGAGCCATTAGTGATTATCTTTGGAAAGTCATGGAAGATGGAAGAGATTCCAGAGGACTTGAAAAGGCCAAATATAGTGCCAATCTATAAAATGGGAAATTAGGACAACCCAGGGAATTACAGACCAATCAGCTTAACTTCAGCACCCAGAAAGATAATAGAGCAAATAATTATGCAATCAATTTGCAAACACCTAGAAGATAATAAGGTGCTAAGTAACAGTCATCATGGATTTGTGAAGAACAAATCATGTCAAACCAACCCAATAGCTTTCTTTGACAGGATACTGAACCTTGTGGATGGGAGGAAGAGGTAGATGTGGCATATCTTGACTTTGGTAAGGCTTTTGATACTATCTAGCATGACTTTCTCATAAACAAACTAGGAAAATACAACCTACATGGAGCTACTATGAGGTGGGTGCATAACTGGTTGGAAAACCTTTCACAGAGTTATTGGTGATTCACAGTCAAGCTGGAAGGGCATATCAAGTGGGGTTCCACAGGGATCAGTTCTGGGTGATGTCATACTCAATATCTTCATCAGTGATTTAGATAATGGCATAGAGAGTACACTTGTAAAGTTTGCAGATGATACCAAGCTGGGATGGGTTGCAAGTGCTTTGGAGGATAGGATTAAAATTTGAAATGATCTGGACAAACGGGAGAAAAGATCTGAAGCAGGATGAAATTCAATAAGGACAGATGCAAAGTACTCCACTTAGGAAGGAACAATCAGTTGCACATATTCAAAATGGGAAATGACTGCCTAGAAATGGGTACTGCAGAAGGGGATCTGGGGGTCATAGTGAATCACAAGGTAAATATGAGTCAACTGCTACAAAAAAAAGAGGGGGGCTGAATATCATTCTGGGATGTATTAGCAGGAGTGTTGTAAACAAGACACAAGAAGTAATTCTTCTGTACTGCTCTGTGCTGATTAGGCCTCAACTGGAGTATTGTGTCCAGTTCTGGGCACTACATTTCAGGAAAGATGTGGACAAATTGGAGAAAGTCCAGAGAAGTGCAACAAAAATGATTAAAGGTCTAGAAAACATGACCTATGACAGAAGATTGAAAAAACTGGATTTGTTTAGTCTGGAGAAAAGAAGATAGAGGGGACATAAAAGTTTTCAAGTACGTAAAAGGTTGTTACAAGAAGGAGGGAGAAAATTGTTCTCTTTAACCTCTGAGGATAGACAAGAAGCAATGGGCTTAAATTGCAGCAAGTGCAGTTTAGGTTGGACATTAGGAAAAACTTCCTGTTGGGGGGTTAAGCACTGGAATAAATTGCACAGGGAGGTTGTGGAATCTCCATAATTGGAGATTTTTTAAGAGCAGGTTAGACAAACACCTGACAAAGATGGTCTAGATAATACTTAGTCCTGACACAAGTGCAGGGGACTGGACTAAATGACCTCTCAAGGTTCCTTCCAGTCCCATGATTCTATGCAGCCTTGGCGCCACAGTGGTCTAACTTGTCTTCAGCAACCTATGAGTGATGTTACAAATCTGGTGCCTTCCATAAGAACATAAGGCTCCAACTGCAGTGAGCATCTCCTCAGTGATCCATGGATGGGGTTTGAAGGGCTGAGGCCCCAGTACCGAGCTCACAGCAATCTGCACTGATGAAATAACACCACTGCTCATCAGATGACAGGAGTGAGACTTCCATCTCTAATGTGCTGATTGCCACAAGCAGTTCCAAACAGAAAGGGTCTGATAGCTTGGTGATAATCAGAGTCTGATAATCTGACTAATTTCAGCCCATTAACTATCTGTCTTTGAAATCAGAGGTGCAAATTTTTCAGCAGAAGCTGATGGTCAGTGTCCAGTTCAGCACCTCTTCAAACTCATACATGCATGCCCACTGGCCACCAATGACAGTTAATAAGGACATGGTCAGGAACAGTCCTAATGAAACATTCTGGGCTGTACCAGATCTCCGTGTGAAACCCTGGATGACAGAAAAGTGAATCAGTGACCTCCATATCATGGGCAGCCACAGATTCCAGTGATTGCTCCCCATTCCTGTTTTTCAGCTTGATCCCAAACTTCCCAATCATGATTGCCCAGGTAATATTATCCTTTCCCACCTAAACATTGAAGTCACCTAGGATTATGATGACATCTCTTCTTGGAGTTTCATTAAGAATCGATTGCAGTTGCTGGTAAACAAATTATCTGCAGTCACAGTGCTGGCCTTGGTGTTGGTGGGACCATACATTGTGATGATGGTAAGATGCTGTCATGAACATACAACCAAGGGTAGCATAAAATCCCTCCTTTACCTGTAAAGGGTTAAGAAGCTCAAATAACCTGGTTGGCACCTGACCAAAAGGACCAATAAGGGAAGAAGATACTTTCAAATCTGCGGGGGAAGATTTTGGTTTTATGCTCTCTTTGTTGTTCTCTCTGGGACAGAGAGGGACCAGGGCAGGAAAAAATACATCTCCTAAAGCCGTATCTGAAATAAGCATTTAAGATTACAAATTGTAAGTAATAGCAAGGAAATGTGTTAGGTTATCTTTTGTTTTAGCTTGTAAATTTTCCCTATGCTAAGAGGGAGGTTTACTCCTGTTTTTTGTAACTTTAAGGTTTTGCCTAGAGGGGAATCATCTGTGTTTTAACTCTTACTACCCTTTAAAATTATCTTCCATTCTGATTTTACAGAGATGCTTCTTTTACTTTTTTCTTTATAATAAAGTTCTATTTTTAAGAACTTGATTGGTTTTTAGTGTCCTAAAAAGCCAAGGGTCTGGTCTGTGCTCACCTTGTTTACCTATTTGGTTGGTATATTATTCTTCAGTCTCCCTAGGAAAGGGGGTGAAGAGGCTTGGGGGGATATTTTGGGGAAACAGGAACTCCAAGTGGTCCTTTTCCTGAATCTTTGTCTAACTCACTTGGTGGTGGCAGTGATACCGTCCAAGGACAAAGAAGAATTTGTGTCTTGGGGAAGTTTTTAACCTAAGATGGTAGAAATAAGCTTAAGGGGTCTTTTATGTGGGTCCCCACATCTGTACCCTAGAGTTCAGAGTGGGGAGGGAACCCAGACAGATGCCCACAGCCAGTACAGATCAGATGTTGATCAGTCACTCATTAATCACCCGCCAACCCTGCAATGTCCACTGGGAATTGGGTGAAAGTCAAACAGCCACCCTTTGCTGGAGCAACCCATCAGGGTGGGCTGAGAATAAAAAGGTATGGGCCTCAATTTTCTTTTCACCACTTCCTGGACAGTGCCCTTCAGATAAAGTGCAGATATCAATGTTCAGGCTTTCCAATGGATTGACAAGGAGAATGGCTTTGCTTGTTTCAGACAATATTTGGACATTCAGGAACCAATTTTACATTTTCCATCAACATGCCAGATATTGGAATGGCCTTTTTGCAAGGCTTCATTGGTCATTTTTGTGTCAGTGGCAGAGAAACTCTCAGCCATTTTATCTACAAGGACAACTGACCAGATTGTTGCAGGTGACTGGTTTCAGTATAAACACCCTCACAAGGTGAATGTATTGATCCCAGGGACAAGATCATTTCAAGCTGCTACTCAACTCTCTGCCATCTACTGACCCTCTTTTCTGCTTGGAGGGGGGCAGGCAGTTCAGGTAGAGCCACATTCCTTCATCCAAAAGTGATCTGGATCCTGGCTCTTAATCTGAAGTCTGGGGAGGTCCCCGGGGTTTCTAACACCACATTTGAGTTGCTAAAGACAGGTGAGAGCATTATACCATGGCTGCATAGGCTCTTCCGGAACGAACCGATATTATCCCTGATGACTGGAAGGGTATGTCTACACTACGGGATTATTCCGATTTTACAGAAACCGATTTTTGGAAACGGATTGTATAAAGTCGAGTGCGCGTGGCCGCACTAAGCATATTAATTCGGTGGTGTGCATCCATGTACCAAGGCTAGTGTCGATTTCCGGAGTGTTGCACTGTGGGTAGCTATCCCATAGCTGTCCCATAGTTCCCGCTTCTCCCCCACCCATTGGAATTCTGGGTTGAGATCCCAATGCCTGATGAGGCAAAAACATTGTTTCAGGTGGTTCTGGGTACAGCCTCACCCCTCCCTCCATGAAAGCAACAGCAAACAACAGTTTAATGCCTTTTTTCCTGGGTGAACCAGCAAGCATGGAGCCCGCTCAGCTCAAGACAACAGTCATGAACATTGTAAACACCTCACGCTTTCTCGTGCAATTTATGCTGAACCAGGACCTGCAAAACCAGGCGAGGAGGAGGAGGCTACGGCAGCACGGCGACAAGAATGATGAGGTATGGACATGGACACAGAATTCTCTCAAACCACGGGTCCTGGCACTTTGGAGATCATGCTGTTAATGGGGTAGGTTCTAGCCATGGAACGCCGATTTGGGGCCTGGGAAACAAGCACAGACTGGTGGGACCACATACTGTTGCAGGTGTTGGATGATGATTCCCAGTGGCTGCGAAACTTTCGCATGTGTAAGGGCACTTTCATGGAACTCTGTGACTTGCTTTCCCCTGCCCTGAAGCACCAGAATACCAAGATGAGAGCAGCCCTCACAGTTGAGATGTGAGTGGAGATAGCCCTCTGGAAGCTTGCAATGCCAGAAAGCTACTGGTCAGTCGGGAATCAATTTGGAGTGGGCAAATCTACTGTGGCGGCTACTGTGATGCAAGTAGCCAAAGCAATCACTGAGCTGCTGCTACCAAAGGTAGTGACTCTGGGAAATGTGCAGGTCATAGTGGATGGCTTTGCTGCAATGGGATTCCCTAACTGTGGTGGGGCGATAGATGGAATCCATATCCCTATCTTGGCACTGGAGCACTAGGGCAGCCAGTACAAAAACTGAAAGGGGAACTCTTCAATGGTGCTGCAAGTACTGGTGGATCACAAGGGACATTTCACCAACATCAACGTGGAATGGCTGGAAAGGGTTCATGACACTCGCGTCTTCAGGAACACTACTCTGTTTAAATGGCTGCAGCAAGGGATTTACTTCCCAGACCAGAAAATAACTACTGTGGATGTTGAAATGCCTATAGTTATCCTTGGGGACCCAGGCTACCCCTTAATGCCATGGCTTATGAAGCCATACACAGGCAGCCTGGACAGCAGTCAGGAGCTGTTCAAGTACAGGCTGAGCAAGTGCAGAATGGTGGTAGAATGTGCATTTGGACATTTAAAGGGATGCTGCGCACATTACTGACTCGCTCAGACCTCATCCAAACCAATATAACCATTGTTATTGCTGCTTGCTGTGTGCTCCACAATCTCTGTGAGAGTAAGGGGGAGATGTTTATAGCGGAGTGGGAGGCTGAGGCAAATCACCTGGCTGCTGATTATGTGCAGCCAGACACCAGGACAATTAGAAGAGTACACCAGGAAGCGCTGCGCATCAGAGAAGCTTTGAAAACCAGTTTCATGACTGGCCAGGCTATGGTGTGAAAGGTTTGTTTGTTTCACCATGATGAAAACCCGCCCCCTTGATTGACCCATTCCCTGTAGGTAACCTACTCTCCCCTTCGATCACAGCTTGCTTTCTAAGGAAATAAAGTCACTAGCATTTACAAATCATGTATTCTTTATTAACTGATTATAAAAAGAGGGAGAGTACTGACAAGGTAGCCCGGGTGTGGTTTGGGAGAAGGACAGGAGGGAAGGAAAAGGCCACTTCAGAAGTCCAAAATAATGACAGCCTTTTGCTTGGGCTGTCCACGGGGGTGGAGTGGGCGGGTGCACGGAGCCTCTCCCACCCCGCGTTCTTACACGTCTGGGTGAGGAAGCTATGGAACTTGGGGAGGTGGGAGGGCGGTTATACAGTGACTGTAGCGGCACTCTGTGATCCTGCTGCCGTTCCTGAAGCTCCACTAGACACCGGAGCATGTCAGTTTGATCACGCAGCAGCCGCAGCGTTGCATCCTGCCACCACTGATCTTTCTGCCTACACCGCTGATCTTCCTGCTGCCACTTCTGATCTTCCTGCCGTCACCTCTCATCTTGAGCGTCCCTCCTGTCCTCATGTTCACTGGCATCTTTCCTGTACTTTGATATCGCGTCCTTCCACTCATTCAGATGATCTCTTTCATTGCGGGTTGATTCCATGATTTCAGAGAACATTTCGTCTCGCGTCCTTTTTTTTCCGCCACCTTATCTTAGATAGCCTTCGGGATGGAGGAGGGAGGCTTGAAAAATTTGCAGCTGTGGGAGGGAGGGAAAAAAGGGAGAGAAGTATTTAAAATGATACATTTCACAGAACAATGCTTATACTCTTTCACAGTGAACCACACTATTCACATTACATAGCACATGTGATTTCAGTACAAGGTCGCATTTTGCATCTTAATATTGAGTGCCTGCACCTTTGGTGTTAGAGATCACAGACGCAGGTCCGGGCAACAGAATTCGGCTTGCATGTGGCCATGGTAAGCCATTGTCTTTCAGCTCCTGCAGGCTTTCCCACATACCAAGCAAAGCCTGTTGAGTGCTATGGCTTTCCTGTTAACATGCAGCAGCAGAAACTAAACTAACTCCCCCCATCCAATTATCTGGGATGATCGCTTTACCCCCCCTACACACCACGTGGCTGATATCAGGGAAGATCCCTGCTAGCGACCCCCCCCCGTGTGGCTGGTATCAGGGAAGATCCCTGCTAGCCAAATGAAAAAAGGTAAACGCCAATCCCTCCCTCCCCCCCACACCCCGCTTGGCTAACTGCAGGGAAGGATTTCTTTTCAGCCACAGGCAAAAAGCCCAGTAGGAATGGCCACCTTTGTCCCCTTAATTAAATTCCCATATTTCAACCAGGTTACCATGAACGATATCACTCTCCTGAGGATAACACAGCGAGACAAAGAACAGATGTTGCTTGAATGCCAGCAAACACTGGGACCATACGTTGCCAGGCTTTGTCACGCAGTGATACCAGATTACTTGCTACTAGCATGGTGTGGTCAAGTGTCCTACCATGGAGGACAGAATAAGTCTGCGCTGCCCAGAAACCTTCTGGAAAGGCTTTTGGACTACCTCCAGGAGAGCTTCATGGAGATGTCCCTGGAGGATTTCCGCTCCATCCCGACAGGTTAACAGGCTTTTCCAGTAGCTGTACTGGCCGCGAATGCATCCCAAGTCCTCAGGGCATATTAATCATTAAAAAAAAGCTAGCTTTTAAACCATGTTTTATATTTACAAAGGTACATTCACTAGAGGTCCCTTCCATGGCTTCATGGTCTGGGATAATGCTTTGGGAGGCTTAGCAGGGTACTTCAGTCAGGCTGAGAAAAAGATCCTGGCTGTTGGGGAGAATGGTGTGCTGTGTGCTCTCCACAAACTTGTTGTCCTACTCCTCCTCCTCATCTTCCCCATCCGCAGAATCCTCAGGCATGGCTGAGATTACCCCCTCCTCAGAATCCACAGTCAGAGGTGGGGTAGTGGTGGCACCCCCCCCCACTAGAATTGCATATAGCTCAGTGTAGAAGCGGCATGTCTGCAGCTCTTCCCTGGACCTTCCATTTGCTTCTTTGGTTTTCTGGTAGGCTTGTCTGAGCTCCTTAACTTTCAAGCAGCACTGCAGTGAATCCCTATTGTGGCCTCTCTCCATTGAGATTTTTGAGATTTGAGAACCTTTGAGATTTTTTCAAATGTTTTGGCATTTTGTCTTTTGGAACGTAGTTTTGCTAGCATGGAATCCTCTCCCCATATAGCGATCAGATCCAGTGCCTCCCATACGGTCCATGCCGGAGCTCTTTTTCGATTCTCAGACTGCATGGTTACCTGTGCTGATTAGGTCTGCATGGTCACCTGTGCTGATCAGGTTTCAGAGTAGCAGCCGTGTTAGTCTGTATCCGCAAAAAAGAACAGGAGTACTTGTGGCACCTTAGAGACTAACAAATTTATTTCAGCATAAGCTTTCGTGGGCTACAGCTCACTTCTTCAGATCCATAGAATGGAACACACAGACAGAAGATATTTACACATACAGAGAACATGAAAAGATGGAAGTACCCATACCAACTGTGAGAGGCCAATCAATTGAGATGCGCTATCAGCAGCAGGAGAAAAACAATCTTTGAACTGATAATCGAGATGACTCATAGAAGGTGTGA